>NC_141705.1:63665853-64234668 GCF_971803275.1 Cyanistes caeruleus
AATTGGTGGAGATTTTGTGGGACATTCCTGTGAATTGGTAGGGTTTTGAAATGATTTAGGGAATTTTGTGGGACTTCTCTGGAATTTTGTGGGGTTTTTATGGAATTGTGTGGTTTTGAGGAGACTTGAAGAATTTTGAGGAATTTGTTTTAGATTTTGTGGGAATTTGTGGAGAATCTGTGGGATTTTACTGGAATTTGGTGGGCCTTTTCAAGGACTTTGTGTGGTTTTGAGGAGACTTGAAGACTTTTGAGGAATTTTTCTTAGATTTTGTGGAAACTTGTGGAGGTTTTGTGTGATTTTTGTGGGATTTTGTGGGATATTGAGGCGATTTAGGGATCTTGAGGGATTTTTCATGTATTTTGTGGGATTTTGTGGAGATTTGGTGGGACATTTTTCTAGAATTTAGTCGTGTTTTGAGAAGATTTAGGGAATTTTGTGTGATTTTTCTGGGATTTTGTTGGATATTGAGGAGATTTTGTGGGATGTTTGTGGAACTTTGAGGGACTTTTCTGGAATTTGGTGAGATTCTGTAGAGAACTGACGAATTATCAGGGATTTTTCATGTATTCTGTGGGAATTTGTGGAGATGCTGTGGGATTTTTTTGGAATTTGGTAGAGTTTTGAGAAGATTTAGGGAATTTTGTGTGATTTTTCTGGGATTTTGTTGGGTATTGAGGACATTTTGTGGGATGTTTCTGGAATTTCGTGGGGCTTTTCAAGAATTTTGTGGTATTTTGAAAAGATTTAGGGAATTTTGTGGTGTTTTTTCTTGAATTTTGTGGGAAACTGTGCTGATTTTATGGGGCATTTCTGGAATTTGGTTGAGTTTTCAGAAGATTTAGGGATTTTTGTGGGATTTTTGTGGGATGTTCTGGGAATTGGTGGAGATTTTGTGGGACATTCCTGTGAATTGGTAGGGTTTTGAAATGATTTAGGGAGTTTTGTGGGACTTCTCTGGAATTTTGTGTGTTTTTTCTGGAATTGTGTGGGATTCTGAGGAGACTTGAAGAATTTTGAGGAATTTTTCTTAGATTTTGTGGAAACTTGTGGAGGTTTTGTGGGATTTTTGTGTGATTTTGTGGGATATTGAGGCGATTTCGGGATCTTGAGGGATTTCTCATGTATTTTGTGGGAATTTGTGGAGATTTGGTGGGATATTTTTCTAGAATTTGGTTGTGTTTTGAGAAGATTTAGGGAATTTTGTGGTGTTTTTTCTTGAATTTTGTGGGAAACTGTGCTGATTTTATGGGGCGTTTCTGGAATTTGGTCTACTTTTCAGAAGTGTTAGGGATTTTTGTGAGATTTTTGTGGGATGTTCTGGGAATTGGTGGAGATTTTGTGGGACATTCCTGTGAATTGGTAGGGTTTTGAAATGATTTAGGGAGTTTTGTGGGACTTCTCTGGAATTTTGTGGGGTTTTTTATGGAATTGTGTGGGATTCTGAGGAGACTTGAAGAATTTTGAGGAATTTGTTTTAGATTTTGTGGGAATTTGTGGAGAATCTGTGGGATTTTACTGGAATTTGGTGGGCCTTTTCAAGGACTTTGTGTGGTTTTGAGGAGACTTGAAGACTTTTGAGGAATTTTTCTTAGATTTTGTGGAAACTTGTGGAGGTTTTGTGTGATTTTTGTGGGATTTTGTGGGATATTGAGGCGATTTCGGGATCTTGAGGGATTTTTCGTGTATTTTGTGGGATTTTGTGGAGATTTGGTGGGACATTTTTCTAGAATTTAGTCGCGTTTTGAGAAGATTTAGGGAATTTTGTGTGATTTTTCTGGGATTTTGTTGGATATTGAGGAGATTTTGTGGGATGTTTGTGGAACTTTGAGGGACTTTTCTGGAATTTGGTGAGATTCTGTAGAGAACTGACGACTTATCAGGGGTATTTTCATGTATTCCGTGGGAATTTGTGGAGATTCGGTGGGATTTTTGTGGATTTTGGCCGTGTTTTGAGAAGATTTAGGGAATTTTGTGTGATTTTTCTGGGATTTTGTTGGGTATTGAGGAAATTTTGTGGGATGTTTCGGGAATTTGGTGGGGCTTTTCAAGAATTTTGTGGTATTTTGGAAAGATTTAGGGAATTTTGTGGTGTTTTTTCTTGAATTTTGTGGGAAACTGTGCTGATTTTATGGGGCGTTTCTGGAATTTGGTTGAGTTTTCAGAAGATTTAGGGATTTTTGTGGGATTTTTGTGGGATGTTCTGGGAATTGGTGGAGATTTTGTGGGACATTCCTGTGAATTGGTAGGGTTTTGAAATGATTTAGGGAGTTTTGTGGGACTTCTCTGGAATTTTGTGTGTTTTTTCTGGAATTGTGTGGGATTCTGAGGAGACTTGAAGAATTTTGAGGAATTTTTCTTAGATTTTGTGGAAACTTGTGGAGGTTTTGTGGGATTTTTGTGTGATTTTGTGGGATATTGAGGCGATTTAGGGATCTTGAGGGATTTCTCATGTATTTTGTGGGAATTTGTGGAGATTTGGTGGGATATTTTTCTAGAATTTGGTCGTGTTTTGAGAAGATTTAGGGAATTTTGTGTGATTTTTCTGGGATTTTGTTGGATATTGAGGAGATTTTGTGGGATGTTTGTGGAACTTTGAGGGACTTTTCTGGAATTTGGTGAGATTCTGTAGAGAACTGACGACTTATCAGGGGTATTTTCATGTATTCTGTGGGAATTTGTGGAGATTCGGTGGGATTTTTGTGGATTTTAGCCGTGTTTTGAGAAGATTTAGGGAATTTTGTGGGATTTTTCCTGGAATTTTATTGGATACCGGGGAGATTTTGTGGGATGTTTTTGGAACTTTGAGGGACTTTTTAGGAATTTGGTGAGATTCTGTAGAGAACTGATGAATTATCAGGGATTTGTCATGTATTCTGTGGGAATTTGTGGAGATTCTGTGGGATTTTTCTGGAATTTGGTAGAGTTTTGAGAAGATTTAGGGAATTTTGTGGGACTTTTCTGGGATTTTGTTGGGTATTGAGGACATTTTGTGGGATGTTTCTGGAATTTGGTGGGGCTTTTCAAGAATTTTGTGGTATTTTGAAAAGATTTAGGGAATTGTGTGGTGTTTTTTCTTGAAGTTTGTGGGAAACTGTGCTGATTTTATGGGGCGTTTCTGGAATTTGGTCGAGTTTTCAGAAGTGTTAGGGATTTTTGTGAGATTTTTTGGGATGTTCTGGGAATTGGTGGAGATTTTGTGGGACATTCCTGTGAATTGGTAGGGTTTTGAAATGATTTAGGGAGTTTTGTGGGACTTCTCTGGAATTTTGTGGGGTTTTTCGGAAATTGTGTGGTTTTGAGGAGACTTGAAGAATTTTGAGGAATTTGTTTTAGATTTTGTGGGAATTTGTGGAGATTCGGTGGGATTTTTGTGGATTTTGGCCATGTTTTGAGAAGATTTAGGGAATTTTGTGGCATTCAAGTTTCCTCAGAATCCCACAGAATTCCAGAAAAACCCACAAAATTCCATAGAAGTCTCAAAAAACTCCCTAAATCATTTCAAAACCCTACCAATTCACAGGAATGTCCCACAAAATCTCCACCAATTCCCAGAACATCCCAAAAAATCTCACAAAAATCCCTAAATCTTCTGAAAACTCGACCAAATTCCAGAAACGCCCCATAAAATCAGCACAGTTTCCCACAAAATTCAAGAAAAAACACCACAAAATTCCCTAAATCTTCTCAAAACACAACCAAATTCTAGAAAAATATCCCACCAAATCTCCACAAATTCCCACAAAATACATGAGAAATCCCTCAAGATCCCTAAATCGCCTCAATATCCCACAAAATCACACAAAAATCCCACAAAACCTCCACAAGTTTCCACAAAATCTAAGAAAAATTCCTCAAAATTCTTCAAGTCTCCTCAGAATCCCACACAATTCCAGAAAAAACACACAAAATTCCAGAGAAGTCCCACAAAACTCCCTAAATCATTTCAAAACCCTACCAATTCACAGGAATGTCCCACAAAATCTCCACCAATTCCCAGAACATCCCACAAAAATCCCACAAAAATCCCTAAATCTTCTGAAAACTCAACCAAATTCCAGAAACGCCCCATAAAATCAGCACAGTTTCCCACAAAATTCAAGAAAAAACACCACAAAATTCCCTAAATCGTCTCAAAACACAACCAAATTCTTGAAAAGCCCCACCAAATTCCCGAAACATCCCACAAAATTTCCTCAATACCCAACAAAATCCCAGAAAAATCACACAAAATTCCCTAAATCTTCTCAAAACACGGCCAAAATCCACAAAAATCCCACCTAATCTCCACAAATTCCCACAGAATACATGAAAATACCCCTGATAAGTCGTCAGTTCTCTACAGAATCTCACCAAATTCCAGAAAAGTCCCTCAAAGTTCCACAAACATCCCACAAAATCTCCTCAATATCCAACAAAATCCCAGAAAAATCACACAAAATTCCCTAAATCTTCTCAAAACGCGACTAAATTCTAGAAAAATGTCCCACCAAATCTCCACAAAATCCCACAAAATACACGAAAAATCCCTCAAGATCCCTAAATCGCCTCAATATCCCACAAAATCCCACAAAAATCCCACAAAACCTCCACAAGTTTCCACAAAATCTAAGAAAAATTCCTCAAAAGTCTTCAAGTCTCCTCAAAACCACACAAAGTCCTTGAAAAGGCCGACCAAATTCCAGTAAAATCCCACAGATTCTCCACAAATTCCCACAAAATCTAAAACAAATTCCTCAAAATTCTTCAAGTCTCCTCAGAATCCCACACAATTCCATAAAAAACACACAAAATTCCAGAGAAGTCCCACAAAACTCCCTAAATCATTTCAAAACCCTACCAATTCACAGGAATGTCCCACAAAATCTCCACCAATTCCCAGAACATCCCACAAAAATCTCACAAAAATCCCTAAATCTTCTGAAAACTCGACCAAATTCCAGAAACGCCCCATAAAATCAGCACAGTTTCCCACAAACTTCAAGAAAAAACACCACAAAATTCCCTAAATCTTTTCAAAATACCACAAAATTCTTGAAAAGCCCCACCAAATTCCAGAAACATCCCACAAAATGTCCTCAATACCCAACAAAATCCCAGAAAAATCACACAAAATTCCCTAAATCTTCTCAAAACTCTACCAAATTCCAAAAAAATCCCACAGCATCTCCACAAATTCCCACAGAATACATGAAAAATCCCTGATAATTCGTCAGTTCTCTACAGAATCTCACCAAATTCCAGAAAAGTCCCTCAAAGTTCCACAAACATCCCACAAAATCTCCTCAATATCCAACAAAATCCCAGAAAAATCACACAAAATTCCCTAAATCTTCTCAAAACACGACTAAATTCTAGAAAAATGTCCCACCAAATCTCCACAAAATCCCACAAAATACATGAAAAATCCCTCAAGATCCCTAAATCGCCTCAATATCCCACAAAATCCCACAAAAATCACACAAAACCTCCACAAGTTTCCACAAAATCTAAGAAAAATTCCTCAAAATTCTTCAAGTCTCCTCAAAACCACACAAAGTCCTTGAAAAGGCCCACCAAATTCCAGTAAAATCCCACAGATTCTCCACAAATTCCCACAAAATCTAAAACAAATTCCTCAAAATTCTTCAAGTCTCCTCAAAACCACACAATTCCATAAAAACCCCACAAAATTCCAGAGAAGTCCCACAAAATTCCCTAAATCATTTCAAAACCCTACCAATTCACAGGAATGTCCCACAAAATCTCCACCAATTCCCAGAACATCCCACAAAAATCTCACAAAAATCCCTAACACTTCTGAAAAGTAGACCAAATTCCAGAAACGCCCCATAAAATCAGCACAGTTTCCCACAAACTTCAAGAAAAAACACCACAAAATTCCCTAAATCTTTTCAAAATACCACAAAATTCTTGAAAAGCCCCACGAAATTCCAGAAACATCCCACAAAATGTCCTCAATACCCAACAAAATCCCAGAAAAATCACACAAAATTCCCTAAATCTTCTCAAAACTCTACCAAATTCCAAAAAAATCCCACAGCATCTCCACAAATTCCCACAGAATACATGAAAAATCCCTGATAATTCGTCAGTTCTCTACAGAATCTCACCAAATTCCAGAAAAGTCCCTCAAAGTTCCACAAACATCCCACAAAATCTCCTCAATATCCAACAAAATCCCAGAAAAATCACACAAAATTCCCTAAATCTTCTCAAAACACGACTAAATTCTAGAAAAATGTCCCACCAAATCTCCACAAAATCCCACAAAATACATGAAAAATCCCTCAAGATCCCTAAATCGCCTCAATATCCCACAAAATCCCACAAAAATCACACAAAACCTCCACAAGTTTCCACAAAATCTAAGAAAAATTCCTCAAAAGTCTTCAAGTCTCCTCAAAACCACACAAAGTCCTTGAAAAGGCCCACCAAATTCCAGTAAAATCCCACAGATTCTCCACAAATTCCCACAAAATCGAAAACAAATTCCTCAAAATTCTTCAAGTCTCCTCAAAACCACACAATTCCATAAAAACCCCACAAAATTCCAGAGAAGTCCCACAAAATTCCCTAAATCATTTCAAAACCCTACCAATTCACAGGAATGTCCCACAAAATCTCCACCAATTCCCAGAACATCCCACAAAAATCCAACACAAATCCCTAAATCTTCTGAAAACTCGACCAAATTCCAGAAACGCCCCATAAAATCAGCACAGTTTCCCACAAACTTCAAGAAAAAACACCACAAAATTCCCTAAATCTTTTCAAAATACCACAAAATTCTTGAAAAGCCCCACGAAATTCCAGAAACATCCCACAAAATGTCCTCAATACCCAACAAAATCCCAGAAAAATCACACAAAATTCCCTAAATCTGCCCAAAACACGGCCAAAATCCACAAAAATCCCACCACATCTCCACAAATTCCCACAGAATACATGAAAAATCCCTGATAATTCGTCAGTTCTCTACAGAATCTCACCAAATTCCAGAAAAGTCCCTCAAAGTTCCACAAACATCCCACAAAATCTCCTCAATATCCAACAAAATCCCAGAAAAATCACACAAAATTCCCTAAATCTTCTCAAAACACGACTAAATTCTAGAAAAATGTCCCACCAAATCTCCACAAAATCCCACAAAATACATGAAAAATCCCTCAAGATCCCTAAATCGCCTCAATATCCCACAAAATCCCACAAAAATCACACAAAACCTCCACAAGTTTCCACAAAATCTAAGAAAAATTCCTCAAAATTCTTCAAGTCTCCTCAAAACCACACAAAGTCCTTGAAAAGGCCCACCAAATTCCAGTAAAATCCCACAGATTCTCCACAAATTCCCACAAAATCTAAAACAAATTCCTCAAAATTCTTCAAGTCTCCTCAAAACCACACAATTCCATAAAAACCCCACAAAATTCCAGAGAAGTCCCACAAAATTCCCTAAATCATTTCAAAACCCTACCAATTCACAGGAATGTCCCACAAAATCTCCACCAATTCCCAGAACATCCCACAAAAATCTCACAAAAATCCCTAAATCTTCTGAAAACTCGACCAAATTCCAGAAACGCCCCATAAAATCAGCACAGTTTCCCACAAAATTCAAGAAAAAACACCACAAAATTCCCTAAATCTTCTCAAAACACAACCAAATTCTTGAAAAGCCCCACCAAATTCCCGAAACATCCCACAAAATTTCCTCAATACCCAACAAAATCCAAGAAAAATCACACAAAATTCCCTAAATCTTCTCAAAACACGGCCAAAATCCACAAAAATCCCACCTAATCTCCACAAATTCCCACAGAATACATGAAAATACCCCTGATAATTCGTCAGTTCTCTACAGAATCTCACCAAATTCCAGAAAAGTCCCTCAAAGTTCCACAAACATCCCACAAAATCTCCTCAATATCCAACAAAATCCCAGAAAAATCACACAAAATTCCCTAAATCTTCTCAAAACACGACTAAATTCTAGAAAAATGTCCCACCAAATCTCCACAAAATCCCACAAAATACATGAAAAATCCCTCAAGATCCCTAAATCGCCTCAATATCCCACAAAATCCCACAAAAATCACACAAAACCTCCACAAGTTTCCACAAAATCTAAGAAAAATTCCTCAAAATTCTTCAAATCTCCTCAAAACCACACAAAGTCCTTGAAAAGGCCCACCAAATTCCAGTAAAATCCCACAGATTCTCCACAAATTCCCACAAAATCTAAAACAAATTCCTCAAAATTCTTCAAGTCTCCTCAAAACCACACAATTCCATAAAAACCCCACAAAATTCCAGAGAAGTCCCACAAAATTCCCTAAATCATTTCAAAACCCTACCAATTCACAGGAATGTCCCACAAAATCTCCACCAATTCCCAGAACATCCCACAAAAATCTCACAAAAATCCCTAAATCTTCTGAAAACTCGACCAAATTCCAGAAATGCCCCATAAAATCAGCACAGTTTCCCACAAAATTCAAGAAAAAACACCACAAAATTCCCTAAATCTTCTCAAAACACAACCAAATTCTAGAAAAATATCCCACCAAATCTCCACAAATTCCCACAAAATACATGAGAAATCCCTCAAGATCCCTAAATCGCCTCAATATCCCACAAAATCACACAAAAATCCCACAAAACCTCCACAAGTTTCCACAAAATCTAAGAAAAATTCCTCAAAATTCTTCAAGTCTCCTCAGAATCCCACACAATTCCAGAAAAAACACACAAAATTCCAGAGAAGTCCCACAAAACTCCCTAAATCATTTCAAAACCCTACCAATTCACAGGAATGTCCCACAAAATCTCCACCAATTCCCAGAACATCCCACAAAAATCTCACAAAAATCCCTAAATCTTCTGAAAACTCGACCAAATTCCAGAAACGCCCCATAAAATCAGCACAGTTTCCCACAAACTTCAAGAAAAAACACCACAAAATTCCCTAAATCTCTTCAAAATACCACAAAATTCTTGAAAAGCCCCATGAAATTCCAGAAACATCCCACAAAATGTCCTCAATACCCAACAAAATCCCAGAAAAATCACACAAAATTCCCTAAATCTTCTCAAAACTCTACCAAATTCCAAAAAAATCCCACAGCATCTCCACAAATTCCCACAGAATACATGAAAAATCCCTGATAATTCGTCAGTTCTCTACAGAATCTCACCAAATTCCAGAAAAGTCCCTCAAAGTTCCACAAACATCCCACAAAATCTCCTCAATATCCAACAAAATCCCAGAAAAATCACACAAAATTCCCTAAATCTTCTCAAAACACGACCAAATTCTAGAAAAATGTCCCACCAAATCTCCACAAAATCCCACAAAATACATGAGAAATCCCTCAAGATCCCTAAATCGCCTCAATATCCCACAAAATCCCACAAAAATCACACAAAACCTCCACAAGTTTCCACAAAATCTAAGAAAAATTCCTCAAAATTCTTCAAGTCTCCTCAAAACCACACAAAGTCCTTGAAAAGGCCCACCAAATTCCAGTAAAATCCCACAGATTCTCCACAAATTCCCACAAAATCTAAAACAAATTCCTCAAAATTCTTCAAGTCTCCTGAAAACCACACAATTCCATAAAAACCCCACAAAATTCCAGAGAAGTCCCACAAAATTCCCTAAATCATTTCAAAACCCTACCAATTCACAGGAATGTCCCACAAAATCTCCACCAATTCCCAGAACATCCCACAAAAATCTCACAAAAATCCCTAACACTTCTGAAAAGTAGACCAAATTCCAGAAACGCCCCATAAAATCAGCACAGTTTCCCACAAAATTCAAGAAAAAACACCACAAAATTCCCTAAATCTTCTCAAAACACAACCAAATTCTTGAAAAGCCCCACCAAATTCCCGAAACATCCCACAAAATTTCCTCAATACCCAACAAAATCCCAGAAAAATCACACAAAATTCCCTAAATCTTCTCAAAACACGGCCAAAATCCACAAAAATCCCACCTAATCTCCACAAATTCCCACAGAATACATGAAAAATCCCTGATAATTTCTCAGTTCTCTACAGAATCTCACCAAATTCCAGAAAAGTCCCTCAAAGTTCCACAAACATCCCACAAAATCTCCTCAATATCCAACAAAATCCCAGAAAAATCACACAAAATTCCCTAAATCTTCTCAAAACGCGACTAAATTCTAGAAAAATGTCCCACCAAATCTCCACAAAATCCCACAAAATACACAAAAAATCCCTCAAGATCCCGAAATCGCCTCAATATCCCACAAAATCCCACAAAAATCCCACAAAACCTCCACAAGTTTCCACAAAATCTAAGAAAAATTCCTCAAAAGTCTTCAAGTCTCCTCAAAACCACACAAAGTCCTTGAAAAGGCCCACCAAATTCCAGTAAAATCCCACAGATTCTCCACAAATTCCCACAAAATCTAAAACAAATTCCTCAAAATTCTTCAAGTCTCCTCAGAATCCCACACAATTCCATAAAAAACACACAAAATTCCAGAGAAGTCCCACAAAACTCCCTAAATCATTTCAAAACCCTACCAATTCACAGGAATGTCCCACAAAATCTCCACCAATTCCCAGAACATCACACAAAAATCTCACAAAAATCCCTAACACTTCTGAAAACTCGACCAAATTCCAGAAACGCCCCATAAAATCAGCACAGTTTCCCACAAACTTCAAGAAAAAACACCACAAAATTCCCTAAATCTTTTCAAAATACCACAAAATTCTTGAAAAGCCCCACGAAATTCCAGAAACATCCCACAAAATGTCCTCAATACCCAACAAAATCCCAGAAAAATCACACAAAATTCCCTAAATCTTCTCAAAACTCTACCAAATTCCAAAAAAATCCCACAGCATCTCCACAAATTCCCACAGAATACATGAAAAATCCCTGATAATTCGTCAGTTCTCTACAGAATCTCACCAAATTCCAGAAAAGTCCCTCAAAGTTCCACAAACATCCCACAAAATCTCCTCAATATCCAACAAAATCCCAGAAAAATCACACAAAATTCCCTAAATCTTCTCAAAACACGACTAAATTCTAGAAAAATGTCCCACCAAATCTCCACAAAATCCCACAAAATACATGAAAAATCCCTCAAGATCCCTAAATCGCCTCAATATCCCACAAAATCCCACAAAAATCACACAAAACCTCCACAAGTTTCCACAAAATCTAAGAAAAATTCCTCAAAATTCTTCAAATCTCCTCAAAACCACACAAAGTCCTTGAAAAGGCCCACCAAATTCCAGTAAAATCCCACAGATTCTCCACAAATTCCCACAAAATCTAAAACAAATTCCTCAAAATTCTTCAAGTCTCCTCAAAACCACACAATTCCATAAAAACCCCACAAAATTCCAGAGAAGTCCCACAAAATTCCCTAAATCATTTCAAAACCCTACCAATTCACAGGAATGTCCCACAAAATCTCCACCAATTCCCAGAACATCCCACAAAAATCTCACAAAAATCCCTAACACTTCTGAAAACTCGACCAATTTCCAGTAACGCCCCATAAAATCAGCACAGTTTCCCACAAAATTCAAGAAAAAACACCACAAAATTCCCTAAATCTTCTCAAAACACAACCAAATTCTAGAAAAATATCCCACCAAATCTCCACAAATTCCCACAAAATACATGAGAAATCCCTCAAGATCCCTAAATCGCCTCAATATCCCACAAAATCACACAAAAATCACACAAAACCTCCACAAGTTTCCACAAAATCTAAGAAAAATTCCTCAAAATTCTTCAAGTCTCCTCAGAATCCCACACAATTCCAGAAAAAACACACAAAATTCCAGAGAAGTCCCACAAAACTCCCTAAATCATTTCAAAACCCTACCAATTCACAGGAATGTCCCACAAAATCTCCACCAATTCCCAGAACATCCCACAAAAATCCCACAGAAATCCCTAAATCTTCTGAAAACTCAACCAAATTCCAGAAATGCCCCATAAAATCAGCACAGTTTCCCACAAAATTCAAGAAAAAACACCACAAAATTCCCTAAATCTTTTCAAAATACCACAAAATTCTTGAAAAGCCCCACCAAATTCCAGAAACATCCCACAAAATTTCCTCAATACCCAACAAAATCCCAGAAAAATCACACAAAATTCCCTAAATCTTCTCAAAACACGGCCAAAATCCACAAAAATCCCACCAAATCTCCACAAATTCCCACAGAATACATGAAAAATCCCTGATAATTTCTCAGTTCTCTACAGAATCTCACCAAATTCCAGAAAAGTCCCTCAAAGTTCCACAAACATCCCACAAAATCTCCTCAATATCCCACAAAATTCAAGAAAAATCACACAAAATTCCCTAAATCTTCTCAAAACACGACTAAATTCTAGAAAAATGTCCCACCAAATCTCCACAAAATCCCACAAAATACACAAAAAATCCCTCAAGATCCCGAAATCGCCTCAATATCCCACAAAATCCCACAAAATCCCACAAAACCTCCACAAGTTTCCACAAAATCTAAGAAAAATTCCTCAGAATTCTTCAAGTCTCCTCAAAACCACACAAAGTCCTTGAAAAGGCCCACCAAATTCCAGTAAAATCCCACAGATTCTCCACAAATTCCCACAAAATCTAAAACAAATTCCTCAAAATTCTTCAAGTCTCCTCAGAATCCCACACAATTCCAGAAAAAACACACAAAATTCCAGAGAAGTCCCACAAAACTCCCTAAATCATTTCAAAACCCTACCAATTCACAGGAATGTCCCACAAAATCTCCACCAATTCCCAGAACATCCCACAAAAATCTCACAAAAATCCCTAAATCTTCTGAAAACTCGACCAAATTCCAGAAACGCCCCATAAAATCAGCACAGTTTCCCACAAAATTCAAGAAAAAACACCACAAAATTCCCTAAATCTTCTCAAAACACAAGCAAATTCTAGAAAAATATCCCACCAAATCTCCACAAATTCCCACAAAATACATGAGAAATCCCTCAAGATCCCTAAATCGCCTCAATATCCCACAAAATCACACAAAAATCACACAAAACCTCCACAAGTTTCCACAAAATCTAAGAAAAATTCCTCAAAATTCTTCAAGTCTCCTCAGAATCCCACACAATTCCAGAAAAAACACACAAAATTCCAGAGAAGTCCCACAAAACTCCCTAAATCATTTCAAAACCCTACCAATTCACAGGAATGTCCCACAAAATCTCCACCAATTCCCAGAACATCCCACAAAAATCTCACAAAAATCCCTAAATCTTCTGAAAACTCGACCAAATTCCAGAAACGCCCCATAAAATCAGCACAGTTTCCCACAAAATTCAAGAAAAAACACCACAAAATTCCCTAAATCTTCTCAAAACACAACCGAATTCTAGAAAAATATCCCACCAAATCTCCACAAATTCCCACAAAATACATGAGAAATCCCTCAAGATCCCTAAATCGCCTCAATATCCCACAAAATCACACAAAAATCACACAAAACCTCCACAAGTTTCCACAAAATCTAAGAAAAATTCCTCAAAATTCTTCAAGTCTCCTCAGAATCCCACACAATTCCAGAAAAAACACACAAAATTCCAGAGAAGTCCCACAAAACTCCCTAAATCATTTCAAAACCCTACCAATTCACAGGAATGTCCCACAAAATCTCCACCAATTCCCAGAACATCCCACAAAAATCTCACAAAAATCCCTAAATCTTCTGAAAACTCGACCAAATTCCAGAAAAATCCCACAGAATCTCCACAAATTCCCACAAAATTCAAGAAAAAACACCACAAAATTCCCTAAATCTTTTCAAAATACCACAAAATTATTGAAAAGCCCCACCAAATTCCAGAAACATCCCACAAAATTTCCTCAATACCCAACAAAATCCCAGAAAAATCACACAAAATTCCCTAAATCTTCTCAAAACACGGCCAAAATCCACAAAAATCCCACCAAATCTCCACAAATTCCCACAGAATACATGAAAAATCCCTGATAATTTCTCAGTTCTCTACAGAATCTCACCAAATTCCAGAAAAGTCCCTCAAAGTTCCACAAACATCCCACAAAATCTCCTCAATATCCAACAAAATCCCAGAAAAATCACACAAAATTCCCTAAATCTTCTCAAAACACGACTAAATTCTAGAAAAATGTCCCACCAAATCTCCACAAAATCCCACAAAATACATGAGAAATCCCTCAAGATCCCTAAATCGCCTCAATATCCCACAAAATCCCACAAAAATCACACAAAACCTCCACAAGTTTCCACAAAATCTAAGAAAAATTCCTCAAAATTCTTCAAGTCTCCTCAAAACCACACAAAGTCCTTGAAAAGGCCCACCAAATTCCAGTAAAATCCCACAGATTCTCCACAAATTCCCACAAAATCTAAAACAAATTCCTCAAAATTCTTCAAGTCTCCTCAGAATCCCACACAATTCCATAAAAACCCCACAAAATTCCAGAGAAGTCCCACAAAACTCCCTAAATCATTTCAAAACCCTACCAATTCACAGGAATGTCCCACAAAATCTCCACCAATTCCCAGAACATCCCACAAAAATCTCACAAAAATCCCTAAATCTTCTGAAAACTCGACCAAATTCCAAAAAACGCCCCATAAAATCAGCACAGTTTCCCACAAAATTCAAGAAAAAACACCACACAATTCCCTAAATCTTCTCAAAACACAACCAAATTCTAGAAAAATATCCCACCAAATCTCCACAAATTCCCACAAAATACATGAGAAATCCCTCAAGATCCCTAAATCGCCTCAATATCCCACAAAATCACACAAAAATCCCACAAAACCTCCACAAGTTTCCACAAAATCTAAGAAAAATTCCTCAAAATTCTTCAAGTCTCCTCAGAATCCCACACAATTCCAGAAAAAACACACAAAATTCCAGAGAAGTCCCACAAAACTCCCTAAATCATTTCAAAACCCTACCAATTCACAGGAATGTCCCACAAAATCTCCACCAATTCCCAGAACATCCCACAAAAATCCCACAAAAATCCCTAAATCTTCTCAAAACTCTACCAAATTCCAGAAAAATCCCACAGAATCTCCACAAATTCCCACAAAATTCAAGAAAAAACACCACAAAATTCCCTAAATCTTTTCAAAATACCACAAAATTCTTGAAAAGCCCCACCAAATTCCAGAAACATCCCACAAAATTTCCTCAATACCCAACAAAATCCCAGAAAAATCACACAAAATTCCCTAAATCTTCTCAAAACACGGCCAAAATCCACAAAAATCCCACCAAATCTCCACAAATTCCCACAGAATACATGAAAAATCCCTGATAATTTCTCAGTTCTCTACAGAATCTCACCAAATTCCAGAAAAGTCCCTCAAAGTTCCACAAACATCCCACAAAATCTCCTCAATATCCAACAAAATCCCAGAAAAATCACACAAAATTCCCTAAATCTTCTCAAAACACGACTAAATTCTAGAAAAATGTCCCACCAAATCTCCACAAAATCCCACAAAATACACAAAAAATCCCTCAAGATCCCTAAATCGCCTCAATATCCCACAAAATCACACAAAAATCACACAAAACCTCCACAAGTTTCCACAAAATATAAGAAAAATTCCTCAAAATTCTTCAAGTCTCCTCAAAACCACACAAAGTCCTTGAAAAGGCCCACCAAATTCCAGTAAAATCCCACAGATTCTCCACAAATTCCCACAAAATCTAAAACAAATTCCTCAAAATTCTTCAAGTCTCCTCAGAATCCCACACAATTCCATAAAAAACACACAAAATTCCAGAGAAGTCTCACAAAACTCCCTAAATCATTTCAAAACCCTACCAATTCACAGGAATGTCCCACAAAATCTCCACCAATTCCCAGAACATCCCACAAAAATCTCACAAAAATCCCTAAATCTTCTGAAAACTCGACCAAATTCCAGAAACGCCCCATAAAATCAGCACAGTTTCCCACAAAATTCAAGAAAAAACACCACACAATTCCCTAAATCTTCTCAAAACACAACCAAATTCTAGAAAAATATCCCACCAAATCTCCACAAATTCCCACAAAATACATGAGAAATCCCTCAAGATCCCTAAATCGCCTCAATATCCCACAAAATCACACAAAAATCCCACAAAACCTCCACAAGTTTCCACAAAATCTAAGAAAAATTCCTCAAAATTCTTCAAGTCTCCTCAGAATCCCACACAATTCCAGAAAAAACACACAAAATTCCAGAGAAGTCCCACAAAACTCCCTAAATCATTTCAAAACCCTACCAATTCACAGGAATGTCCCACAAAATCTCCACCAATTCCCAGAACATCCCACAAAAATCTCACAAAAATCCCTAAATCTTCTGAAAACTCGACCAAATTCCAGAAACGCCCCATAAAATCAGCACAGTTTCCCACAAAATTCAAGAAAAAACACCACAAAATTCCCTAAATCTTTTCAAAATACCACAAAATTCTTGAAAAGCCCCACCAAATTCCAGAAACATCCCACAAAATTTCCTCAATACCCAACAAAATCCCAGAAAAATCACACAAAATTCCCTAAATCTTCTCAAAACACGGCCAAAATCCACAAAAATCCCACCAAATCTCCACAAATTCCCACAGAATACATGAAAAATCCCTGATAATTTCTCAGTTCTCTACAGAATCTCACCAAATTCCAGAAAAGTCCCTCAAAGTTCCACAAACATCCCACAAAATCTCCTCAATATCCCACAAAATTCAAGAAAAATCACACAAAATTCCCTAAATCTTCTCAAAACACGACTAAATTCTAGAAAAATGTCCCGCCAAATCTCCACAAAATCCCACAAAATACACAAAAAATCCCTCAAGATCCCGAAATCGCCTCAATATCCCACAAAATCCCACAAAAATTACAGAAAACCTCCACAAGTTTCCACAAAATCTAAGAAAAATTCCTCAAAATTCTTCAAGTCTCCTCAAAACCACACAAAGTCCTTGAAAAGGCCCACCAAATTCCAGTAAAATCCCACAGAATCTCCACAAATTCCCACAAAATCTAAAACAAATTCCTCAATATTCTTCAAGTCTCCTCAGAATCCCACACAATTCCAGAAAAAACACACAAAATTCCAGAGAAGTCCCACAAAACTCCCTAAATCATTTCAAAACCCTACCAATTCACAGGAATGTCCCACAAAATCTCCACCAATTCCCAGAACATCCCACAAAAATCTCACAAAAATCCCTAAATCTTCTGAAAACTCGACCAAATTCCAGAAACGCCCCATAAAATCAGCACAGTTTCCCACAAAATTCAAGAAAAAACACCACAAAATTCCCTAAATCTTCTCAAAACACAACCAAATTCTAGAAAAATATCCCACCAAATCTCCACAAATTCCCACAAAATACATGAGAAATCCCTCAAGATCCCTAAATCGCCTCAATATCCCACAAAATCACACAAAAATCCCACTAAACCTCCACAAGTTTCCACAAAATCTAAGAAAAATTCCTCAAAATTCTTCAAGTCTCCTCAGAATCCCACACAATTCCAGAAAAACACACAAAATTCCAGAGAAGTCCCACAAAACTCCCTAAATCATTTCAAAACCCTACCAATTCACAGGAATGTCCCACAAAATCTCCACCAATTCCCAGAACATCCCACAAAAATCCCACAAAAATCCCTAAATCTTCTGAAAACTCGACCAAATTCCAGAAACGCCCCATAAAATCAGCACAGTTTCCCACAAAATTCAAGAAAAAACACCACAAAATTCCCTAAATCTTTTCAAAATACCACAAAATTCTTGAAAAGCCCCTCCAAATTCCAGAAACATCCCACAAAATGTCCTCAATACCCAACAAAATCCCAGAAAAATCACACAAAATTCCCTAAATCTTCTCAAAACACGGCCAAAATCCACAAAAATCCCACCAAATCTCCACAAATTCCCACAGAATACATGAAAAATCCCTGATAATTTCTCAGTTCTCTACAGAATCTCACCAAATTCCAGAAAAGTCCCTCAAAGTTCCACAAACATCCCACAAAATCTCCTCAATATCCCACAAAATTCAAGAAAAATCACACAAAATTCCCTAAATCTTCTCAAAACACGACCAAATTCTAGAAAAATATCCCACCAAATCTCCACAAATTCCCACAAAATACATGAAAAATCCCTCAAGATCCCTAAATCGCCTCAATATCCCACAAAATTCCACAAAAATCCCACAAAACCTCCACAAGTTTTTACAAAATCTAAGAAAAATTCCTCAAAATTCTTCAAGTCTCCTCAAAACCACACAAAGTCCTTGAAAAGGCCCACCAAATTCCAGTAAAATCCCACAGATTCTCCACAAATTCCCACAAAATCTAAAACAAATTCCTCAAAATTCTTCAAGTCTCCTCAGAATCCCACACAATTCCAGAAAAAACACACAAAATTCCAGAGAAGTCCCACAAAACTCCCTAAATCATTTCAAAACCCTACCAATTCACAGGAATGTCCCACAAAATCTCCACCAATTCCCAGAACATCCCACAAAAATCTCACAAAAATCCCTAACACTTCCGAAAAGTAGACCAAATTCCAGAAACGCCCCATAAAATCAGCACAGTTTCCCACAAAATTCAAGAAAAAACACCACAAAATTCCCTAAATCTTCTCAAAACACAACCAAATTCTAGAAAAATATCCCACCAAATCTCCACAAATTCCCACAAAATACATGAGAAATCCCTCAAGATCCCTAAATCGCCTCAATATCCCACAAAATCACACAAAAATCACACAAAACCTCCACAAGTTTCCACAAAATCTAAGAAAAATTCCTCAAAATTCTTCAAGTCTCCTCAGAATCCCACACAATTCCAGAAAAAACACACAAAATTCCAGAGAAGTCCCACAAAACTCCCTAAATCATTTCAAAACCCTACCAATTCACAGGAATGTCCCACAAAATCTCCACCAATTCCCAGAACATCCCACAAAAATCTCACAAAAATCCCTAAATCTTCTGAAAACTCGACCAAATTCCAGAAACGCCCCATAAAATCAGCACAGTTTCCCACAAAATTCAAGAAAAAACACCACAAAATTCCCTAAATCTTCTCAAAACACAACCAAATTCTAGAAAAATATCCCACCAAATCTCCACAAATTCCCACAAAATACATGAGAAATCCCTCAAGATCCCTAAATCGCCTCAATATCCCACAAAATCACACAAAAATCACACAAAACCTCCACAAGTTTCCACAAAATCTAAGAAAAATTCCTCAAAATTCTTCAAGTCTCCTCAGAATCCCACACAATTCCAGAAAAAACACACAAAATTCCAGAGAAGTCCCACAAAACTCCCTAAATCATTTCAAAACCCTACCAATTCACTGGAATGTCCCACAAAATCTCCACCAATTCCCAGAACATCCCACAAAAATCCCACAAAAATCCCTAAATCTTCTCAAAACTCTACAAAATTCCAGAAAAATCCCACAGAATCTCCACGAATTCCCACAAAATTCAAGAAAAAACACCACAAAATTCCCTAAATCTTTTCAAAATACCACAAAATTCTTGAAAAGCCCCACCAAATTCCAGAAACATCCCACAAAATTTCCTCAATACCCAACAAAATCCCAGAAAAATCACACAAAATTCCCTAAATCTTCTCAAAACACGGCCAAAATCCACAAAAATCCCACCAAATCTCCACAAATTCCCACAGAATACATGAAAAATCCCTGATAATTTCTCAGTTCTCTACAGAATCTCACCAAATTCCAGAAAAGTCCCTCAAAGTTCCACAAACATCCCACAAAATCTCCTCAATATCCCACAAAATTCAAGAAAAATCACACAAAATTCCCTAAATCTTCTCAAAACACGACTAAATTCTGGAAAAATGTCCCGCCAAATCTCCACAAAATCCCACAAAATACACAAAAAATCCCTCAAGATCCCGAAATCGCCTCAATATCCCACAAAATCCCACAAAAATCCCACAAAACCTCCACAAGTTTCCACAAAATCTAAGAAAAATTCCTCAAAATTCTTCAAGTCTCCTCAAAACCACACAAAGTCCTTGAAAAGGCCCACCAAATTCCAGTAAAATCCCACAGATTCTCCACAAATTCCCACAAAATCTAAAACAAATTCCTCAAAATTCTTCAAGTCTCCTGAAAACCACACAATTCCATAAAAACCCCACAAAATTCCAGAGAAGTCCCACAAAATTCCCTAAATCATTTCAAAACCCTACCAATTCACAGGAATGTCCCACAAAATCTCCACCAATTCCCAGAACATCCCACAAAAATCTCACAAAAATCCCTAACACTTCTGAAAAGTAGACCAAATTCCAGAAACGCCCCATAAAATCAGCACAGTTTCCCACAAAATTCAAGAAAAAACACCACAAAATTCCCTAAATCTTCTCAAAACACAACCAAATTCTTGAAAAGCCCCACCAAATTCCCGAAACATCCCACAAAATTTCCTCAATACCCAACAAAATCCCAGAAAAATCACACAAAATTCCCTAAATCTTCTCAAAACACGGCCAAAATCCACAAAAATCCCACCTAATCTCCACAAATTCCCACAGAATACATGAAAAATCCCTGATAATTTCTCAGTTCTCTACAGAATCTCACCAAATTCCAGAAAAGTCCCTCAAAGTTCCACAAACATCCCACAAAATCTCCTCAATATCCAACAAAATCCCAGAAAAATCACACAAAATTCCCTAAATCTTCTCAAAACGCGACTAAATTCTAGAAAAATGTCCCACCAAATCTCCACAAAATCCCACAAAATACACAAAAAATCCCTCAAGATCCCGAAATCGCCTCAATATCCCACAAAATCCCACAAAAATCCCACAAAACCTCCACAAGTTTCCACAAAATCTAAGAAAAATTCCTCAAAAGTCTTCAAGTCTCCTCAAAACCACACAAAGTCCTTGAAAAGGCCCACCAAATTCCAGTAAAATCCCACAGATTCTCCACAAATTCCCACAAAATCTAAAACAAATTCCTCAAAATTCTTCAAGTCTCCTCAGAATCCCACACAATTCCATAAAAAACACACAAAATTCCAGAGAAGTCCCACAAAACTCCCTAAATCATTTCAAAACCCTACCAATTCACAGGAATGTCCCACAAAATCTCCACCAATTCCCAGAACATCACACAAAAATCTCACAAAAATCCCTAACACTTCTGAAAACTCGACCAAATTCCAGAAACGCCCCATAAAATCAGCACAGTTTCCCACAAACTTCAAGAAAAAACACCACAAAATTCCCTAAATCTTTTCAAAATACCACAAAATTCTTGAAAAGCCCCACGAAATTCCAGAAACATCCCACAAAATGTCCTCAATACCCAACAAAATCCCAGAAAAATCACACAAAATTCCCTAAATCTTCTCAAAACTCTACCAAATTCCAAAAAAATCCCACAGCATCTCCACAAATTCCCACAGAATACATGAAAAATCCCTGATAATTCGTCAGTTCTCTACAGAATCTCACCAAATTCCAGAAAAGTCCCTCAAAGTTCCACAAACATCCCACAAAATCTCCTCAATATCCAACAAAATCCCAGAAAAATCACACAAAATTCCCTAAATCTTCTCAAAACACGACTAAATTCTAGAAAAATGTCCCACCAAATCTCCACAAAATCCCACAAAATACATGAAAAATCCCTCAAGATCCCTAAATCGCCTCAATATCCCACAAAATCCCACAAAAATCACACAAAACCTCCACAAGTTTCCACAAAATCTAAGAAAAATTCCTCAAAATTCTTCAAATCTCCTCAAAACCACACAAAGTCCTTGAAAAGGCCCACCAAATTCCAGTAAAATCCCACAGATTCTCCACAAATTCCCACAAAATCTAAAACAAATTCCTCAAAATTCTTCAAGTCTCCTCAAAACCACACAATTCCATAAAAACCCCACAAAATTCCAGAGAAGTCCCACAAAATTCCCTAAATCATTTCAAAACCCTACCAATTCACAGGAATGTCCCACAAAATCTCCACCAATTCCCAGAACATCCCACAAAAATCTCACAAAAATCCCTAACACTTCTGAAAACTCGACCAATTTCCAGTAACGCCCCATAAAATCAGCACAGTTTCCCACAAAATTCAAGAAAAAACACCACAAAATTCCCTAAATCTTCTCAAAACACAACCAAATTCTAGAAAAATATCCCACCAAATCTCCACAAATTCCCACAAAATACATGAGAAATCCCTCAAGATCCCTAAATCGCCTCAATATCCCACAAAATCACACAAAAATCACACAAAACCTCCACAAGTTTCCACAAAATCTAAGAAAAATTCCTCAAAATTCTTCAAGTCTCCTCAGAATCCCACACAATTCCAGAAAAAACACACAAAATTCCAGAGAAGTCCCACAAAACTCCCTAAATCATTTCAAAACCCTACCAATTCACAGGAATGTCCCACAAAATCTCCACCAATTCCCAGAACATCCCACAAAAATCCCACAGAAATCCCTAAATCTTCTGAAAACTCAACCAAATTCCAGAAATGCCCCATAAAATCAGCACAGTTTCCCACAAAATTCAAGAAAAAACACCACAAAATTCCCTAAATCTTTTCAAAATACCACAAAATTCTTGAAAAGCCCCACCAAATTCCAGAAACATCCCACAAAATTTCCTCAATACCCAACAAAATCCCAGAAAAATCACACAAAATTCCCTAAATCTTCTCAAAACACGGCCAAAATCCACAAAAATCCCACCAAATCTCCACAAATTCCCACAGAATACATGAAAAATCCCTGATAATTTCTCAGTTCTCTACAGAATCTCACCAAATTCCAGAAAAGTCCCTCAAAGTTCCACAAACATCCCACAAAATCTCCTCAATATCCCACAAAATTCAAGAAAAATCACACAAAATTCCCTAAATCTTCTCAAAACACGACTAAATTCTAGAAAAATGTCCCACCAAATCTCCACAAAATCCCACAAAATACACAAAAAATCCCTCAAGATCCCGAAATCGCCTCAATATCCCACAAAATCCCACAAAATCCCACAAAACCTCCACAAGTTTCCACAAAATCTAAGAAAAATTCCTCAGAATTCTTCAAGTCTCCTCAAAACCACACAAAGTCCTTGAAAAGGCCCACCAAATTCCAGTAAAATCCCACAGATTCTCCACAAATTCCCACAAAATCTAAAACAAATTCCTCAAAATTCTTCAAGTCTCCTCAGAATCCCACACAATTCCAGAAAAAACACACAAAATTCCAGAGAAGTCCCACAAAACTCCCTAAATCATTTCAAAACCCTACCAATTCACAGGAATGTCCCACAAAATCTCCACCAATTCCCAGAACATCCCACAAAAATCTCACAAAAATCCCTAAATCTTCTGAAAACTCGACCAAATTCCAGAAACGCCCCATAAAATCAGCACAGTTTCCCACAAAATTCAAGAAAAAACACCACAAAATTCCCTAAATCTTCTCAAAACACAAGCAAATTCTAGAAAAATATCCCACCAAATCTCCACAAATTCCCACAAAATACATGAGAAATCCCTCAAGATCCCTAAATCGCCTCAATATCCCACAAAATCACACAAAAATCACACAAAACCTCCACAAGTTTCCACAAAATCTAAGAAAAATTCCTCAAAATTCTTCAAGTCTCCTCAGAATCCCACACAATTCCAGAAAAAACACACAAAATTCCAGAGAAGTCCCACAAAACTCCCTAAATCATTTCAAAACCCTACCAATTCACAGGAATGTCCCACAAAATCTCCACCAATTCCCAGAACATCCCACAAAAATCTCACAAAAATCCCTAAATCTTCTGAAAACTCGACCAAATTCCAGAAACGCCCCATAAAATCAGCACAGTTTCCCACAAAATTCAAGAAAAAACACCACAAAATTCCCTAAATCTTCTCAAAACACAACCGAATTCTAGAAAAATATCCCACCAAATCTCCACAAATTCCCACAAAATACATGAGAAATCCCTCAAGATCCCTAAATCGCCTCAATATCCCACAAAATCACACAAAAATCACACAAAACCTCCACAAGTTTCCACAAAATCTAAGAAAAATTCCTCAAAATTCTTCAAGTCTCCTCAGAATCCCACACAATTCCAGAAAAAACACACAAAATTCCAGAGAAGTCCCACAAAACTCCCTAAATCATTTCAAAACCCTACCAATTCACAGGAATGTCCCACAAAATCTCCACCAATTCCCAGAACATCCCACAAAAATCTCACAAAAATCCCTAAATCTTCTGAAAACTCGACCAAATTCCAGAAAAATCCCACAGAATCTCCACAAATTCCCACAAAATTCAAGAAAAAACACCACAAAATTCCCTAAATCTTTTCAAAATACCACAAAATTCTTGAAAAGCCCCACCAAATTCCAGAAACATCCCACAAAATTTCCTCAATACCCAACAAAATCCCAGAAAAATCACACAAAATTCCCTAAATCTTCTCAAAACACGGCCAAAATCCACAAAAATCCCACCAAATCTCCACAAATTCCCACAGAATACATGAAAAATCCCTGATAATTTCTCAGTTCTCTACAGAATCTCACCAAATTCCAGAAAAGTCCCTCAAAGTTCCACAAACATCCCACAAAATCTCCTCAATATCCAACAAAATCCCAGAAAAATCACACAAAATTCCCTAAATCTTCTCAAAACACGACTAAATTCTAGAAAAATGTCCCACCAAATCTCCACAAAATCCCACAAAATACATGAGAAATCCCTCAAGATCCCTAAATCGCCTCAATATCCCACAAAATCCCACAAAAATCACACAAAACCTCCACAAGTTTCCACAAAATCTAAGAAAAATTCCTCAAAATTCTTCAAGTCTCCTCAAAACCACACAAAGTCCTTGAAAAGGCCCACCAAATTCCAGTAAAATCCCACAGATTCTCCACAAATTCCCACAAAATCTAAAACAAATTCCTCAAAATTCTTCAAGTCTCCTCAGAATCCCACACAATTCCATAAAAACCCCACAAAATTCCAGAGAAGTCCCACAAAACTCCCTAAATCATTTCAAAACCCTACCAATTCACAGGAATGTCCCACAAAATCTCCACCAATTCCCAGAACATCCCACAAAAATCTCACAAAAATCCCTAAATCTTCTGAAAACTCGACCAAATTCCAGAAACGCCCCATAAAATCAGCACAGTTTCCCACAAAATTCAAGAAAAAACACCACACAATTCCCTAAATCTTCTCAAAACACAACCAAATTCTAGAAAAATATCCCACCAAATCTCCACAAATTCCCACAAAATACATGAGAAATCCCTCAAGATCCCTAAATCGCCTCAATATCCCACAAAATCACACAAAAATCCCACAAAACCTCCACAAGTTTCCACAAAATCTAAGAAAAATTCCTCAAAATTCTTCAAGTCTCCTCAGAATCCCACACAATTCCAGAAAAAACACACAAAATTCCAGAGAAGTCCCACAAAACTCCCTAAATCATTTCAAAACCCTACCAATTCACAGGAATGTCCCACAAAATCTCCACCAATTCCCAGAACATCCCACAAAAATCCCACAAAAATCCCTAAATCTTCTCAAAACTCTACCAAATTCCAGAAAAATCCCACAGAATCTCCACAAATTCCCACAAAATTCAAGAAAAAACACCACAAAATTCCCTAAATCTTTTCAAAATACCACAAAATTCTTGAAAAGCCCCACCAAATTCCAGAAACATCCCACAAAATTTCCTCAATACCCAACAAAATCCCAGAAAAATCACACAAAATTCCCTAAATCTTCTCAAAACACGGCCAAAATCCACAAAAATCCCACCAAATCTCCACAAATTCCCACAGAATACATGAAAAATCCCTGATAATTTCTCAGTTCTCTACAGAATCTCACCAAATTCCAGAAAAGTCCCTCAAAGTTCCACAAACATCCCACAAAATCTCCTCAATATCCAACAAAATCCCAGAAAAATCACACAAAATTCCCTAAATCTTCTCAAAACACGACTAAATTCTAGAAAAATGTCCCACCAAATCTCCACAAAATCCCACAAAATACACAAAAAATCCCTCAAGATCCCTAAATCGCCTCAATATCCCACAAAATCACACAAAAATCACACAAAACCTCCACAAGTTTCCACAAAATATAAGAAAAATTCCTCAAAATTCTTCAAGTCTCCTCAAAACCACACAAAGTCCTTGAAAAGGCCCACCAAATTCCAGTAAAATCCCACAGATTCTCCACAAATTCCCACAAAATCTAAAACAAATTCCTCAAAATTCTTCAAGTCTCCTCAGAATCCCACACAATTCCATAAAAAACACACAAAATTCCAGAGAAGTCTCACAAAACTCCCTAAATCATTTCAAAACCCTACCAATTCACAGGAATGTCCCACAAAATCTCCACCAATTCCCAGAACATCCCACAAAAATCTCACAAAAATCCCTAAATCTTCTGAAAACTCGACCAAATTCCAGAAACGCCCCATAAAATCAGCACAGTTTCCCACAAAATTCAAGAAAAAACACCACACAATTCCCTAAATCTTCTCAAAACACAACCAAATTCTAGAAAAATATCCCACCAAATCTCCACAAATTCCCACAAAATACATGAGAAATCCCTCAAGATCCCTAAATCGCCTCAATATCCCACAAAATCACACAAAAATCCCACAAAACCTCCACAAGTTTCCACAAAATCTAAGAAAAATTCCTCAAAATTCTTCAAGTCTCCTCAGAATCCCACACAATTCCAGAAAAAACACACAAAATTCCAGAGAAGTCCCACAAAACTCCCTAAATCATTTCAAAACCCTACCAATTCACAGGAATGTCCCACAAAATCTCCACCAATTCCCAGAACATCCCACAAAAATCTCACAAAAATCCCTAAATCTTCTGAAAACTCGACCAAATTCCAGAAACGCCCCATAAAATCAGCACAGTTTCCCACAAAATTCAAGAAAAAACACCACAAAATTCCCTAAATCTTTTCAAAATACCACAAAATTCTTGAAAAGCCCCACCAAATTCCAGAAACATCCCACAAAATTTCCTCAATACCCAACAAAATCCCAGAAAAATCACACAAAATTCCCTAAATCTTCTCAAAACACGGCCAAAATCCACAAAAATCCCACCAAATCTCCACAAATTCCCACAGAATACATGAAAAATCCCTGATAATTTCTCAGTTCTCTACAGAATCTCACCAAATTCCAGAAAAGTCCCTCAAAGTTCCACAAACATCCCACAAAATCTCCTCAATATCCCACAAAATTCAAGAAAAATCACACAAAATTCCCTAAATCTTCTCAAAACACGACTAAATTCTAGAAAAATGTCCCGCCAAATCTCCACAAAATCCCACAAAATACACAAAAAATCCCTCAAGATCCCGAAATCGCCTCAATATCCCACAAAATCCCACAAAAATTACAGAAAACCTCCACAAGTTTCCACAAAATCTAAGAAAAATTCCTCAAAATTCTTCAAGTCTCCTCAAAACCACACAAAGTCCTTGAAAAGGCCCACCAAATTCCAGTAAAATCCCACAGAATCTCCACAAATTCCCACAAAATCTAAAACAAATTCCTCAATATTCTTCAAGTCTCCTCAGAATCCCACACAATTCCAGAAAAAACACACAAAATTCCAGAGAAGTCCCACAAAACTCCCTAAATCATTTCAAAACCCTACCAATTCACAGGAATGTCCCACAAAATCTCCACCAATTCCCAGAACATCCCACAAAAATCTCACAAAAATCCCTAAATCTTCTGAAAACTCGACCAAATTCCAGAAACGCCCCATAAAATCAGCACAGTTTCCCACAAAATTCAAGAAAAAACACCACAAAATTCCCTAAATCTTCTCAAAACACAACCGAATTCTAGAAAAATATCCCACCAAATCTCCACAAATTCCCACAAAATACATGAGAAATCCCTCAAGATCCCTAAATCGCCTCAATATCCCACAAAATCACACAAAAATCCCACTAAACCTCCACAAGTTTCCACAAAATCTAAGAAAAATTCCTCAAAATTCTTCAAGTCTCCTCAGAATCCCACACAATTCCAGAAAAACACACAAAATTCCAGAGAAGTCCCACAAAACTCCCTAAATCATTTCAAAACCCTACCAATTCACAGGAATGTCCCACAAAATCTCCACCAATTCCCAGAACATCCCACAAAAATCCCACAAAAATCCCTAAATCTTCTGAAAACTCGACCAAATTCCAGAAACGCCCCATAAAATCAGCACAGTTTCCCACAAAATTCAAGAAAAAACACCACAAAATTCCCTAAATCTTTTCAAAATACCACAAAATTCTTGAAAAGCCCCTCCAAATTCCAGAAACATCCCACAAAATGTCCTCAATACCCAACAAAATCCCAGAAAAATCACACAAAATTCCCTAAATCTTCTCAAAACACGGCCAAAATCCACAAAAATCCCACCAAATCTCCACAAATTCCCACAGAATACATGAAAAATCCCTGATAATTTCTCAGTTCTCTACAGAATCTCACCAAATTCCAGAAAAGTCCCTCAAAGTTCCACAAACATCCCACAAAATCTCCTCAATATCCCACAAAATTCAAGAAAAATCACACAAAATTCCCTAAATCTTCTCAAAACACGACCAAATTCTAGAAAAATATCCCACCAAATCTCCACAAATTCCCACAAAATACATGAAAAATCCCTCAAGATCCCTAAATCGCCTCAATATCCCACAAAATTCCACAAAAATCCCACAAAACCTCCACAAGTTTTTACAAAATCTAAGAAAAATTCCTCAAAATTCTTCAAGTCTCCTCAAAACCACACAAAGTCCTTGAAAAGGCCCACCAAATTCCAGTAAAATCCCACAGATTCTCCACAAATTCCCACAAAATCTAAAACAAATTCCTCAAAATTCTTCAAGTCTCCTCAGAATCCCACACAATTCCAGAAAAAACACACAAAATTCCAGAGAAGTCCCACAAAACTCCCTAAATCATTTCAAAACCCTACCAATTCACAGGAATGTCCCACAAAATCTCCACCAATTCCCAGAACATCCCACAAAAATCTCACAAAAATCCCTAACACTTCCGAAAAGTAGACCAAATTCCAGAAACGCCCCATAAAATCAGCACAGTTTCCCACAAAATTCAAGAAAAAACACCACAAAATTCCCTAAATCTTCTCAAAACACAACCAAATTCTAGAAAAATATCCCACCAAATCTCCACAAATTCCCACAAAATACATGAGAAATCCCTCAAGATCCCTAAATCGCCTCAATATCCCACAAAATCACACAAAAATCACACAAAACCTCCACAAGTTTCCACAAAATCTAAGAAAAATTCCTCAAAATTCTTCAAGTCTCCTCAGAATCCCACACAATTCCAGAAAAAACACACAAAATTCCAGAGAAGTCCCACAAAACTCCCTAAATCATTTCAAAACCCTACCAATTCACAGGAATGTCCCACAAAATCTCCACCAATTCCCAGAACATCCCACAAAAATCTCACAAAAATCCCTAAATCTTCTGAAAACTCGACCAAATTCCAGAAACGCCCCATAAAATCAGCACAGTTTCCCACAAAATTCAAGAAAAAACACCACAAAATTCCCTAAATCTTCTCAAAACACAAGCAAATTCTAGAAAAATATCCCACCAAATCTCCACAAATTCCCACAAAATACATGAGAAATCCCTCAAGATCCCTAAATCGCCTCAATATCCCACAAAATCACACAAAAATCACACAAAACCTCCACAAGTTTCCACAAAATCTAAGAAAAATTCCTCAAAATTCTTCAAGTCTCCTCAGAATCCCACACAATTCCAGAAAAAACACACAAAATTCCAGAGAAGTCCCACAAAACTCCCTAAATCATTTCAAAACCCTACCAATTCACTGGAATGTCCCACAAAATCTCCACCAATTCCCAGAACATCCCACAAAAATCCCACAAAAATCCCTAAATCTTCTCAAAACTCTACAAAATTCCAGAAAAATCCCACAGAATCTCCACGAATTCCCACAAAATTCAAGAAAAAACACCACAAAATTCCCTAAATCTTTTCAAAATACCACAAAATTCTTGAAAAGCCCCACCAAATTCCAGAAACATCCCACAAAATTTCCTCAATACCCAACAAAATCCCAGAAAAATCACACAAAATTCCCTAAATCTTCTCAAAACACGGCCAAAATCCACAAAAATCCCACCAAATCTCCACAAATTCCCACAGAATACATGAAAAATCCCTGATAATTTCTCAGTTCTCTACAGAATCTCACCAAATTCCAGAAAAGTCCCTCAAAGTTCCACAAACATCCCACAAAATCTCCTCAATATCCCACAAAATTCAAGAAAAATCACACAAAATTCCCTAAATCTTCTCAAAACACGACTAAATTCTAGAAAAATGTCCCGCCAAATCTCCACAAAATCCCACAAAATACACAAAAAATCCCTCAAGATCCCGAAATCGCCTCAATATCCCACAAAATCCCACAAAAATCACACAAAACCTCCACAAGTTTCCACAAAATCTAAGAAAAATTCCTCAAAATTCTTCAAGTCTCCTCAAAACCACACAAAGTCCTTGAAAAGGCCCACCAAATTCCAGTAAAATCCCACAGATTCTCCACAAATTCCCACAAAATCTAAAACAAATTCCTCAATATTCTTCAAGTCTCCTCAGAATCCCACACAATTCCAGAAAAAACACACAAAATTCCAGAGAAGTCCCACAAAACTCCCTAAATCATTTCAAAACCCTACCAATTCACAGGAATGTCCCACAAAATCTCCACCAATTCCCAGAACATCCCACAAAAATCTCACAAAAATCCCTAAATCTTCTGAAAACTCGACCAAATTCCAGAAACGCCCCATAAAATCAGCACAGTTTCCCACAAAATTCAAGAAAAAACACCACAAAATTCCCTAAATCTTCTCAAAACACAACCGAATTCTAGAAAAATATCCCACCAAATCTCCACAAATTCCCACAAAATACATGAGAAATCCCTCAAGATCCCTAAATCGCCTCAATATCCCACAAAATCACACAAAAATCACACAAAACCTCCACAAGTTTCCACAAAATCTAAGAAAAATTCCTCAAAATTCTTCAAGTCTCCTCAGAATCCCACACAATTCCAGAAAAAACACACAAAATTCCAGAGAAGTCCCACAAAACTCCCTAAATCATTTCAAAACCCTACCAATTCACAGGAATGTCCCACAAAATCTCCACCAATTCCCAGAACATCCCACAAAAATCTCACAAAAATCCCTAAATCTTCTGAAAACTCGACCAAATTCCAGAAAAATCCCACAGAATCTCCACAAATTCCCACAAAATTCAAGAAAAAACACCACAAAATTCCCTAAATCTTTTCAAAATACCACAAAATTATTGAAAAGCCCCACCAAATTCCAGAAACATCCCACAAAATTTCCTCAATACCCAACAAAATCCCAGAAAAATCACACAAAATTCCCTAAATCTTCTCAAAACACGGCCAAAATCCACAAAAATCCCACCAAATCTCCACAAATTCCCACAGAATACATGAAAAATCCCTGATAATTTCTCAGTTCTCTACAGAATCTCACCAAATTCCAGAAAAGTCCCTCAAAGTTCCACAAACATCCCACAAAATCTCCTCAATATCCAACAAAATCCCAGAAAAATCACACAAAATTCCCTAAATCTTCTCAAAACACGACTAAATTCTAGAAAAATGTCCCACCAAATCTCCACAAAATCCCACAAAATACATGAGAAATCCCTCAAGATCCCTAAATCGCCTCAATATCCCACAAAATCCCACAAAAATCACACAAAACCTCCACAAGTTTCCACAAAATCTAAGAAAAATTCCTCAAAATTCTTCAAGTCTCCTCAAAACCACACAAAGTCCTTGAAAAGGCCCACCAAATTCCAGTAAAATCCCACAGAATCTCCACAAATTCCCACAAAATCTAAAACAAATTCCTCAATATTCTTCAAGTCTCCTCAGAATCCCACACAATTCCAGAAAAAACACACAAAATTCCAGAGAAGTCCCACAAAACTCCCTAAATCATTTCAAAACCCTACCAATTCACAGGAATGTCCCACAAAATCTCCACCAATTCCCAGAACATCCCACAAAAATCTCACAAAAATCCCTAAATCTTCTGAAAACTCGACCAAATTCCAGAAACGCCCCATAAAATCAGCACAGTTTCCCACAAAATTCAAGAAAAAACACCACAAAATTCCCTAAATCTTCTCAAAACACAACCGAATTCTAGAAAAATATCCCACCAAATCTCCACAAATTCCCACAAAATACATGAGAAATCCCTCAAGATCCCTAAATCGCCTCAATATCCCACAAAATCACACAAAAATCCCACTAAACCTCCACAAGTTTCCACAAAATCTAAGAAAAATTCCTCAAAATTCTTCAAGTCTCCTCAGAATCCCACACAATTCCAGAAAAACACACAAAATTCCAGAGAAGTCCCACAAAACTCCCTAAATCATTTCAAAACCCTACCAATTCACAGGAATGTCCCACAAAATCTCCACCAATTCCCAGAACATCCCACAAAAATCCCACAAAAATCCCTAAATCTTCTGAAAACTCGACCAAATTCCAGAAACGCCCCATAAAATCAGCACAGTTTCCCACAAAATTCAAGAAAAAACACCACAAAATTCCCTAAATCTTTTCAAAATACCACAAAATTCTTGAAAAGCCCCTCCAAATTCCAGAAACATCCCACAAAATGTCCTCAATACCCAACAAAATCCCAGAAAAATCACACAAAATTCCCTAAATCTTCTCAAAACACGGCCAAAATCCACAAAAATCCCACCAAATCTCCACAAATTCCCACAGAATACATGAAAAATCCCTGATAATTTCTCAGTTCTCTACAGAATCTCACCAAATTCCAGAAAAGTCCCTCAAAGTTCCACAAACATCCCACAAAATCTCCTCAATATCCCACAAAATTCAAGAAAAATCACACAAAATTCCCTAAATCTTCTCAAAACACGACCAAATTCTAGAAAAATATCCCACCAAATCTCCACAAATTCCCACAAAATACATGAAAAATCCCTCAAGATCCCTAAATCGCCTCAATATCCCACAAAATTCCACAAAAATCCCACAAAACCTCCACAAGTTTTTACAAAATCTAAGAAAAATTCCTCAAAATTCTTCAAGTCTCCTCAAAACCACACAAAGTCCTTGAAAAGGCCCACCAAATTCCAGTAAAATCCCACAGATTCTCCACAAATTCCCACAAAATCTAAAACAAATTCCTCAAAATTCTTCAAGTCTCCTCAGAATCCCACACAATTCCAGAAAAAACACACAAAATTCCAGAGAAGTCCCACAAAACTCCCTAAATCATTTCAAAACCCTACCAATTCACAGGAATGTCCCACAAAATCTCCACCAATTCCCAGAACATCCCACAAAAATCTCACAAAAATCCCTAACACTTCCGAAAAGTAGACCAAATTCCAGAAACGCCCCATAAAATCAGCACAGTTTCCCACAAAATTCAAGAAAAAACACCACAAAATTCCCTAAATCTTCTCAAAACACAACCAAATTCTAGAAAAATATCCCACCAAATCTCCACAAATTCCCACAAAATACATGAGAAATCCCTCAAGATCCCTAAATCGCCTCAATATCCCACAAAATCACACAAAAATCACACAAAACCTCCACAAGTTTCCACAAAATCTAAGAAAAATTCCTCAAAATTCTTCAAGTCTCCTCAGAATCCCACACAATTCCAGAAAAAACACACAAAATTCCAGAGAAGTCCCACAAAACTCCCTAAATCATTTCAAAACCCTACCAATTCACAGGAATGTCCCACAAAATCTCCACCAATTCCCAGAACATCCCACAAAAATCTCACAAAAATCCCTAAATCTTCTGAAAACTCGACCAAATTCCAGAAACGCCCCATAAAATCAGCACAGTTTCCCACAAAATTCAAGAAAAAACACCACAAAATTCCCTAAATCTTCTCAAAACACAAGCAAATTCTAGAAAAATATCCCACCAAATCTCCACAAATTCCCACAAAATACATGAGAAATCCCTCAAGATCCCTAAATCGCCTCAATATCCCACAAAATCACACAAAAATCCCACAAAACCTCCACAAGTTTCCACAAAATCTAAGAAAAATTCCTCAAAATTCTTCAAGTCTCCTCAGAATCCCACACAATTCCAGAAAAAACACACAAAATTCCAGAGAAGTCCCACAAAACTCCCTAAATCATTTCAAAACCCTACCAATTCACTGGAATGTCCCACAAAATCTCCACCAATTCCCAGAACATCCCACAAAAATCCCACAAAAATCCCTAAATCTTCTCAAAACTCTACAAAATTCCAGAAAAATCCCACAGAATCTCCACGAATTCCCACAAAATTCAAGAAAAAACACCACAAAATTCCCTAAATCTTTTCAAAATACCACAAAATTCTTGAAAAGCCCCACCAAATTCCAGAAACATCCCACAAAATTTCCTCAATACCCAACAAAATCCCAGAAAAATCACACAAAATTCCCTAAATCTTCTCAAAACACGGCCAAAATCCACAAAAATCCCACCAAATCTCCACAAATTCCCACAGAATACATGAAAAATCCCTGATAATTTCTCAGTTCTCTACAGAATCTCACCAAATTCCAGAAAAGTCCCTCAAAGTTCCACAAACATCCCACAAAATCTCCTCAATATCCCACAAAATTCAAGAAAAATCACACAAAATTCCCTAAATCTTCTCAAAACACGACTAAATTCTAGAAAAATGTCCCGCCAAATCTCCACAAAATCCCACAAAATACACAAAAAATCCCTCAAGATCCCTAAATCGCCTCAATATCCCACAAAATCACACAAAAATCACACAAAACCTCCACAAGTTTCCACAAAATATAAGAAAAATTCCTCAAAATTCTTCAAGTCTCCTCAAAACCACACAAAGTCCTTGAAAAGGCCCACCAAATTCCAGTAAAATCCCACAGATTCTCCACAAATTCCCACAAAATCTAAAACAAATTCCTCAAAATTCTTCAAGTCTCCTCAGAATCCCACACAATTCCATAAAAAACACACAAAATTCCAGAGAAGTCCCACAAAACTCCCTAAATCATTTCAAAACCCTACCAATTCACAGGAATGTCCCACAAAATCTCCACCAATTCCCAGAACATCCCACAAAAATCTCACAAAAATCCCTAAATCTTCTGAAAACTCGACCAAATTCCAGAAACGCCCCATAAAATCAGCACAGTTTCCCACAAAATTCAAGAAAAAACACCACAAAATTCCCTAAATCTTCTCAAAATACAACCGAATTCTAGAAAAATATCCCACCAAATCTCCACAAATTCCCACAAAATACATGAGAAATCCCTCAAGATCCCTAAATCGCCTCAATATCCCACAAAATCACACAAAAATCCCACAAAACCTCCACAAGTTTCCACAAAATCTAAGAAAAATTCCTCAAAATTCTTCAAGTCTCCTCAGAATCCCACACAATTCCAGAAAAAACACACAAAATTCCAGAGAAGTCCCACAAAACTCCCTAAATCATTTCAAAACCCTACCAATTCACTGGAATGTCCCACAAAATCTCCACCAATTCCCAGAACATCCCACAAAAATCCCACAAAAATCCCTAAATCTTCTCAAAACTCTACAAAATTCCAGAAAAATCCCACAGAATCTCCACAAATTCCCACAAAATTCAAGAAAAAACACCACAAAATTCCCTAAATCTTTTCAAAATACCACAAAATTCTTGAAAAGCCCCACCAAATTCCAGAAACATCCCACAAAATTTCCTCAATACCCAACAAAATCCCAGAAAAATCACACAAAATTCCCTAAATCTTCTCAAAACACGGCCAAAATCCACAAAAATCCCACCAAATCTCCACAAATTCCCACAGAATACATGAAAAATCCCTGATAATTTCTCAGTTCTCTACAGAATCTCACCAAATTCCAGAAAAGTCCCTCAAAGTTCCACAAACATCCCACAAAATCTCCTCAATATCCCACAAAATTCAAGAAAAATCACACAAAATTCCCTAAATCTTCTCAAAACACGACTAAATTCTAGAAAAATGTCCCGCCAAATCTCCACAAAATCCCACAAAATACACAAAAAATCCCTCAAGATCCCGAAATCGCCTCAATATCCCACAAAATCCCACAAAAATTACAGAAAACCTCCACAAGTTTCCACAAAATCTAAGAAAAATTCCTCAAAATTCTTCAAGTCTCCTCAAAACCACACAAAGTCCTTGAAAAGGCCCACCAAATTCCAGTAAAATCCCACAGAATCTCCACAAATTCCCACAAAATCTAAAACAAATTCCTCAATATTCTTCAAGTCTCCTCAGAATCCCACACAATTCCAGAAAAAACACACAAAATTCCAGAGAAGTCCCACAAAACTCCCTAAATCATTTCAAAACCCTACCAATTCACAGGAATGTCCCACAAAATCTCCACCAATTCCCAGAACATCCCACAAAAATCTCACAAAAATCCCTAAATCTTCTGAAAACTCGACCAAATTCCAGAAACGCCCCATAAAATCAGCACAGTTTCCCACAAAATTCAAGAAAAAACACCACAAAATTCCCTAAATCTTCTCAAAACACAACCGAATTCTAGAAAAATATCCCACCAAATCTCCACAAATTCCCACAAAATACATGAGAAATCCCTCAAGATCCCTAAATCGCCTCAATATCCCACAAAATCACACAAAAATCCCACTAAACCTCCACAAGTTTCCACAAAATCTAAGAAAAATTCCTCAAAATTCTTCAAGTCTCCTCAGAATCCCACACAATTCCAGAAAAACACACAAAATTCCAGAGAAGTCCCACAAAACTCCCTAAATCATTTCAAAACCCTACCAATTCACAGGAATGTCCCACAAAATGTCCACCAATTCCCAGAACATCCCACAAAAATCCCACAAAAATCCCTAAATCTTCTGAAAACTCGACCAAATTCCAGAAACGCCCCATAAAATCAGCACAGTTTCCCACAAAATTCAAGAAAAAACACCACAAAATTCCCTAAATCTTTTCAAAATACCACAAAATTCTTGAAAAGCCCCTCCAAATTCCAGAAACATCCCACAAAATGTCCTCAATACCCAACAAAATCCCAGAAAAATCACACAAAATTCCCTAAATCTTCTCAAAACACGGCCAAAATCCACAAAAATCCCACCAAATCTCCACAAATTCCCACAGAATACATGAAAAATCCCTGATAATTTCTCAGTTCTCTACAGAATCTCACCAAATTCCAGAAAAGTCCCTCAAAGTTCCACAAACATCCCACAAAATCTCCTCAATATCCCACAAAATTCAAGAAAAATCACACAAAATTCCCTAAATCTTCTCAAAACACGACCAAATTCTAGAAAAATATCCCACCAAATCTCCACAAATTCCCACAAAATACATGAAAAATCCCTCAAGATCCCTAAATCGCCTCAATATCCCACAAAATTCCACAAAAATCCCACAAAACCTCCACAAGTTTTTACAAAATCTAAGAAAAATTCCTCAAAATTCTTCAAGTCTCCTCAAAACCACACAAAGTCCTTGAAAAGGCCCACCAAATTCCAGTAAAATCCCACAGATTCTCCACAAATTCCCACAAAATCTAAAACAAATTCCTCAAAATTCTTCAAGTCTCCTCAGAATCCCACACAATTCCAGAAAAAACACACAAAATTCCAGAGAAGTCCCACAAAACTCCCTAAATCATTTCAAAACCCTACCAATTCACAGGAATGTCCCACAAAATCTCCACCAATTCCCAGAACATCCCACAAAAATCTCACAAAAATCCCTAACACTTCCGAAAAGTAGACCAAATTCCAGAAACGCCCCATAAAATCAGCACAGTTTCCCACAAAATTCAAGAAAAAACACCACAAAATTCCCTAAATCTTCTCAAAACACAACCAAATTCTAGAAAAATATCCCACCAAATCTCCACAAATTCCCACAAAATACATGAGAAATCCCTCAAGATCCCTAAATCGCCTCAATATCCCACAAAATCACACAAAAATCACACAAAACCTCCACAAGTTTCCACAAAATCTAAGAAAAATTCCTCAAAATTCTTCAAGTCTCCTCAGAATCCCACACAATTCCAGAAAAAACACACAAAATTCCAGAGAAGTCCCACAAAACTCCCTAAATCATTTCAAAACCCTACCAATTCACAGGAATGTCCCACAAAATCTCCACCAATTCCCAGAACATCCCACAAAAATCTCACAAAAATCCCTAAATCTTCTGAAAACTCGACCAAATTCCAGAAACGCCCCATAAAATCAGCACAGTTTCCCACAAAATTCAAGAAAAAACACCACAAAATTCCCTAAATCTTCTCAAAACACAAGCAAATTCTAGAAAAATATCCCACCAAATCTCCACAAATTCCCACAAAATACATGAGAAATCCCTCAAGATCCCTAAATCGCCTCAATATCCCACAAAATCACACAAAAATCCCACAAAACCTCCACAAGTTTCCACAAAATCTAAGAAAAATTCCTCAAAATTCTTCAAGTCTCCTCAGAATCCCACACAATTCCAGAAAAAACACACAAAATTCCAGAGAAGTCCCACAAAACTCCCTAAATCATTTCAAAACCCTACCAATTCACTGGAATGTCCCACAAAATCTCCACCAATTCCCAGAACATCCCACAAAAATCCCACAAAAATCCCTAAATCTTCTCAAAACTCTACAAAATTCCAGAAAAATCCCACAGAATCTCCACGAATTCCCACAAAATTCAAGAAAAAACACCACAAAATTCCCTAAATCTTTTCAAAATACCACAAAATTCTTGAAAAGCCCCACCAAATTCCAGAAACATCCCACAAAATTTCCTCAATACCCAACAAAATCCCAGAAAAATCACACAAAATTCCCTAAATCTTCTCAAAACACGGCCAAAATCCACAAAAATCCCACCAAATCTCCACAAATTCCCACAGAATACATGAAAAATCCCTGATAATTTCTCAGTTCTCTACAGAATCTCACCAAATTCCAGAAAAGTCCCTCAAAGTTCCACAAACATCCCACAAAATCTCCTCAATATCCCACAAAATTCAAGAAAAATCACACAAAATTCCCTAAATCTTCTCAAAACACGACTAAATTCTAGAAAAATGTCCCGCCAAATCTCCACAAAATCCCACAAAATACACAAAAAATCCCTCAAGATCCCGAAATCGCCTCAATATCCCACAAAATCCCACAAAAATCACACAAAACCTCCACAAGTTTCCACAAAATCTAAGAAAAATTCCTCAAAATTCTTCAAGTCTCCTCAAAACCACACAAAGTCCTTGAAAAGGCCCACCAAATTCCAGTAAAATCCCACAGATTCTCCACAAATTCCCACAAAATCTAAAACAAATTCCTCAATATTCTTCAAGTCTCCTCAGAATCCCACACAATTCCAGAAAAAACACACAAAATTCCAGAGAAGTCCCACAAAACTCCCTAAATCATTTCAAAACCCTACCAATTCACAGGAATGTCCCACAAAATCTCCACCAATTCCCAGAACATCCCACAAAAATCTCACAAAAATCCCTAAATCTTCTGAAAACTCGACCAAATTCCAGAAAAATCCCACAGAATCTCCACAAATTCCCACAAAATTCAAGAAAAAACACCACAAAATTCCCTAAATCTTTTCAAAATACCACAAAATTCTTGAAAAGCCCCACCAAATTCCAGAAACATCCCACAAAATTTCCTCAATACCCAACAAAATCCCAGAAAAATCACACAAAATTCCCTAAATCTTCTCAAAACACGGCCAAAATCCACAAAAATCCCACCAAATCTCCACAAATTCCCACAGAATACATGAAAAATCCCTGATAATTTCTCAGTTCTCTACAGAATCTCACCAAATTCCAGAAAAGTCCCTCAAAGTTCCACAAACATCCCACAAAATCTCCTCAATATCCAACAAAATCCCAGAAAAATCACACAAAATTCCCTAAATCTTCTCAAAACACGACTAAATTCTAGAAAAATGTCCCACCAAATCTCCACAAAATCCCACAAAATACACAAAAAATCCCTCAAGATCCCGAAATCGCCTCAATATCCCACAAAATCCCACAAAAATCACAAAAACCTCCACAAGTTTCCACAAAATCTAAGAAAAATTCCTCAAAATTCTTCAAGTCTACTCAAAACCACACAAAGTCCTTGAAAAGGCCCACCAAATTCCAGTAAAACCCCACAGATTCTCCACAAATTCCCACAAAATCTAAAACAAATTCCTCAAAATTCTTCAAGTCTCCTCAGAATCCCACACAATTCCATAAAAAACACACAAAATTCCAGAGAAGTCCCACAAAACTCCCTAAATCATTTCAAAACCCTACCAATTCACAGGAATGTCCCACAAAATCTCCACCAATTCCCAGAACATCCCACAAAAATCTCACAAAAATCCCTAAATCTTCTGAAAACTCGACCAAATTCCAGAAACGCCCCATAAAATCAGCACAGTTTCCCACAAAATTCAAGAAAAAACACCACAAAATTCCCTAAATCTTCTCAAAACACAACCAAATTCTAGAAAAATATCCCACCAGATCTCCACAAATTCCCACAAAATACATGAGAAATCCCTCAAGATCCCTAAATCGCCTCAATATCCCACAAAATCACACAAAAATCCCACAAAACCTCCACAAGTTTCCACAAAATCTAAGAAAAATTCCTCAAAATTCTTCAAGTCTCCTCAGAATCCCACACAATTCCAGAAAAAACACACAAAATTCCAGAGAAGTCCCACAAAACTCCCTAAATCATTTCAAAACCCTACCAATTCACAGGAATGTCCCACAAAATCTCCACCAATTCCCAGAACATCCCACAAAAATCCCACAAAAATCCCTAAATCTTCTGAAAACTCGACCAAATTCCAGAAACGCCCCATAAAATCAGCACAGTTTCCCACAAAATTCAAGAAAAAACACCACAAAATTCCCTAAATCTTTTCAAAATACCACAAAATTCTTGAAAAGCCCTACCAAATTCCAGAAACATCCCACAAAATTTCCTCAATACCCAACAAAATCCCAGAAAAATCCCACAAAATTCCCTAAATCTTCTCAAAACACGGCCAAAATCCACAAAAATCCCACCAAATCTCCACAAATTCCCTCAGAATACATGAAAAATCCCTGATAATTTCTCAGTTCTCTACAGAATCTCACCAAATTCCAGAAAAGTCCCTCAAAGTTCCACAAACATCCCACAAAATCTCCTCAATATCCAACAAAATCCCAGAAAAATCACACAAAATTCCCTAAATCTTCTCAAAACACGACTAAATTCTAGAAAAATGTCCCACCAAATCTCCACAAAATCCCACAAAATACACAAAAAATCCCTCAAGATCCCGAAATCGCCTCAATATCCCACAAAATCCCACAAAAATCACACAAAACCTCCACAAGTTTCCACAAAATCTAAGAAAAATTCCTCAAAATTCTTCAAGTCTCCTCAAAACCACACAAAGTCCTTGAAAAGGCCCACCAAATTCCAGTAAAATCCCACAGATTCTCCACAAATTCCCACAAAATCTAAAACAAATTCCTCAAAATTCTTCAAGTCTCCTCAGAATCCCACACAATTCCAGAAAAAACACACAAAATTCCAGAGAAGTCCCACAAAACTCCCTAAATCATTTCAAAACCCTACCAATTCACAGGAATGTCCCACAAAATCTCCACCAATTCCCAGAACATCCCACAAAAATCTCACAAAAATCCCTAAATCTTCTGAAAACTCGACCAAATTCCAGAAACGCCCCATAAAATCAGCACAGTTTCCCACAAAATTCAAGAAAAAACACCACAAAATTCCCTAAATCTTCTCAAAACACAACCGAATTCTAGAAAAATATCCCACCAAATCTCCACAAATTCCCACAAAATACATGAGAAATCCCTCAAGATCCCTAAATCGCCTCAATATCCCACAAAATCACACAAAAATCACACAAAACCTCCACAAGTTTCCACAAAATCTAAGAAAAATTCCTCAAAATTCTTCAAGTCTCCTCAGAATCCCACACAATTCCAGAAAAAACACACAAAATTCCAGAGAAGTCCCACAAAACTCCCTAAATCATTTCAAAACCCTACCAATTCACAGGAATGTCCCACAAAATCTCCACCAATTCCCAGAACATCCCACAAAAATCTCACAAAAATCCCTAAATCTTCTGAAAACTCGACCAAATTCCAGAAACGCCCCATAAAATCAGCACAGTTTCCCACAAAATTCAAGAAAAAACACCACAAAATTCCCTAAATCTTCTCAAAACTCAACCAAATTCTAGAAAAATATCCCACCAAATCTCCACAAATTCCCACAAAATACATGAGAAATCCCTCAAGATCCCTAAATCGCCTCAATATCCCACAAAATCACACAAAAATCACACAAAACCTCCACAAGTTTCCACAAAATCTAAGAAAAATTCCTCAAAATTCTTCAAGTCTCCTCAGAATCCCACACAATTCCAGAAAAAACACACAAAATTCCAGAGAAGTCCCACAAAACTCCCTAAATCATTTCAAAACCCTACCAATTCACAGGAATGTCCCACAAAATCTCCACCAATTCCCAGAACATCCCACAAAAATCCCACAAAAATCCCTAAATCTTCTGAAAACTCAACCAAATTCCAGAAATGCCCCATAAAATCAGCACAGTTTCCCACAAAATTCAAGAAAAAACACCACAAAATTCCCTAAATCTTTTCAAAATACCACAAAATTCTTGAAAAGCCCTACCAAATTCCAGAAACATCCCACAAAATTTCCTCAATACCCAACAAAATCCCAGAAAAATCACACAAAATTCCCTAAATCTTCTCAAAACACGGCCAAAATCCACAAAAATCCCACCAAATCTCCACAAATTCCCACAGAATACATGAAAAATCCCTGATAATTTCTCAGTTCTCTACAGAATCTCACCAAATTCCAGAAAAGTCCCTCAAAGTTCCACAAACATCCCACAAAATCTCCTCAATATCCAACAAAATCCCAGAAAAATCACACAAAATTCCCTAAATCTTCTCAAAACACGACTAAATTCTAGAAAAATGTCCCGCCAAATCTCCACAAAATCCCACAAAATACACAAAAAATCCCTCAAGATCCCGAAATCGCCTCAATATCCCACAAAATCCCACAAAAATTACAGAAAACCTCCACAAGTTTCCACAAAATCTAAGAAAAATTCCTCAAAATTCTTCAAGTCTCCTCAAAACCACACAAAGTCCTTGAAAAGTCCCACCAAATTCCAGTAAAATCCCACAGATTCTCCACAAATTCCCACAAAATCTAAAACAAATTCCTCAATATTCTTCAAGTCTCCTCAGAATCCCACACAATTCCAGAAAAAACACACAAAATTCCAGAGAAGTCCCACAAAACTCCCTAAATCATTTCAAAACCCTACCAATTCACAGGAATGTCCCACAAAATCTCCACCAATTCCCAGAACATCCCACAAAAATCTCACAAAAATCCCTAAATCTTCTGAAAACTCGACCAAATTCCAGAAACGCCCCATAAAATCAGCACAGTTTCCCACAAAATTCAAGAAAAAACACCACAAAATTCCCTAAATCTTCTCAAAACACAACCGAATTCTAGAAAAATATCCCACCAAATCTCCACAAATTCCCACAAAATACATGAGAAATCCCTCAAGATCCCTAAATCGCCTCAATATCCCACAAAATCACACAAAAATCCCACTAAACCTCCACAAGTTTCCACAAAATCTAAGAAAAATTCCTCAAAATTCTTCAAGTCTCCTCAGAATCCCACACAATTCCAGAAAAACACACAAAATTCCAGAGAAGTCCCACAAAACTCCCTAAATCATTTCAAAACCCTACCAATTCACAGGAATGTCCCACAAAATCTCCACCAATTCCCAGAACATCCCACAAAAATCCCACAAAAATCCCTAAATCTTCTGAAAACTCGACCAAATTCCAGAAACGCCCCATAAAATCAGCACAGTTTCCCACAAAATTCAAGAAAAAACACCACAAAATTCCCTAAATCTTTTCAAAATACCACAAAATTCTTGAAAAGCCCCTCCAAATTCCAGAAACATCCCACAAAATGTCCTCAATACCCAACAAAATCCCAGAAAAATCACACAAAATTCCCTAAATCTTCTCAAAACACGGCCAAAATCCACAAAAATCCCACCAAATCTCCACAAATTCCCACAGAATACATGAAAAATCCCTGATAATTTCTCAGTTCTCTACAGAATCTCACCAAATTCCAGAAAAGTCCCTCAAAGTTCCACAAACATCCCACAAAATCTCCTCAATATCCCACAAAATTCAAGAAAAATCACACAAAATTCCCTAAATCTTCTCAAAACACGACCAAATTCTAGAAAAATATCCCACCAAATCTCCACAAATTCCCACAAAATACATGAAAAATCCCTCAAGATCCCGAAATCGCCTCAATATCCCACAAAATTCCACAAAAATCCCACAAAACCTCCACAAGTTTCCACAAAATCTAAGAAAAATTCCTCAAAATTCTTCAAGTCTCCTCAAAACCACACAAAGGCCTTGAAAAGGCCCACCAAATTCCAGTAAAATCCCACAGATTCTCCACAAATTCCCACAAAATCTAAAACAAATTCCTCAAAATTCTTCAAGTCTCCTCAGAATCCCACACAATTCCAGAAAAAACACACAAAATTCCAGAGAAGTCCCACAAAACTCCCTAAATCATTTCAAAACCCTACCAATTCACAGGAATGTCCCACAAAATCTCCACCAATTCCCAGAACATCCCACAAAAATCTCACAAAAATCCCTAAATCTTCTGAAAACTCGACCAAATTCCAGAAACGCCCCATAAAATCAGCACAGTTTCCCACAAAATTCAAGAAAAAACACCACAAAATTCCCTAAATCTTTTCAAAACACAACCAAATTCTAGAAAAATATCCCACCAAATCTCCACAAATTCCCACAAAATACATGAGAAATCCCTCAAGATCCCTAAATCGCCTCAATATCCCACAAAATCACACAAAAATCCCACAAAACCTCCACAAGTTTCCACAAAATCTAAGAAAAATTCCTCAAAATTCTTCAAGTCTCCTCAGAATCCCACACAATTCCAGAAAAAACACACAAAATTCCAGAGAAGTCCCACAAAACTCCCTAAATCATTTCAAAACCCTACCAATTCACAGGAATGTCCCACAAAATCTCCACCAATTCCCAGAACATCCCACAAAAATCCCACAAAAATCCCTAAATCTTCTGAAAACTCGACCAAATTCCAGAAACGCCCCATAAAATCAGCACAGTTTCCCACAAAATTCAAGAAAAAACACCACAAAATTCCCTAAATCTTTTCAAAATACCACAACATTCTTGAAAAGCCCCACCAAATTCCAGAAACATCCCACAAAATTTCCTCAATACCCAACAAAATCCCAGAAAAATCACACAAAATTCCCTAAATCTTCTCAAAACACGGCCAAAATCCACAAAAATCCCACCAAATCTCCACAAATTCCCACAGAATACATGAAAAATCCCTGATAATTTCTCAGTTCTCTACAGAATCTCACCAAATTCCAGAAAAGTCCCTCAAAGTTCCACAAACATCCCACAAAATCTCCTCAATATCCCACAAAATTCAAGAAAAATCACACAAAATTCCCTAAATCTTCTCAAAACACGACCAAATTCTAGAAAAATATCCCACCAAATCTCCACAAATTCCCACAAAATACATGAAAAATCCCTCAAGATCCCTAAATCGCCTCAATATCCCAAAAAATTCCACAAAAATCCCACAAAACCTCCACAAGTTTCCACAAAATCTAAGAAAAAATCCTCAAAATTCTTCAAGTCTCCTCAAAACCACACAAAGGCCTTGAAAAGGCCCACCAAATTCCAGTAAAATCCCACAGATTCTCCACAAATTCCCACAAAATCTAAAACAAATTCCTCAAAATTCTTCAAGTCTCCTCAGAATCCCACACAATTCCAGAAAAAACACACAAAATTCCAGAGAAGTCCCACAAAACTCCCTAAATCATTTCAAAACCCTACCAATTCACAGGAATGTCCCACAAAATCTCCACCAATTCCCAGAACATCCCACAAAAATCTCACAAAAATCCCTAAATCTTCTGAAAACTCGACCAAATTCCAGAAACGCCCCATAAAATCAGCACAGTTTCCCACAAAATTCAAGAAAAAACACCACAAAATTCCCTAAATCTTCTCAAAACACAACCAAATTCTAGAAAAATATCCCACCAAATCTCCACAAATTCCCACAAAATACATGAGAAATCCCTCAAGATCCCTAAATCGCCTCAATATCCCACAAAATCACACAAAAATCCCACAAAACCTCCACAAGTTTCCACAAAATCTAAGAAAAATTCCTCAAAATTCTTCAAGTCTCCTCAGAATCCCACACAATTCCAGAAAAAACACACAAAATTCCAGAGAAGTCCCACAAAACTCCCTAAATCATTTCAAAACCCTACCAATTCACAGGAATGTCCCACAAAATCTCCACCAATTCCCAGAACATCCCACAAAAATCCCACAAAAATCCCTAAATCTTCTGAAAACTCGACCAAATTCCAGAAACGCCCCATAAAATCAGCACAGTTTCCCACAAAATTCAAGAAAAAACACCACAAAATTCCCTAAATCTTTTCAAAATACCACAAAATTCTTGAAAAGCCCTACCAAATTCCAGAAACATCCCACAAAATTTCCTCAATACCCAACAAAATCCCAGAAAAATCACACAAAATTCCCTAAATCTTCTCAAAACACGGCCAAAATCCACAAAAATCCCACCAAATCTCCACAAATTCCCTCAGAATACATGAAAAATCCCTGATAATTTCTCAGTTCTCTACAGAATCTCACCAAATTCCAGAAAAGTCCCTCAAAGTTCCACAAACATCCCACAAAATCTCCTCAATATCCCACAAAATTCAAGAAAAATCACACAAAATTCCCTAAATCTTCTCAAAACACGACTAAATTCTAGAAAAATGTCCCGCCAAATCTCCACAAAATCCCACAAAATCCACAAAAAATCCCTCAAGATCCCGAAATCGCCTCAATATCCCGCAAAATCCCACAAAAATCGCACAAAACCTCCACAAGTTTCCACAAAATCTAAGAAAAATTCCTCAAAATTCTTCAAGTCTCCTCAAAACCACACAAAGTCCTTGAAAAGGCCCACCAAATTCCAGTAAAATCCCACAGATTCTCCACAAATTCCCACAAAATCTAAAACAAATTCCTCAAAATTCTTCAAGTCTCCTCAGAATCCCACACAATTCCAGAAAAAACACACAAAATTCCAGAGAAGTCCCACAAAACTCCCTAAATCATTTCAAAACCCTACCAATTCACAGGAATGTCCCACAAAATCTCCACCAATTCCCAGAACATCCCACAAAAATCTCACAAAAATCCCTAAATCTTCTGAAAACTCGACCAAATTCCAGAAACGCCCCATAAAATCAGCACAGTTTCCCACAAAATTCAAGAAAAAACACCACAAAATTCCCTAAATCTTCTCAAAACACAACCAAATTCTAGAAAAATATCCCACCAAATCTCCACAAATTCCCACAAAATACATGAGAAATCCCTCAAGATCCCGAAATCGCCTCAATATCCCACAAAATCACACAAAAATCCCACAAAACCTCCACAAGTTTCCACAAAATCTAAGAAAAATTCCTCAAAATTCTTCAAGTCTCCTCAGAATCCCACACAATTCCAGAAAAAACACACAAAATTCCAGAGAAGTCCCACAAAACTCCCTAAATCATTTCAAAACCCTACCAATTCACAGGAATGTCCCACAAAATCTCCACCAATTCCCAGAACATCCCACAAAAATCCCACAAAAATCCCTAAATCTTCTGAAAACTCGACCAAATTCCAGAAACGCCCCATAAAATCAGCACAGTTTCCCACAAAATTCAAGAAAAAACACCACAAAATTCCCTAAATCTTTTCAAAATACCACAAAATTCTTGAAAAGCACCTCCAAATTCCAGAAACATCCCACAAAATTTCCTCAATACCCAACAAAATCCCAGAAAAATCACACAAAATTCCCTAAATCTTCTCAAAACACGACCAAATTCTAGAAAAATATCCCACCAAATCTCCACAAATTCCCACAAAATACATGAAAAATCCCTCAAGATCCCTAAATCGCCTCAATATCCCAAAAAATTCCACAAAAATCCCACAAAACCTCCACAAGTTTCCACAAAATCTAAGAAAAATTCCTCAAAATTCTTCAAGTCTCCTCAAAACCACACAAAGTCCTTGAAAAGGCCCACCAAATTCCAGTAAAATCCCACAGATTCTCCACAAATTCCCACAAAATCTAAAACAAATTCCTCAAAATTCTTCAAGTCTCCTCAGAATCCCACACAATTCCAGAAAAAACACACAAAATTCCAGAGAAGTCCCACAAAACTCCCTAAATCATTTCAAAACCCTACCAATTCACAGGAATGTCCCACAAAATCTCCACCAATTCCCAGAACATCCCAAAAAATCTCACAAAAATCCCTAACACTTCCGAAAAGTAGACCAAATTCCAGAAACGCCCCATAAAATCAGCACAGTTTCCCACAAAATTCAAGAAAAAACACCACAAAATTCCCTAAATCTTCTCAAAACACAACCAAATTCTAGAAAAATATCCCACCAAATCTCCACAAATTCCCACAAAATACATGAGAAATCCCTCAAGATCCCTAAATCGCCTCAATATCCCACAAAATCACACAAAAATCACACAAAACCTCCACAAGTTTCCACAAAATCTAAGAAAAATTCCTCAAAATTCTTCAAGTCTCCTCAGAATCCCACACAATTCCAGAAAAAACACACAAAATTCCAGAGAAGTCCCACAAAACTCCCTAAATCATTTCAAAACCCTACCAATTCACAGGAATGTCCCACAAAATCTCCACCAATTCCCAGAACATCCCACAAAAATCTCACAAAAATCCCTAAATCTTCTGAAAACTCGACCAAATTCCAGAAACGCCCCATAAAATCAGCACAGTTTCCCACAAAATTCAAGAAAAAACACCACAAAATTCCCTAAATCTTCTCAAAACACAACCAAATTCTAGAAAAATATCCCACCAAATCTCCACAAATTCCCACAAAATACATGAGAAATCCCTCAAGATCCCTAAATCGCCTCAATATCCCACAAAATCACACAAAAATCACACAAAACCTCCACAAGTTTCCACAAAATCTAAGAAAAATTCCTCAAAATTCTTCAAGTCTCCTCAGAATCCCACACAATTCCAGAAAAAACACACAAAATTCCAGAGAAGTCCCACAAAACTCCCTAAATCATTTCAAAACCCTACCAATTCACAGGAATGTCCCACAAAATCTCCACCAATTCCCAGAACATCCCACAAAAATCCCACAAAAATCCCTAAATCTTCTCAAAACTCGACCAAATTCCAGAAACGCCCCATAAAATCAGCACAGTTTCCCACAAAATTCAAGAAAAAACACCACAAAATTCCCTAAATCTTTTCAAAATACCACAAAATTCTTGAAAAGCCCCACCAAATTCCAGAAACATCCCACAAAATTTCCTCAATACCCAACAAAATCCCAGAAAAATCACACAAAATTCCCTAAATCTTCTCAAAACACGGCCAAAATCCACAAAAATCCCACCAAATCTCCACAAATTCCCACAGAATACATGAAAAATCCCTGATAATTTCTCAGTTCTCTACAGAATCTCACCAAATTCCAGAAAAGTCCCTCAAAGTTCCACAAACATCCCACAAAATCTCCTCAATATCCCACAAAATCCCAGAAAAATCACACAAAATTCCCTAAATCTTCTCAAAACACGACCAAATTCTAGAAAAATATCCCACCAAATCTCCACAAATTCCCACAAAATACATGAAAAATCCCTCAAGATCCCTAAATCGCCTCAATATCCCAAAAAATTCCACAAAAATCCCACAAAACCTCCACAAGTTTCCACAAAATCTAAGAAAAATTCCTCAAAATTCTTCAAGTCTCCTCAAAACCACACAAAGTCCTTGAAAAGGCCCACCAAATTCCAGTAAAATCCCACAGATTCTCCACAAATTCCCACAAAATCTAAAACAAATTCCTCAATATTCTTCAAGTCTCCTCAGAATCCCACACAATTCCAGAAAAAACACACAAAATTCCAGAGAAGTCCCACAAAACTCCCTAAATCATTTCAAAACCCTACCAATTCACAGGAATGTCCCACAAAATCTCCACCAATTCCCAGAACATCCCACAAAAATCCCACAAAAATCCCTAAATCTTCTGAAAACTCGACCAAATTCCAGAAACGCCCCATAAAATCAGCACAGTTTCCCACAAAATTCAAGAAAAAACACCACAAAATTCCCTAAATCTTTTCAAAATACCACAAAATTCTTGAAAAGCCCCACCAAATTCCAGAAACATCCCACAAAATTTCCTCAATACCCAACAAAATCCCAGAAAAATCACACAAAATTCCCTAAATCTTCTCAAAACACGGCCAAAATCCACAAAAATCCCACCAAATCTCCACAAATTCCCACAGAATACATGAAAAATCCCTGATAATTTCTCAGTTCTCTACAGAATCTCACCAAATTCCAGAAAAGTCCCTCAAAGTTCCACAAACATCCCACAAAATCTCCTCAATATCCCACAAAATCCCAGAAAAATCACACAAAATTCCCTAAATCTTCTCAAAACACGACCAAATTCTAGAAAAATATCCCACCAAATCTCCACAAATTCCCACAAAATACATGAAAAATCCCTCAAGATCCCTAAATCGCCTCAATATCCCAAAAAATTCCACAAAAATCCCACAAAACCTCCACAAGTTTCCACAAAATCTAAGAAAAATTCCTCAAAATTCTTCAAGTCTCCTCAAAACCACACAAAGTCCTTGAAAAGGCCCACCAAATTCCAGTAAAATCCCACAGATTCTCCACAAATTCCCACAAAATCTAAAACAAATTCCTCAAAATTCTTCAAGTCTCCTCAGAATCCCACACAATTCCAGAAAAAACACACAAAATTCCAGAGAAGTCCCACAAAACTCCCTAAATCATTTCAAAACCCTACCAATTCACAGGAATGTCCCACAAAATCTCCACCAATTCCCAGAACATCCCAAAAAATCTCACAAAAATCCCTAACACTTCCGAAAAGTAGACCAAATTCCAGAAACGCCCCATAAAATCAGCACAGTTTCCCACAAAATTCAAGAAAAAACACCACAAAATTCCCTAAATCTTCTCAAAACACAACCAAATTCTAGAAAAATATCCCACCAAATCTCCACAAATTCCCACAAAATACATGAGAAATCCCTCAAGATCCCGAAATCGCCTCAATATCCCACAAAATCACACAAAAATCACACAAAACCTCCACAAGTTTCCACAAAATCTAAGAAAAATTCCTCAAAATTCTTCAAGTCTCCTCAGAATCCCACACAATTCCAGAAAAAACACACAAAATTCCAGAGAAGTCCCACAAAACTCCCTAAATCATTTCAAAACCCTACCAATTCACAGGAATGTCCCACAAAATCTCCACCAATTCCCAGAACATCCCACAAAAATCTCACAAAAATCCCTAAATCTTCTGAAAACTCGACCAAATTCCAGAAACGCCCCATAAAATCAGCACAGTTTCCCACAAAATTCAAGAAAAAACACCACAAAATTCCCTAAATCTTCTCAAAACACAAGCAAATTCTAGAAAAATATCCCACCAAATCTCCACAAATTCCCACAAAATACATGAGAAATCCCTCAAGATCCCTAAATCGCCTCAATATCCCACAAAATCACACAAAAATCACACAAAACCTCCACAAGTTTCCACAAAATCTAAGAAAAATTCCTCAAAATTCTTCAAGTCTCCTCAGAATCCCACACAATTCCAGAAAAAACACACAAAATTCCAGAGAAGTCCCACAAAACTCCCTAAATCATTTCAAAACCCTACCAATTCACAGGAATGTCCCACAAAATCTCCACCAATTCCCAGAACATCCCACAAAAATCTCACAAAAATCCCTAAATCTTCTGAAAACTCGACCAAATTCCAGAAAAATCCCACAGAATCTCCACAAATTCCCACAAAATTCAAAAAAAAACACCAAAAAATTCCCTAAATCTTTTCAAAATACCACAAAATTCTTGAAAAGCCCCACCAAATTCCAGAAACATCCCACAAAATTTCCTCAATACCCAACAAAATCCCAGAAAAATCACACAAAATTCCCTAAATCTTCTCAAAACACGGCCAAAATCCACAAAAATCCCACCAAATCTCCACAAATTCCCACAGAATACATGAAAAATCCCTGATAATTTCTCAGTTCTCTACAGAATCTCACCAAATTCCAGAAAAGTCCCTCAAAGTTCCACAAACATCCCACAAAATCTCCTCAATATCCCACAAAATTCAAGAAAAATCACACAAAATTCCCTAAATCTTCTCAAAACACGACCAAATTCTAGAAAAATATCCCACCAAATCTCCACAAATTCCCACAAAATACATGAGAAATCCCTCAAGATCCCTAAATCGCCTCAATATCCCACAAAATCACACAAAAATCCCACAAAACCTCCACAAGTTTCCACAAAATCTAAGAAAAATTCCTCAAAATTCTTCAAGTCTCCTCAGAATCCCACACAATTCCAGAAAAAACACACAAAATTCCAGAGAAGTCCCACAAAACTCCCTAAATCATTTCAAAACCCTACCAATTCACAGGAATGTCCCACAAAATCTCCACCAATTCCCAGAACATCCCACAAAAATCCCACAAAAATCCCTAAATCTTCTGAAAACTCGACCAAATTCCAGAAACGCCCCATAAAATCAGCACAGTTTCCCACAAAATTCAAGAAAAAACACCACAAAATTCCCTAAATCTTTTCAAAATACCACAAAATTCTTGAAAAGCCCCACCAAATTCCAGAAACATCCCACAAAATTTCCTCAATACCCAACAAAATCCCAGAAAAATCACACAAAATTCCCTAAATCTTCTCAAAACATGGCCAAAATCCACAAAAATCCCACCAAATCTCCACAAATTCCCACAAAATACATGAAAAATCCCTCAAGATCCCTAAATCGCCTCAATATCCCAAAAAATTCCACAAAAATCCCACAAAACCTCCACAAGTTTCCACAAAATCTAAGAAAAATTCCTCAAAATTCTTCAAGTCTCCTCAAAACCACACAAAGTCCTTGAAAAGGCCCACCAAATTCCAGTAAAATCCCACAGATTCTCCACAAATTCCCACAAAATCTAAAACAAATTCCTCAAAATTCTTCAAGTCTCCTCAGAATCCCACACAATTCCAGAAAAAACACACAAAATTCCAGAGAAGTCCCACAAAACTCCCTAAATCATTTCAAAACCCTACCAATTCACAGGAATGTCCCACAAAATCTCCACCAATTCCCAGAACATCCCAAAAAATCTCACAAAAATCCCTAACACTTCCGAAAAGTAGACCAAATTCCAGAAACGCCCCATAAAATCAGCACAGTTTCCCACAAAATTCAAGAAAAAACACCACAAAATTCCCTAAATCTTCTCAAAACACAACCAAATTCTAGAAAAATATCCCACCAAATCTCCACAAATTCCCACAAAATACATGAGAAATCCCTCAAGATCCCTAAATCGCCTCAATATCCCACAAAATCACACAAAAATCACACAAAACCTCCACAAGTTTCCACAAAATCTAAGAAAAATTCCTCAAAATTCTTCAAGTCTCCTCAGAATCCCACACAATTCCAGAAAAAACACACAAAATTCCAGAGAAGTCCCACAAAACTCCCTAAATCATTTCAAAACCCTACCAATTCACAGGAATGTCCCACAAAATCTCCACCAATTCCCAGAACATCCCACAAAAATCTCACAAAAATCCCTAAATCTTCTGAAAACTCGACCAAATTCCAGAAACGCCCCATAAAATCAGCACAGTTTCCCACAAAATTCAAGAAAAAACACCACAAAATTCCCTAAATCTTCTCAAAACACAACCAAATTCTAGAAAAATATCCCACCAAATCTCCACAAATTCCCACAAAATACATGAGAAATCCCTCAAGATCCCTAAATCGCCTCAATATCCCACAAAATCACACAAAAATCACACAAAACCTCCACAAGTTTCCACAAAATCTAAGAAAAATTCCTCAAAATTCTTCAAGTCTCCTCAGAATCCCACACAATTCCAGAAAAAACACACAAAATTCCAGAGAAGTCCCACAAAACTCCCTAAATCATTTCAAAACCCTACCAATTCACAGGAATGTCCCACAAAATCTCCACCAATTCCCAGAACATCCCACAAAAATCCCACAAAAATCCCTAAATCTTCTGAAAACTCGACCAAATTCCAGAAACGCCCCATAAAATCAGCACAGTTTCCCACAAAATTCAAGAAAAAACACCACAAAATTCCCTAAATCTTTTCAAAATACCACAAAATTCTTGAAAAGCCCCACCAAATTCCAGAAACATCCCACAAAATTTCCTCAATACCCAACAAAATCCCAGAAAAATCACACAAAATTCCCTAAATCTTCTCAAAACACGGCCAAAATCCACAAAAATCCCACCAAATCTCCACAAATTCCCACAGAATACATGAAAAATCCCTGATAATTTCTCAGTTCTCTACAGAATCTCACCAAATTCCAGAAAAGTCCCTCAAAGTTCCACAAACATCCCACAAAATCTCCTCAATATCCCACAAAATCCCAGAAAAATCACACAAAATTCCCTAAATCTTCTCAAAACACGACCAAATTCTAGAAAAATATCCCACCAAATCTCCACAAATTCCCACAAAATACATGAAAAATCCCTCAAGATCCCTAAATCGCCTCAATATCCCAAAAAATTCCACAAAAATCCCACAAAACCTCCACAAGTTTCCACAAAATCTAAGAAAAATTCCTCAAAATTCTTCAAGTCTCCTCAAAACCACACAAAGTCCTTGAAAAGGCCCACCAAATTCCAGTAAAATCCCACAGATTCTCCACAAATTCCCACAAAATCTAAAACAAATTCCTCAAAATGCTTCAAGTCTCCTCAGAATCCCACACAATTCCAGAAAAAACACACAAAATTCCAGAGAAGTCCCACAAAACTCCCTAAATCATTTCAAAACCCTACCAATTCACAGGAATGTCCCACAAAATCTCCACCAATTCCCAGAACATCCCACAAAAATCCCACAAAAATCCCTAAATCTTCTGAAAACTCGACCAAATTCCAGAAACGCCCCATAAAATCAGCACAGTTTCCCACAAAATTCAAGAAAAAACACCACAAAATTCCCTAAATCTTTTCAAAATACCACAAAATTCTTGAAAAGCCCCACCAAATTCCAGAAACATCCCACAAAATTTCCTCAATACCCAACAAAATCCCAGAAAAATCACACAAAATTCCCTAAATCTTCTCAAAACACGGCCAAAATCCACAAAAATCCCACCAAATCTCCACAAATTCCCACAGAATACATGAAAAATCCCTGATAATTTCTCAGTTCTCTACAGAATCTCACCAAATTCCAGAAAAGTCCCTCAAAGTTCCACAAACATCCCACAAAATCTCCTCAATATCCCACAAAATCCCAGAAAAATCACACAAAATTCCCTAAATCTTCTCAAAACACGACCAAATTCTAGAAAAATATCCCACCAAATCTCCACAAATTCCCACAAAATACATGAAAAATCCCTCAAGATCCCTAAATCGCCTCAATATCCCAAAAAATTCCACAAAAATCCCACAAAACCTCCACAAGTTTCCACAAAATCTAAGAAAAATTCCTCAAAATTCTTCAAGTCTCCTCAAAACCACACAAAGTCCTTGAAAAGGCCCACCAAATTCCAGTAAAATCCCACAGATTCTCCACAAATTCCCACAAAATCTAAAACAAATTCCTCAAAATTCTTCAAGTCTCCTCAGAATCCCACACAATTCCAGAAAAAACACACAAAATTCCAGAGAAGTCCCACAAAACTCCCTAAATCATTTCAAAACCCTACCAATTCACAGGAATGTCCCACAAAATCTCCACCAATTCCCAGAACATCCCAAAAAATCTCACAAAAATCCCTAACACTTCCGAAAAGTAGACCAAATTCCAGAAACGCCCCATAAAATCAGCACAGTTTCCCACAAAATTCAAGAAAAAACACCACAAAATTCCCTAAATCTTCTCAAAACACAACCAAATTCTAGAAAAATATCCCACCAAATCTCCACAAATTCCCACAAAATACATGAGAAATCCCTCAAGATCCCGAAATCGCCTCAATATCCCACAAAATCACACAAAAATCACACAAAACCTCCACAAGTTTCCACAAAATCTAAGAAAAATTCCTCAAAATTCTTCAAGTCTCCTCAGAATCCCACACAATTCCAGAAAAAACACACAAAATTCCAGAGAAGTCCCACAAAACTCCCTAAATCATTTCAAAACCCTACCAATTCACAGGAATGTCCCACAAAATCTCCACCAATTCCCAGAACATCCCACAAAAATCTCACAAAAATCCCTAAATCTTCTGAAAACTCGACCAAATTCCAGAAACGCCCCATAAAATCAGCACAGTTTCCCACAAAATTCAAGAAAAAACACCACAAAATTCCCTAAATCTTTTCAAAATACCACAAAATTCTTGAAAAGCCCCACCAAATTCCAGAAACATCCCACAAAATTTCCTCAATACCCAACAAAATCCCAGAAAAATCACACAAAATTCCCTAAATCTTCTCAAAACACGGCCAAAATCCACAAAAATCCCACCAAATCTCCACAAATTCCCACAGAATACATGAAAAATCCCTGATAATTTCTCAGTTCTCTACAGAATCTCACCAAATTCCAGAAAAGTCCCTCAAAGTTCCACAAACATCCCACAAAATCTCCTCAATATCCCACAAAATCCCAGAAAAATCACACAAAATTCCCTAAATCTTCTCAAAACACGACCAAATTCTAGAAAAATATCCCACCAAATCTCCACAAATTCCCACAAAATACATGAAAAATCCCTCAAGATCCCTAAATCGCCTCAATATCCCAAAAAATTCCACAAAAATCCCACAAAACCTCCACAAGTTTCCACAAAATCTAAGAAAAATTCCTCAAAATTCTTCAAGTCTCCTCAAAACCACACAAAGTCCTTGAAAAGGCCCACCAAATTCCAGTAAAATCCCACAGATTCTCCACAAATTCCCACAAAATCTAAAACAAATTCCTCAAAATGCTTCAAGTCTCCTCAGAATCCCACACAATTCCAGAAAAAACACACAAAATTCCAGAGAAGTCCCACAAAACTCCCTAAATCATTTCAAAACCCTACCAATTCACAGGAATGTCCCACAAAATCTCCACCAATTCCCAGAACATCCCACAAAAATCCCACAAAAATCCCTAAATCTTCTGAAAACTCGACCAAATTCCAGAAACGCCCCATAAAATCAGCACAGTTTCCCACAAAATTCAAGAAAAAACACCACAAAATTCCCTAAATCTTTTCAAAATACCACAAAATTCTTGAAAAGCCCCACCAAATTCCAGAAACATCCCACAAAATTTCCTCAATACCCAACAAAATCCCAGAAAAATCACACAAAATTCCCTAAATCTTCTCAAAACACGGCCAAAATCCACAAAAATCCCACCAAATCTCCACAAATTCCCACAGAATACATGAAAAATCCCTGATAATTTCTCAGTTCTCTACAGAATCTCACCAAATTCCAGAAAAGTCCCTCAAAGTTCCACAAACATCCCACAAAATCTCCTCAATATCCCACAAAATCCCAGAAAAATCACACAAAATTCCCTAAATCTTCTCAAAACACGACCAAATTCTAGAAAAATATCCCACCAAATCTCCACAAATTCCCACAAAATACATGAAAAATCCCTCAAGATCCCTAAATCGCCTCAATATCCCAAAAAATTCCACAAAAATCCCACAAAACCTCCACAAGTTTCCACAAAATCTAAGAAAAATTCCTCAAAATTCTTCAAGTCTCCTCAAAACCACACAAAGTCCTTGAAAAGGCCCACCAAATTCCAGTAAAATCCCACAGATTCTCCACAAATTCCCACAAAATCTAAAACAAATTCCTCAAAATTCTTCAAGTCTCCTCAGAATCCCACACAATTCCAGAAAAAACACACAAAATTCCAGAGAAGTCCCACAAAACTCCCTAAATCATTTCAAAACCCTACCAATTCACAGGAATGTCCCACAAAATCTCCACCAATTCCCAGAACATCCCAAAAAATCTCACAAAAATCCCTAACACTTCCGAAAAGTAGACCAAATTCCAGAAACGCCCCATAAAATCAGCACAGTTTCCCACAAAATTCAAGAAAAAACACCACAAAATTCCCTAAATCTTCTCAAAACACAACCAAATTCTAGAAAAATATCCCACCAAATCTCCACAAATTCCCACAAAATACATGAGAAATCCCTCAAGATCCCGAAATCGCCTCAATATCCCACAAAATCACACAAAAATCACACAAAACCTCCACAAGTTTCCACAAAATCTAAGAAAAATTCCTCAAAATTCTTCAAGTCTCCTCAGAATCCCACACAATTCCAGAAAAAACACACAAAATTCCAGAGAAGTCCCACAAAACTCCCTAAATCATTTCAAAACCCTACCAATTCACAGGAATGTCCCACAAAATCTCCACCAATTCCCAGAACATCCCACAAAAATCTCACAAAAATCCCTAAATCTTCTGAAAACTCGACCAAATTCCAGAAACGCCCCATAAAATCAGCACAGTTTCCCACAAAATTCAAGAAAAAACACCACAAAATTCCCTAAATCTTCTCAAAACACAACCAAATTCTAGAAAAATATCCCACCAAATCTCCACAAATTCCCACAAAATACATGAGAAATCCCTCAAGATCCCTAAATCGCCTCAATATCCCACAAAATCACACAAAAATCACACAAAACCTCCACAAGTTTCCACAAAATCTAAGAAAAATTCCTCAAAATTCTTCAAGTCTCCTCAGAATCCCACACAATTCCAGAAAAAACACACAAAATTCCAGAGAAGTCCCACAAAACTCCCTAAATCATTTCAAAACCCTACCAATTCACAGGAATGTCCCACAAAATCTCCACCAATTCCCAGAACATCCCACAAAAATCTCACAAAAATCCCTAAATCTTCTGAAAACTCGACCAAATTCCAGAAATGCCCCATAAAATCAGCACAGTTTCCCACAAAATTCAAGAAAAAACACCACAAAATTCCCTAAATCTTTTCAAAATACCACAAAATTCTTGAAAAGCCCCACCAAATTCCAGAAACATCCCACAAAATTTCCTCAATACCCAACAAAATCCCAGAAAAATCACACAAAATTCCCTAAATCTTCTCAAAACACGGCCAAAATCCACAAAAATCCCACCAAATCTCCACAAATTCCCACAGAATACATGAAAAATCCCTGATAATTTCTCAGTTCTCTACAGAATCTCACCAAATTCCAGAAAAGTCCCTCAAAGTTCCACAAACATCCCACAAAATCTCCTCAATATCCCACAAAATTCAAGAAAAATCACACAAAATTCCCTAAATCTTCTCAAAACACGACCAAATTCTAGAAAAATATCCCACCAAATCTCCACAAATTCCCACAAAATACATGAAAAATCCCTCAAGATCCCTAAATCGCCTCAATATCCCACAAAATCTCACAAAAATCCCACAAAACCTCCACAAGTTTCCACAAAATCTAAGAAAAATTCCTCAAAATTCTTCAAGTCTCCTCAAAACCACACAAAGTCCTTGAAAAGGCCCACCAAATTCCAGTAAAATCCCACAGATTCTCCACAAATTCCCACAAAATCTAAAACAAATTCCTCAAAATTCTTCAAGTCTCCTCAGAATCCCACACAATTCCAGAAAAAACACACAAAATTCCAGAGAAGTCCCACAAAACTCCCTAAATCATTTCAAAACCCTACCAATTCACAGGAATGTCCCACAAAATCTCCACCAATTCCCAGAACATCCCACAAAAATCTCACAAAAATCCCTAAATCTTCTGAAAACTCGACCAAATTCCAGAAACGCCCCATAAAATCAGCACAGTTTCCCACAAAATTCAAGAAAAATCACACAAAATTCCCTAAATCTTCTCAAAACACAAGCAAATTCTAGAAAAATATCCCACCAAATCTCCACAAATTCCCACAAAATACATGAGAAATCCCTCAAGATCCCTAAATCGCCTCAATATCCCACAAAATCACACAAAAATCCCACAAAACCTCCACAAGTTTCCACAAAATCTAAGAAAAATTCCTCAAAATTCTTCAAGTCTCCTCAGAATCCCACACAATTCCAGAAAAAACACACAAAATTCCAGAGAAGTCCCACAAAACTCCCTAAATCATTTCAAAACCCTACCAATTCACAGGAATGTCCCACAAAATCTCCACCAATTCCCAGAACATCCCACAAAAATCTCACAAAAATCCCTAAATCTTCTGAAAACTCGACCAAATTCCAGAAAAATCCCACAGAATCTCCACAAATTCCCACAAAATTCAAAAAAAAACACCACAAAATTCCCTAAATCTTTTCAAAATACCACAAAATTCTTGAAAAGCCCCACCAAATTCCAGAAACATCCCACAAAATTTCCTCAATACCCAACAAAATCCCAGAAAAATCACACAAAATTCCCTAAATCTTCTCAAAACACGGCCAAAATCCACAAAAATCCCACCAAATCTCCACAAATTCCCACAGAATACATGAAAAATCCCTGATAATTTCTCAGTTCTCTACAGAATCTCACCAAATTCCAGAAAAGTCCCTCAAAGTTCCACAAACATCCCACAAAATCTCCTCAATATCCCACAAAATTCAAGAAAAATCACACAAAATTCCCTAAATCTTCTCAAAACACGACCAAATTCTAGAAAAATATCCCACCAAATCTCCACAAATTCCCACAAAATACATGAGAAATCCCTCAAGATCCCTAAATCGCCTCAATATCCCACAAAATCACACAAAAATCCCACAAAACCTCCACAAGTTTCCACAAAATCTAAGAAAAATTCCTCAAAATTCTTCAAGTCTCCTCAGAATCCCACACAATTCCAGAAAAAACACACAAAATTCCAGAGAAGTCCCACAAAACTCCCTAAATCATTTCAAAACCCTACCAATTCACAGGAATGTCCCACAAAATCTCCACCAATTCCCAGAACATCCCACAAAAATCCCACAAAAATCCCTAAATCTTCTGAAAACTCGACCAAATTCCAGAAACGCCCCATAAAATCAGCACAGTTTCCCACAAAATTCAAGAAAAAACACCACAAAATTCCCTAAATCTTTTCAAAATACCACAAAATTCTTGAAAAGCCCCACCAAATTCCAGAAACATCCCACAAAATTTCCTCAATACCCAACAAAATCCCAGAAAAATCACACAAAATTCCCTAAATCTTCTCAAAACATGGCCAAAATCCACAAAAATCCCACCAAATCTCCACAAATCCCCACAGAATACATGAAAAATCCCTGAGAATTTCTCAGTTCTCTACAGAATCTCACCAAATTCCAGAAAAGTCCCTCAAAGTTCCACAAACATCCCACAAAATCTCCTCAATATCCCACAAAATTCAAGAAAAATCACACAAAATTCCCTAAATCTTCTCAAAACACGACCAAATTCTAGAAAAATATCCCACCAAATCTCCACAAATTCCCACAAAATACATGAAAAATCCCTCAAGATCCCTAAATCGCCTCAATATCCCAAAAAATTCCACAAAAATCCCACAAAACCTCCACAAGTTTCCACAAAATCTAAGAAAAATTCCTCAAAATTCTTCAAGTCTCCTCAAAACCACACAAAGTCCTTGAAAAGGCCCACCAAATTCCAGTAAAATCCCACAGATTCTCCACAAATTCCCACAAAATCTAAAACAAATTCCTCAAAATTCTTCAAGTCTCCTCAGAATCCCACACAATTCCAGAAAAAACACACAAAATTCCAGAGAAGTCCCACAAAACTCCCTAAATCATTTCAAAACCCTACCAATTCACAGGAATGTCCCACAAAATCTCCACCAATTCCCAGAACATCCCAAAAAATCTCACAAAAATCCCTAACACTTCTGAAAAGTAGACCAAATTCCAGAAACGCCCCATAAAATCAGCACAGTTTCCCACAAAATTCAAGAAAAAACACCACAAAATTCCCTAAATCTTCTCAAAACACAACCAAATTCTAGAAAAATATCCCACCAAATCTCCACAAATTCCCACAAAATACATGAGAAATCCCTCAAGATCCCTAAATCGCCTCAATATCCCACAAAATCACACAAAAATCCCACAAAACCTCCACAAGTTTCCACAAAATCTAAGAAAAATTCCTCAAAATTCTTCAAGTCTCCTCAGAATCCCACACAATTCCAGAAAAAACACACAAAATTCCAGAGAAGTCCCACAAAACTCCCTAAATCATTTCAAAACCCTACCAATTCACAGGAATGTCCCACAAAATCTCCACCAATTCCCAGAACATCCCACAAAAATCTCACAAAAATCCCTAAATCTTCTGAAAACTCGACCAAATTCCAGAAACGCCCCATAAAATCAGCACAGTTTCCCACAAAATTCAAGAAAAAACACCACAAAATTCCCTAAATCTTCTCAAAACACAAGCAAATTCTAGAAAAATATCCCACCAAATCTCCACAAATTCCCACAAAATACATGAGAAATCCCTCAAGATCCCTAAATCGCCTCAATATCCCACAAAATCACACAAAAATCCCACAAAACCTCCACAAGTTTCCACAAAATCTAAGAAAAATTCCTCAAAATTCTTCAAGTCTCCTCAGAATCCCACACAATTCCAGAAAAAACACACAAAATTCCAGAGAAGTCCCACAAAACTCCCTAAATCATTTCAAAACCCTACCAATTCACAGGAATGTCCCACAAAATCTCCACCAATTCCCAGAACATCCCACAAAAATCCCACAAAAATCCCTAAATCTTCTGAAAACTCGACCAAATTCCAGAAACGCCCCATAAAATCAGCACAGTTTCCCACAAAATTCAAGAAAAAACACCACAAAATTCCCTAAATCTTTTCAAAATACCACAAAATTCTTGAAAAGCCCCTCCAAATTCCAGAAACATCCCACAAAATGTCCTCAATACCCAACAAAATCCCAGAAAAATCACACAAAATTCCCTAAATCTTCTCAAAACACGGCCAAAATCCACAAAAATCCCACCAAATCTCCACAAATTCCCACAGAATACATGAAAAATCCCTGATAATTTCTCAGTTCTCTACAGAATCTCACCAAATTCCAGAAAAGTCCCTCAAAGTTCCACAAACATCCCACAAAATCTCCTCAATATCCCACAAAATTCAAGAAAAATCACACAAAATTCCCTAAATCTTCTCAAAACACGACCAAATTCTAGAAAAATATCCCACCAAATCTCCACAAATTCCCACAAAATACATGAAAAATCCCTCAAGATCCCTAAATCGCCTCAATATCCCAAAAAATTCCACAAAAATCCCACAAAACCTCCACAAGTTTCCACAAAATCTAAGAAAAATTCCTCAAAATTCTTCAAGTCTCCTCAAAACCACACAAAGTCCTTGAAAAGGCCCACCAAATTCCAGTAAAATCCCACAGATTCTCCACAAATTCCCACAAAATCTAAAACAAATTCCTCAAAATTCTTCAAGTCTCCTCAGAATCCCACACAATTCCAGAAAAAACACACAAAATTCCAGAGAAGTCCCACAAAACTCCCTAAATCATTTCAAAACCCTACCAATTCACAGGAATGTCCCACAAAATCTCCACCAATTCCCAGAACATCCCACAAAAATCTCACAAAAATCCCTAAATCTTCTGAAAACTCGACCAAATTCCAGAAACGCCCCATAAAATCAGCACAGTTTCCCACAAAATTCAAGAAAAAACACCACAAAATTCCCTAAATCTTCTCAAAACACAAGCAAATTCTAGAAAAATATCCCACCAAATCTCCACAAATTCCCACAAAATACATGAGAAATCCCTCAAGATCCCTAAATCGCCTCAATATCCCACAAAATCACACAAAAATCCCACAAAACCTCCACAAGTTTCCACAAAATCTAAGAAAAATTCCTCAAAATTCTTCAAGTCTCCTCAGAATCCCACACAATTCCAGAAAAAACACACAAAATTCCAGAGAAGTCCCACAAAACTCCCTAAATCATTTCAAAACCCTACCAATTCACAGGAATGTCCCACAAAATCTCCACCAATTCCCAGAACATCCCACAAAAATCCCACAAAAATCCCTAAATCTTCTGAAAACTCGACCAAATTCCAGAAAAATCTCACAGAATCTCCACAAATTCCCACAAAATTCAAGAAAAAACACCACAAAATTCCCTAAATCTTTTCAAAATACCACAAAATTCTTGAAAAGCCCCACCAAATTCCAGAAACATCCCACAAAATTTCCTCAATACCCAACAAAATCCCAGAAAAATCACACAAAATTCCCTAAATCTTCTCAAAACACGGCCAAAATCCACAAAAATCCCACCAAATCTCCACAAATTCCCACAGAATACATGAAAAATCCCTGAGAATTTCTCAGTTCTCTACAGAATCTCACCAAATTCCAGAAAAGTCCCTCAAAGTTCCACAAACATCCCACAAAATCTCCTCAATATCCCACAAAATTCAAGAAAAATCACACAAAATTCCCTAAATCTTCTCAAAACACGACTAAATTCTAGAAAAATGTCCCGCCAAATCTCCACAAAATCCCACAAAATACACAAAAAATCCCTCAAGATCCCTAAATCGCCTCAATATCCCACAAAATCCCACAAAAATCACACAAAACCTCCACAAGTTTCCACAAAATCTAAGAAAAATTCCTCAAAATTCTTCAAGTCTCCTCAAAACCACACAAAGTCCTTGAAAAGGCCCACCAAATTCCAGTAAAATCCCACAGATTCTCCACAAATTCCCACAAAATCTAAAACAAATTCCTCAAAATTCTTCAAGTCTCCTCAGAATCCCACACAATTCCAGAAAAAACACACAAAATTCCAGAGAAGTCCCACAAAACTCCCTAAATCATTTCAAAACCCTACCAATTCACAGGAATGTCCCACAAAATCTCCACCAATTCCCAGAACATCCCACAAAAATCTCACAAAAATCCCTAAATCTTCTGAAAACTCGACCAAATTCCAGAAACGCCCCATAAAATCAGCACAGTTTCCCACAAAATTCAAGAAAAAACACCACAAAATTCCCTAAATCTTCTCAAAACACAACCAAATTCTAGAAAAATATCCCACCAAATCTCCACAAATTCCCACAAAATACATGAGAAATCCCTCAAGATCCCTAAATCGCCTCAATATCCCACAAAATCACACAAAAATCCCACAAAACCTCCACAAGTTTCCACAAAATCTAAGAAAAATTCCTCAAAATTCTTCAAGTCTCCTCAGAATCCCACACAATTCCAGAAAAAACACACAAAATTCCAGAGAAGTCCCACAAAACTCCCTAAATCATTTCAAAACCCTACCAATTCACAGGAATGTCCCACAAAATCTCCACCAATTCCCAGAACATCCCACAAAAATCCCACAAAAATCCCTAAATCTTCTGAAAACTCGACCAAATTCCAGAAACGCCCCATAAAATCAGCACAGTTTCCCACAAAATTCAAGAAAAAACACCACAAAATTCCCTAAATCTTTTCAAAATACCACAAAATTCTTGAAAAGCCCCACCAAATTCCAGAAACATCCCACAAAATTTCCTCAATACCCAACAAAATCCCAGAAAAATCACACAAAATTCCCTAAATCTTCTCAAAACATGGCCAAAATCCACAAAAATCCCACCAAATCTCCACAAATCCCCACAGAATACATGAAAAATCCCTGAGAATTTCTCAGTTCTCTACAGAATCTCACCAAATTCCAGAAAAGTCCCTCAAAGTTCCACAAACATCCCACAAAATCTCCTCAATATCCCACAAAATTCAAGAAAAATCACACAAAATTCCCTAAATCTTCTCAAAACACGACCAAATTCTAGAAAAATATCCCACCAAATCTCCACAAATTCCCACAAAATACATGAAAAATCCCTCAAGATCCCTAAATCGCCTCAATATCCCAAAAAATTCCACAAAAATCCCACAAAACCTCCACAAGTTTCCACAAAATCTAAGAAAAATTCCTCAAAATTCTTCAAGTCTCCTCAAAACCACACAAAGTCCTTGAAAAGGCCCACCAAATTCCAGTAAAATCCCACAGATTCTCCACAAATTCCCACAAAATCTAAAACAAATTCCTCAAAATTCTTCAAGTCTCCTCAGAATCCCACACAATTCCAGAAAAAACACACAAAATTCCAGAGAAGTCCCACAAAACTCCCTAAATCATTTCAAAACCCTACCAATTCACAGGAATGTCCCACAAAATCTCCACCAATTCCCAGAACATCCCAAAAAATCTCACAAAAATCCCTAACACTTCTGAAAAGTAGACCAAATTCCAGAAACGCCCCATAAAATCAGCACAGTTTCCCACAAAATTCAAGAAAAAACACCACAAAATTCCCTAAATCTTCTCAAAACACAACCAAATTCTAGAAAAATATCCCACCAAATCTCCACAAATTCCCACAAAATACATGAGAAATCCCTCAAGATCCCTAAATCGCCTCAATATCCCACAAAATCACACAAAAATCCCACAAAACCTCCACAAGTTTCCACAAAATCTAAGAAAAATTCCTCAAAATTCTTCAAGTCTCCTCAGAATCCCACACAATTCCAGAAAAAACACACAAAATTCCAGAGAAGTCCCACAAAACTCCCTAAATCATTTCAAAACCCTACCAATTCACAGGAATGTCCCACAAAATCTCCACCAATTCCCAGAACATCCCACAAAAATCTCACAAAAATCCCTAAATCTTCTGAAAACTCGACCAAATTCCAGAAACGCCCCATAAAATCAGCACAGTTTCCCACAAAATTCAAGAAAAAACACCACAAAATTCCCTAAATCTTCTCAAAACACAAGCAAATTCTAGAAAAATATCCCACCAAATCTCCACAAATTCCCACAAAATACATGAGAAATCCCTCAAGATCCCTAAATCGCCTCAATATCCCACAAAATCACACAAAAATCACACAAAACCTCCACAAGTTTCCACAAAATCTAAGAAAAATTCCTCAAAATTCTTCAAGTCTCCTCAGAATCCCACACAATTCCAGAAAAAACACACAAAATTCCAGAGAAGTCCCACAAAACTCCCTAAATCATTTCAAAACCCTACCAATTCACAGGAATGTCCCACAAAATCTCCACCAATTCCCAGAACATCCCACAAAAATCTCACAAAAATCCCTAAATCTTCTGAAAACTCGACCAAATTCCAGAAATGCCCCATAAAATCAGCACAGTTTCCCACAAAATTCAAGAAAAAACACCACAAAATTCCCTAAATCTTTTCAAAATACCACAAAATTCTTGAAAAGCCCCACCAAATTCCAGAAACATCCCACAAAATTTCCTCAATACCCAACAAAATCCCAGAAAAATCACACAAAATTCCCTAAATCTTCTCAAAACACGGCCAAAATCCACAAAAATCCCACCAAATCTCCACAAATTCCCACAGAATACATGAAAAATCCCTGATAATTTCTCAGTTCTCTACAGAATCTCACCAAATTCCAGAAAAGTCCCTCAAAGTTCCACAAACATCCCACAAAATCTCCTCAATATCCCACAAAATTCAAGAAAAATCACACAAAATTCCCTAAATCTTCTCAAAACACGACCAAATTCTAGAAAAATATCCCACCAAATCTCCACAAATTCCCACAAAATACATGAGAAATCCCTCAAGATCCCTAAATCGCCTCAATATCCCACAAAATCACACAAAAATCCCACAAAACCTCCACAAGTTTCCACAAAATCTAAGAAAAATTCCTCAAAATTCTTCAAGTCTCCTCAGAATCCCACACAATTCCAGAAAAAACACACAAAATTCCAGAGAAGTCCCACAAAACTCCCTAAATCATTTCAAAACCCTACCAATTCACAGGAATGTCCCACAAAATCTCCACCAATTCCCAGAACATCCCACAAAAATCCCACAAAAATCCCTAAATCTTCTGAAAACTCGACCAAATTCCAGAAACGCCCCATAAAATCAGCACAGTTTCCCACAAAATTCAAGAAAAAACACCACAAAATTCCCTAAATCTTTTCAAAATACCACAAAATTCTTGAAAAGCCCCTCCAAATTCCAGAAACATCCCACAAAATGTCCTCAATACCCAACAAAATCCCAGAAAAATCACACAAAATTCCCTAAATCTTCTCAAAACACGGCCAAAATCCACAAAAATCCCACCAAATCTCCACAAATTCCCACAGAATACATGAAAAATCCCTGAGAATTTCTCAGTTCTCTACAGAATCTCACCAAATTCCAGAAAAGTCCCTCAAAGTTCCACAAACATCCCACAAAATCTCCTCAATATCCCACAAAATCCCAGAAAAATCACACAAAATTCCCTAAATCTTCTCAAAACACGACCAAATTCTAGAAAAATATCCCACCAAATCTCCACAAATTCCCACAAAATACATGAAAAATCCCTCAAGATCCCTAAATCGCCTCAATATCCCAAAAAATTCCACAAAAATCCCACAAAACCTCCACAAGTTTCCACAAAATCTAAGAAAAATTCCTCAAAATTCTTCAAGTCTCCTCAAAACCACACAAAGTCCTTGAAAAGGCCCACCAAATTCCAGTAAAATCCCACAGATTCTCCACAAATTCCCACAAAATCTAAAACAAATTCCTCAAAATTCTTCAAGTCTCCTCAGAATCCCACACAATTCCAGAAAAAACACACAAAATTCCAGAGAAGTCCCACAAAACTCCCTAAATCATTTCAAAACCCTACCAATTCACAGGAATGTCCCACAAAATCTCCACCAATTCCCAGAACATCCCAAAAAATCTCACAAAAATCCCTAACACTTCCGAAAAGTAGACCAAATTCCAGAAACGCCCCATAAAATCAGCACAGTTTCCCACAAAATTCAAGAAAAAACACCACAAAATTCCCTAAATCTTCTCAAAACACAACCAAATTCTAGAAAAATATCCCACCAAATCTCCACAAATTCCCACAAAATACATGAGAAATCCCTCAAGATCCCTAAATCGCCTCAATATCCCACAAAATCACACAAAAATCCCACAAAACCTCCACAAGTTTCCACAAAATCTAAGAAAAATTCCTCAAAATTCTTCAAGTCTCCTCAGAATCCCACACAATTCCAGAAAAAACACACAAAATTCCAGAGAAGTCCCACAAAACTCCCTAAATCATTTCAAAACCCTACCAATTCACAGGAATGTCCCACAAAATCTCCACCAATTCCCAGAACATCCCACAAAAATCCCACAAAAATCCCTAAATCTTCTGAAAACTCGACCAAATTCCAGAAACGCCCCATAAAATCAGCACAGTTTCCCACAAAATTCAAGAAAAAACACCACAAAATTCCCTAAATCTTTTCAAAATACCACAAAATTCTTGAAAAGCCCCACCAAATTCCAGAAACATCCCACAAAATTTCCTCAATACCCAACAAAATCCCAGAAAAATCACACAAAATTCCCTAAATCTTCTCAAAACATGGCCAAAATCCACAAAAATCCCACCAAATCTCCACAAATCCCCACAGAATACATGAAAAATCCCTGAGAATTTCTCAGTTCTCTACAGAATCTCACCAAATTCCAGAAAAGTCCCTCAAAGTTCCACAAACATCCCACAAAATCTCCTCAATATCCCACAAAATTCAAGAAAAATCACACAAAATTCCCTAAATCTTCTCAAAACACGACCAAATTCTAGAAAAATATCCCACCAAATCTCCACAAATTCCCACAAAATACATGAAAAATCCCTCAAGATCCCTAAATCGCCTCAATATCCCAAAAAATTCCACAAAAATCCCACAAAACCTCCACAAGTTTCCACAAAATCTAAGAAAAATTCCTCAAAATTCTTCAAGTCTCCTCAAAACCACACAAAGTCCTTGAAAAGGCCCACCAAATTCCAGTAAAATCCCACAGATTCTCCACAAATTCCCACAAAATCTAAAACAAATTCCTCAAAATTCTTCAAGTCTCCTCAGAATCCCACACAATTCCAGAAAAAACACACAAAATTCCAGAGAAGTCCCACAAAACTCCCTAAATCATTTCAAAACCCTACCAATTCACAGGAATGTCCCACAAAATCTCCACCAATTCCCAGAACATCCCAAAAAATCTCACAAAAATCCCGAACACTTCTGAAAAGTAGACCAAATTCCAGAAACGCCCCATAAAATCAGCACAGTTTCCCACAAAATTCAAGAAAAAACACCACAAAATTCCCTAAATCTTCTCAAAACACAACCAAATTCTAGAAAAATATCCCACCAAATCTCCACAAATTCCCACAAAATACATGAGAAATCCCTCAAGATCCCTAAATCGCCTCAATATCCCACAAAATCACACAAAAATCCCACAAAACCTCCACAAGTTTCCACAAAATCTAAGAAAAATTCCTCAAAATTCTTCAAGTCTCCTCAGAATCCCACACAATTCCAGAAAAAACACACAAAATTCCAGAGAAGTCCCACAAAACTCCCTAAATCATTTCAAAACCCTACCAATTCACAGGAATGTCCCACAAAATCTCCACCAATTCCCAGAACATCCCACAAAAATCTCACAAAAATCCCTAAATCTTCTGAAAACTCGACCAAATTCCAGAAACGCCCCATAAAATCAGCACAGTTTCCCACAAAATTCAAGAAAAAACACCACAAAATTCCCTAAATCTTCTCAAAACACAAGCAAATTCTAGAAAAATATCCCACCAAATCTCCACAAATTCCCACAAAATACATGAGAAATCCCTCAAGATCCCTAAATCGCCTCAATATCCCACAAAATCACACAAAAATCCCACAAAACCTCCACAAGTTTCCACAAAATCTAAGAAAAATTCCTCAAAATTCTTCAAGTCTCCTCAGAATCCCACACAATTCCAGAAAAAACACACAAAATTCCAGAGAAGTCCCACAAAACTCCCTAAATCATTTCAAAACCCTACCAATTCACAGGAATGTCCCACAAAATCTCCACCAATTCCCAGAACATCCCACAAAAATCCCACAAAAATCCCTAAATCTTCTGAAAACTCGACCAAATTCCAGAAACGCCCCATAAAATCAGCACAGTTTCCCACAAAATTCAAGAAAAAACACCACAAAATTCCCTAAATCTTCTCAAAACACAAGCAAATTCTAGAAAAATATCCCACCAAATCTCCACAAATTCCCACAAAATACATGAGAAATCCCTCAAGATCCCTAAATCGCCTCAATATCCCACAAAATCCCACAAAAATCCCACAAAACCTCCACAAGTTTCCACAAAATCTAAGAAAAATTCCTCAAAATTCTTCAAGTCTCCTCAGAATCCCACACAATTCCAGAAAAAACACACAAAATTCCAGAGAAGTCCCACAAAACTCCCTAAATCATTTCAAAACCCTACCAATTCACAGGAATGTCCCACAAAATCTCCACCAATTCCCAGAACATCCCACAAAAATCCCACAAAAATCCCTAAATCTTCTGAAAACTCGACCAAATTCCAGAAACGCCCCATAAAATCAGCACAGTTTCCCACAAAATTCAAGAAAAAACACCACAAAATTCCCTAAATCTTTTCAAAATACCACAAAATTCTTGAAAAGCCCCACCAAATTCCAGAAACATCCCACAAAATTTCCTCAATACCCAACAAAATCCCAGAAAAATCACACAAAATTCCCTAAATCTTCTCAAAACACGGCCAAAATCCACAAAAATCCCACCAAATCTCCACAAATTCCCACAGAATACATGAAAAATCCCTGAGAATTTCTCAGTTCTCTACAGAATCTCACCAAATTCCAGAAAAGTCCCTCAAAGTTCCACAAACATCCCACAAAATCTCCTCAATATCCCACAAAATTCAAGAAAAATCACACAAAATTCCCTAAATCTTCTCAAAACACGACTAAATTCTAGAAAAATGTCCCGCCAAATCTCCACAAAATCCCACAAAATACACAAAAAATCCCTCAAGATCCCGAAATCGCCTCAATATCCCACAAAATCCCACAAAAATTACAGAAAACCTCCACAAGTTTCCACAAAATCTAAGAAAAATTCCTCAAAATTCTTCAAGTCTCCTCAAAACCACACAAAGTCCTTGAAAAGGCCCACCAAATTCCAGTAAAATCCCACAGAATCTCCACAAATTCCCACAAAATCTAAAACAAATTCCTCAAAATTCTTCAAGTCTCCTCAGAATCCCACACAATTCCAGAAAAAACACACAAAATTCCAGAGAAGTCCCACAAAACTCCCTAAATCATTTCAAAACCCTACCAATTCACAGGAATGTCCCACAAAATCTCCACCAATTCCCAGAACATCCCAAAAAATCTCACAAAAATCCCTAAATCTTCTGAAAACTCGACCAAATTCCACAAACGCCCCATAAAATCAGCACAGTTTCCCACAAAATTCAAGAAAAAACACCACAAAATTCCCTAAATCTTCTCAAAACACAACCAAATTCTAGAAAAATATCCCACCAAATCTCCACAAATTCCCACAAAATACATGAGAAATCCCTCAAGATCCCTAAATCGCCTCAATATCCCACAAAATCACACAAAAATCCCACAAAACCTCCACAAGTTTCCACAAAATCTAAGAAAAATTCCTCAAAATTCTTCAAGTCTCCTCAGAATCCCACACAATTCCAGAAAAAACACACAAAATTCCAGAGAAGTCCCACAAAACTCCCTAAATCATTTCAAAACCCTACCAATTCACAGGAATGTCCCACAAAATCTCCACCAATTCCCAGAACATCCCACAAAAATCCCACAAAAATCCCTAAATCTTCTGAAAACTCGACCAAATTCCAGAAACGCCCCATAAAATCAGCACAGTTTCCCACAAAATTCAAGAAAAAACACCACAAAATTCCCTAAATCTTTTCAAAATACCACAAAATTCTTGAAAAGCCCCACCAAATTCCAGAAACATCCCACAAAATTTCCTCAATACCCAACAAAATCCCAGAAAAATCACACAAAATTCCCTAAATCTTCTCAAAACACGGCCAAAATCCACAAAAATCCCACCAAATCTCCACAAATTCCCACAGAATACATGAAAAATCCCTGAGAATTTCTCAGTTCTCTACAGAATCTCACCAAATTCCAGAAAAGTCCCTCAAAGTTCCACAAACATCCCACAAAATCTCCTCAATATCCCACAAAATCCCAGAAAAATCACACAAAATTCCCTAAATCTTCTCAAAACACGACCAAATTCTAGAAAAATATCCCACCAAATCTCCACAAATTCCCACAAAATACATGAAAAATCCCTCAAGATCCCTAAATCGCCTCAATATCCCAAAAAATTCCACAAAAATCCCACAAAACCTCCACAAGTTTCCACAAAATCTAAGAAAAATTCCTCAAAATTCTTCAAGTCTCCTCAAAACCACACAAAGTCCTTGAAAAGGCCCACCAAATTCCAGTAAAATCCCACAGATTCTCCACAAATTCCCACAAAATCTAAAACAAATTCCTCAAAATTCTTCAAGTCTCCTCAGAATCCCACACAATTCCAGAAAAAACACACAAAATTCCAGAGAAGTCCCACAAAACTCCCTAAATCATTTCAAAACCCTACCAATTCACAGGAATGTCCCACAAAATCTCCACCAATTCCCAGAACATCCCAAAAAATCTCACAAAAATCCCTAACACTTCCGAAAAGTAGACCAAATTCCAGAAACGCCCCATAAAATCAGCACAGTTTCCCACAAAATTCAAGAAAAAACACCACAAAATTCCCTAAATCTTCTCAAAACACAACCAAATTCTAGAAAAATATCCCACCAAATCTCCACAAATTCCCACAAAATACATGAGAAATCCCTCAAGATCCCTAAATCGCCTCAATATCCCACAAAATCACACAAAAATCACACAAAACCTCCACAAGTTTCCACAAAATCTAAGAAAAATTCCTCAAAATTCTTCAAGTCTCCTCAGAATCCCACACAATTCCAGAAAAAACACACAAAATTCCAGAGAAGTCCCACAAAACTCCCTAAATCATTTCAAAACCCTACCAATTCACAGGAATGTCCCACAAAATCTCCACCAATTCCCAGAACATCCCACAAAAATCTCACAAAAATCCCTAAATCTTCTGAAAACTCGACCAAATTCCAGAAACGCCCCATAAAATCAGCACAGTTTCCCACAAAATTCAAGAAAAAACACCACAAAATTCCCTAAATCTTCTCAAAACACAACCAAATTCTAGAAAAATATCCCACCAAATCTCCACAAATTCCCACAAAATACATGAGAAATCCCTCAAGATCCCTAAATCGCCTCAATATCCCACAAAATCACACAAAAATCCCACAAAACCTCCACAAGTTTCCACAAAATCTAAGAAAAATTCCTCAAAATTCTTCAAGTCTCCTCAGAATCCCACACAATTCCAGAAAAAACACACAAAATTCCAGAGAAGTCCCACAAAACTCCCTAAATCATTTCAAAACCCTACCAATTCACAGGAATGTCCCACAAAATCTCCACCAATTCCCAGAACATCCCACAAAAATCTCACAAAAATCCCTAAATCTTCTGAAAACTCGACCAAATTCCAGAAATGCCCCATAAAATCAGCACAGTTTCCCACAAAATTCAAGAAAAAACACCACAAAATTCCCTAAATCTTTTCAAAATACCACAAAATTCTTGAAAAGCCCCACCAAATTCCAGAAACATCCCACAAAATTTCCTCAATACCCAACAAAATCCCAGAAAAATCACACAAAATTCCCTAAATCTTCTCAAAACACGGCCAAAATCCACAAAAATCCCACCAAATCTCCACAAATTCCCACAGAATACATGAAAAATCCCTGATAATTTCTCAGTTCTCTACAGAATCTCACCAAATTCCAGAAAAGTCCCTCAAAGTTCCACAAACATCCCACAAAATCTCCTCAATATCCCACAAAATTCAAGAAAAATCACACAAAATTCCCTAAATCTTCTCAAAACACGACCAAATTCTAGAAAAATATCCCACCAAATCTCCACAAATTCCCACAAAATACATGAGAAATCCCTCAAGATCCCTAAATCGCCTCAATATCCCACAAAATCACACAAAAATCCCACAAAACCTCCACAAGTTTCCACAAAATCTAAGAAAAATTCCTCAAAATTCTTCAAGTCTCCTCAGAATCCCACACAATTCCAGAAAAAACACACAAAATTCCAGAGAAGTCCCACAAAACTCCCTAAATCATTTCAAAACCCTACCAATTCACAGGAATGTCCCACAAAATCTCCACCAATTCCCAGAACATCCCACAAAAATCCCACAAAAATCCCTAAATCTTCTGAAAACTCGACCAAATTCCAGAAACGCCCCATAAAATCAGCACAGTTTCCCACAAAATTCAAGAAAAAACACCACAAAATTCCCTAAATCTTTTCAAAATACCACAAAATTCTTGAAAAGCCCCTCCAAATTCCAGAAACATCCCACAAAATGTCCTCAATACCCAACAAAATCCCAGAAAAATCACACAAAATTCCCTAAATCTTCTCAAAACACGGCCAAAATCCACAAAAATCCCACCAAATCTCCACAAATTCCCACAGAATACATGAAAAATCCCTGAGAATTTCTCAGTTCTCTACAGAATCTCACCAAATTCCAGAAAAGTCCCTCAAAGTTCCACAAACATCCCACAAAATCTCCTCAATATCCCACAAAATCCCAGAAAAATCACACAAAATTCCCTAAATCTTCTCAAAACACGACCAAATTCTAGAAAAATATCCCACCAAATCTCCACAAATTCCCACAAAATACATGAAAAATCCCTCAAGATCCCTAAATCGCCTCAATATCCCAAAAAATTCCACAAAAATCCCACAAAACCTCCACAAGTTTCCACAAAATCTAAGAAAAATTCCTCAAAATTCTTCAAGTCTCCTCAAAACCACACAAAGTCCTTGAAAAGGCCCACCAAATTCCAGTAAAATCCCACAGATTCTCCACAAATTCCCACAAAATCTAAAACAAATTCCTCAAAATTCTTCAAGTCTCCTCAGAATCCCACACAATTCCAGAAAAAACACACAAAATTCCAGAGAAGTCCCACAAAACTCCCTAAATCATTTCAAAACCCTACCAATTCACAGGAATGTCCCACAAAATCTCCACCAATTCCCAGAACATCCCAAAAAATCTCACAAAAATCCCTAAATCTTCTGAAAACTCGACCAAATTCCAGAAACGCCCCATAAAATCAGCACAGTTTCCCACAAAATTCAAGAAAAAACACCACAAAATTCCCTAAATCTTCTCAAAACACAACCAAATTCTAGAAAAATATCCCACCAAATCTCCACAAATTCCCACAAAATACATGAGAAATCCCTCAAGATCCCTAAATCGCCTCAATATCCCACAAAATCACACAAAAATCACACAAAACCTCCACAAGTTTCCACAAAATCTAAGAAAAATTCCTCAAAATTCTTCAAGTCTCCTCAGAATCCCACACAATTCCAGAAAAAACACACAAAATTCCAGAGAAGTCCCACAAAACTCCCTAAATCATTTCAAAACCCTACCAATTCACAGGAATGTCCCACAAAATCTCCACCAATTCCCAGAACATCCCACAAAAATCTCACAAAAATCCCTAAATCTTCTGAAAACTCGACCAAATTCCAGAAACGCCCCATAAAATCAGCACAGTTTCCCACAAAATTCAAGAAAAAACACCACAAAATTCCCTAAATCTTCTCAAAACACAAGCAAATTCTAGAAAAATATCCCACCAAATCTCCACAAATTCCCACAAAATACATGAGAAATCCCTCAAGATCCCTAAATCGCCTCAATATCCCACAAAATCACACAAAAATCACACAAAACCTCCACAAGTTTCCACAAAATCTAAGAAAAATTCCTCAAAATTCTTCAAGTCTCCTCAGAATCCCACACAATTCCAGAAAAAACACACAAAATTCCAGAGAAGTCCCACAAAACTCCCTAAATCATTTCAAAACCCTACCAATTCACAGGAATGTCCCACAAAATCTCCACCAATTCCCAGAACATCCCACAAAAATCTCACAAAAATCCCTAAATCTTCTGAAAACTCGACCAAATTCCAGAAATGCCCCATAAAATCAGCACAGTTTCCCACAAAATTCAAGAAAAAACACCACAAAATTCCCTAAATCTTTTCAAAATACCACAAAATTCTTGAAAAGCCCCACCAAATTCCAGAAACATCCCACAAAATTTCCTCAATACCCAACAAAATCCCAGAAAAATCACACAAAATTCCCTAAATCTTCTCAAAACACGGCCAAAATCCACAAAAATCCCACCAAATCTCCACAAATTCCCACAGAATACATGAAAAATCCCTGATAATTTCTCAGTTCTCTACAGAATCTCACCAAATTCCAGAAAAGTCCCTCAAAGTTCCACAAACATCCCACAAAATCTCCTCAATATCCCACAAAATTCAAGAAAAATCACACAAAATTCCCTAAATCTTCTCAAAACACGACCAAATTCTAGAAAAATATCCCACCAAATCTCCACAAATTCCCACAAAATACATGAGAAATCCCTCAAGATCCCTAAATCGCCTCAATATCCCACAAAATCACACAAAAATCCCACAAAACCTCCACAAGTTTCCACAAAATCTAAGAAAAATTCCTCAAAATTCTTCAAGTCTCCTCAGAATCCCACACAATTCCAGAAAAAACACACAAAATTCCAGAGAAGTCCCACAAAACTCCCTAAATCATTTCAAAACCCTACCAATTCACAGGAATGTCCCACAAAATCTCCACCAATTCCCAGAACATCCCACAAAAATCTCACAAAAATCCCTAAATCTTCTGAAAACTCGACCAAATTCCAGAAACGCCCCATAAAATCAGCACAGTTTCCCACAAAATTCAAGAAAAAACACCACAAAATTCCCTAAATCTTCTCAAAACACAAGCAAATTCTAGAAAAATATCCCACCAAATCTCCACAAATTCCCACAAAATACATGAGAAATCCCTCAAGATCCCTAAATCGCCTCAATATCCCACAAAATCACACAAAAATCACACAAAACCTCCACAAGTTTCCACAAAATCTAAGAAAAATTCCTCAAAATTCTTCAAGTCTCCTCAGAATCCCACACAATTCCAGAAAAAACACACAAAATTCCAGAGAAGTCCCACAAAACTCCCTAAATCATTTCAAAACCCTACCAATTCACAGGAATGTCCCACAAAATCTCCACCAATTCCCAGAACATCCCACAAAAATCTCACAAAAATCCCTAAATCTTCTGAAAACTCGACCAAATTCCAGAAATGCCCCATAAAATCAGCACAGTTTCCCACAAAATTCAAGAAAAAACACCACAAAATTCCCTAAATCTTTTCAAAATACCACAAAATTCTTGAAAAGCCCCACCAAATTCCAGAAACATCCCACAAAATTTCCTCAATACCCAACAAAATCCCAGAAAAATCACACAAAATTCCCTAAATCTTCTCAAAACACGGCCAAAATCCACAAAAATCCCACCAAATCTCCACAAATTCCCACAGAATACATGAAAAATCCCTGAGAATTTCTCAGTTCTCTACAGAATCTCACCAAATTCCAGAAAAGTCCCTCAAAGTTCCACAAACATCCCACAAAATCTCCTCAATATCCCACAAAATCCCAGAAAAATCACACAAAATTCCCTAAATCTTCTCAAAACACGACCAAATTCTAGAAAAATATCCCACCAAATCTCCACAAATTCCCACAAAATACATGAAAAATCCCTCAAGATCCCTAAATCGCCTCAATATCCCAAAAAATTCCACAAAAATCCCACAAAACCTCCACAAGTTTCCACAAAATCTAAGAAAAATTCCTCAAAATTCTTCAAGTCTCCTCAAAACCACACAAAGTCCTTGAAAAGGCCCACCAAATTCCAGTAAAATCCCACAGATTCTCCACAAATTCCCACAAAATCTAAAACAAATTCCTCAAAATTCTTCAAGTCTCCTCAGAATCCCACACAATTCCAGAAAAAACACACAAAATTCCAGAGAAGTCCCACAAAACTCCCTAAATCATTTCAAAACCCTACCAATTCACAGGAATGTCCCACAAAATCTCCACCAATTCCCAGAACATCCCAAAAAATCTCACAAAAATCCCTAACACTTCCGAAAAGTAGACCAAATTCCAGAAACGCCCCATAAAATCAGCACAGTTTCCCACAAAATTCAAGAAAAAACACCACAAAATTCCCTAAATCTTCTCAAAACACAACCAAATTCTAGAAAAATATCCCACCAAATCTCCACAAATTCCCACAAAATACATGAGAAATCCCTCAAGATCCCTAAATCGCCTCAATATCCCACAAAATCACACAAAAATCACACAAAACCTCCACAAGTTTCCACAAAATCTAAGAAAAATTCCTCAAAATTCTTCAAGTCTCCTCAGAATCCCACACAATTCCAGAAAAAACACACAAAATTCCAGAGAAGTCCCACAAAACTCCCTAAATCATTTCAAAACCCTACCAATTCACAGGAATGTCCCACAAAATCTCCACCAATTCCCAGAACATCCCACAAAAATCTCACAAAAATCCCTAAATCTTCTGAAAACTCGACCAAATTCCAGAAACGCCCCATAAAATCAGCACAGTTTCCCACAAAATTCAAGAAAAAACACCACAAAATTCCCTAAATCTTCTCAAAACACAAGCAAATTCTAGAAAAATATCCCACCAAATCTCCACAAATTCCCACAAAATACATGAGAAATCCCTCAAGATCCCTAAATCGCCTCAATATCCCACAAAATCACACAAAAATCACACAAAACCTCCACAAGTTTCCACAAAATCTAAGAAAAATTCCTCAAAATTCTTCAAGTCTCCTCAGAATCCCACACAATTCCAGAAAAAACACACAAAATTCCAGAGAAGTCCCACAAAACTCCCTAAATCATTTCAAAACCCTACCAATTCACAGGAATGTCCCACAAAATCTCCACCAATTCCCAGAACATCCCACAAAAATCTCACAAAAATCCCTAAATCTTCTGAAAACTCGACCAAATTCCAGAAATGCCCCATAAAATCAGCACAGTTTCCCACAAAATTCAAGAAAAAACACCACAAAATTCCCTAAATCTTTTCAAAATACCACAAAATTCTTGAAAAGCCCCACCAAATTCCAGAAACATCCCACAAAATTTCCTCAATACCCAACAAAATCCCAGAAAAATCACACAAAATTCCCTAAATCTTCTCAAAACACGGCCAAAATCCACAAAAATCCCACCAAATCTCCACAAATTCCCACAGAATACATGAAAAATCCCTGATAATTTCTCAGTTCTCTACAGAATCTCACCAAATTCCAGAAAAGTCCCTCAAAGTTCCACAAACATCCCAGAAAATCTCCTCAATATCCCACAAAATTCAAGAAAAATCACACAAAATTCCCTAAATCTTCTCAAAACACGACCAAATTCTAGAAAAATATCCCACCAAATCTCCACAAATTCCCACAAAATACATGAGAAATCCCTCAAGATCCCTAAATCGCCTCAATATCCCACAAAATCACACAAAAATCCCACAAAACCTCCACAAGTTTCCACAAAATCTAAGAAAAATTCCTCAAAATTCTTCAAGTCTCCTCAGAATCCCACACAATTCCAGAAAAAACACACAAAATTCCAGAGAAGTCCCACAAAACTCCCTAAATCATTTCAAAACCCTACCAATTCACAGGAATGTCCCACAAAATCTCCACCAATTCCCAGAACATCCCACAAAAATCTCACAAAAATCCCTAAATCTTCTGAAAACTCGACCAAATTCCAGAAACGCCCCATAAAATCAGCACAGTTTCCCACAAAATTCAAGAAAAAACACCACAAAATTCCCTAAATCTTCTCAAAACACAAGCAAATTCTAGAAAAATATCCCACCAAATCTCCACAAATTCCCACAAAATACATGAGAAATCCCTCAAGATCCCTAAATCGCCTCAATATCCCACAAAATCACACAAAAATCACACAAAACCTCCACAAGTTTCCACAAAATCTAAGAAAAATTCCTCAAAATTCTTCAAGTCTCCTCAGAATCCCACACAATTCCAGAAAAAACACACAAAATTCCAGAGAAGTCCCACAAAACTCCCTAAATCATTTCAAAACCCTACCAATTCACAGGAATGTCCCACAAAATCTCCACCAATTCCCAGAACATCCCACAAAAATCTCACAAAAATCCCTAAATCTTCTGAAAACTCGACCAAATTCCAGAAATGCCCCATAAAATCAGCACAGTTTCCCACAAAATTCAAGAAAAAACACCACAAAATTCCCTAAATCTTTTCAAAATACCACAAAATTCTTGAAAAGCCCCACCAAATTCCAGAAACATCCCACAAAATTTCCTCAATACCCAACAAAATCCCAGAAAAATCACACAAAATTCCCTAAATCTTCTCAAAACACGGCCAAAATCCACAAAAATCCCACCAAATCTCCACAAATTCCCACAGAATACATGAAAAATCCCTGATAATTTCTCAGTTCTCTACAGAATCTCACCAAATTCCAGAAAAGTCCCTCAAAGTTCCACAAACATCCCACAAAATCTCCTCAATATCCCACAAAATTCAAGAAAAATCACACAAAATTCCCTAAATCTTCTCAAAACACGACCAAATTCTAGAAAAATATCCCACCAAATCTCCACAAATTCCCACAAAATACATGAGAAATCCCTCAAGATCCCTAAATCGCCTCAATATCCCACAAAATCACACAAAAATCCCACAAAACCTCCACAAGTTTCCACAAAATCTAAGAAAAATTCCTCAAAATTCTTCAAGTCTCCTCAAAACCACACAAAGTCCTTGAAAAGGCCCACCAAATTCCAGTAAAATCCCACAGATTCTCCACAAATTCCCACAAAATCTAAAACAAATTCCTCAAAATTCTTCAAGTCTCCTCAGAATCCCACACAATTCCAGAAAAAACACACAAAATTCCAGAGAAGTCCCACAAAACTCCCTAAATCATTTCAAAACCCTACCAATTCACAGGAATGTCCAACAAAATCTCCACCAATTCCCAGAACATCCCACAAAAATCTCACAAAAATCCCTAAATCTTCTGAAAACTCGACCAAATTCCAGAAACGCCCCATAAAATCAGCACAGTTTCCCACAAAATTCAAGAAAAAACACCACAAAATTCCCTAAATCTTCTCAAAACACAACCGAATTCTAGAAAAATATCCCACCAAATCTCCACAAATTCCCACAAAATACATGAGAAATCCCTCAAGATCCCTAAATCGCCTCAATATCCCACAAAATCACACAAAAATCCCACAAAACCTCCACAAGTTTCCACAAAATCTAAGAAAAATTCCTCAAAATTCTTCAAGTCTCCTCAGAATCCCACACAATTCCAGAAAAAACACACAAAATTCCAGAGAAGTCCCACAAAACTCCCTAAATCATTTCAAAACCCTACCAATTCACAGGAATGTCCCACAAAATCTCCACCAATTCCCAGAACATCCCACAAAAATCCCACAAAAATCCCTAAATCTTCTGAAAACTCAACCAAATTCCAGAAACGCCCCATAAAATCAGCACAGTTTCCCACAAAATTCAAGAAAAAACACCACAAAATTCCCTAAATCTTTTCAAAATACCACAAAATTCTTGAAAAGCCCCACGAAATTCCAGAAACATCCCACAAAATGTCCTCAATACCCAACAAAATCCCAGAAAAATCACACAAAATTCCCTAAATCTTCTCAAAACACGGCCAAAATCCACAAAAATCCCACCAAATCTCCACAAATTCCCACAGAATACATGAAAAATCCCTGATAATTCGTCAGTTCTCTACAGAATCTCACCAAATTCCAGAAAAGTCCCTCAAAGTTCCACAAACATCCCACAAAATCTCCTCAATATCCCACAAAATTCAAGAAAAATCACACAAAATTCCCTAAATCTTCTCAAAACACGACCAAATTCTAGAAAAATATCCCACCAAATCTCCACAAATTCCCACAAAATACATGAAAAATCCCTCAAGATCCCTAAATCGCCTCAATATCCCAAAAAATTCCACAAAAATCCCACAAAACCTCCACAAGTTTCCACAAAATCTAAGAAAAATTCCTCAAAATTCTTCAAGTCTCCTCAAAACCACACAAAGTCCTTGAAAAGGCCCACCAAATTCCAGTAAAATCCCACAGATTCTCCACAAATTCCCACAAAATCTAAAACAAATTCCTCAAAATTCTTCAAGTCTCCTCAGAATCCCACACAATTCCAGAAAAAACACACAAAATTCCAGAGAAGTCCCACAAAACTCCCTAAATCATTTCAAAACCCTACCAATTCACAGGAATGTCCCACAAAATCTCCACCAATTCCCAGAACATCCCAAAAAATCTCACAAAAATCCCTAAATCTTCTGAAAACTCGACCAAATTCCAGAAACGCCCCATAAAATCAGCACAGTTTCCCACAAAATTCAAGAAAAAACACCACAAAATTCCCTAAATCTTCTCAAAACACAAGCAAATTCTAGAAAAATATCCCACCAAATCTCCACAAATTCCCACAAAATACATGAGAAATCCCTCAAGATCCCTAAATCGCCTCAATATCCCACAAAATCACACAAAAATCCCACAAAACCTCCACAAGTTTCCACAAAATCTAAGAAAAATTCCTCAAAATTCTTCAAGTCTCCTCAGAATCCCACACAATTCCAGAAAAAACACACAAAATTCCAGAGAAGTCCCACAAAACTCCCTAAATCATTTCAAAACCCTACCAATTCACAGGAATGTCCCACAAAATCTCCACCAATTCCCAGAACATCCCACAAAAATCCCACAAAAATCCCTAAATCTTCTGAAAACTCGACCAAATTCCAGAAAAATCCCACAGAATCTCCACAAATTCCCACAAAATTCAAGAAAAAACACCACAAAATTCCCTAAATCTTTTCAAAATACCACAAAATTCTTGAAAAGCCCCACCAAATTCCAGAAACATCCCACAAAATTTCCTCAATACCCAACAAAATCCCAGAAAAATCACACAAAATTCCCTAAATCTTCTCAAAACACGGCCAAAATCCACAAAAATCCCACCAAATCTCCACAAATTCCCACAGAATACATGAAAAATCCCTGATAATTTCTCAGTTCTCTACAGAATCTCACCAAATTCCAGAAAAGTCCCTCAAAGTTCCACAAACATCCCACAAAATCTCCTCAATATCCCACAAAATTCAAGAAAAATCACACAAAATTCCCTAAATCTTCTCAAAACACGACTAAATTCTAGAAAAATGTCCCGCCAAATCTCCACAAAATCCCACAAAATACACAAAAAATCCCTCAAGATCCCGAAATCGCCTCAATATCCCACAAAATCCCACAAAAATCACACAAAACCTCCACAAGTTTCCACAAAATCTAAGAAAAATTCCTCAAAATTCTTCAAGTCTCCTCAAAACCACACAAAGTCCTTGAAAAGGCCCACCAAATTCCAGTAAAATCCCACAGATTCTCCACAAATTCCCACAAAATCTAAAACAAATTCCTCAAAATTCTTCAAGTCTCCTCAGAATCCCACACAATTCCAGAAAAAACACACAAAATTCCAGAGAAGTCCCACAAAACTCCCTAAATCATTTCAAAACCCTACCAATTCACAGGAATGTCCCACAAAATCTCCACCAATTCCCAGAACATCCCAAAAAATCTCACAAAAATCCCTAACACTTCTGAAAAGTAGACCAAATTCCAGAAACGCCCCATAAAATCAGCACAGTTTCCCACAAAATTCAAGAAAAAACACCACAAAATTCCCTAAATCTTCTCAAAACACAAGCAAATTCTAGAAAAATATCCCACCAAATCTCCACAAATTCCCACAAAATACATGAGAAATCCCTCAAGATCCCGAAATCGCCTCAATATCCCACAAAATCACACAAAAATCCCACAAAACCTCCACAAGTTTCCACAAAATCTAAAACAAATTCCTCAAAATTCTTCAAGTCTCCTCAGAATCCCACACAATTCCAGAAAAAACACACAAAATTCCAGAGAAGTCCCACAAAACTCCCTAAATCATTTCAAAACCCTACCAATTCACAGGAATGTCCCACAAAATCTCCACCAATTCCCAGAACATCCCACAAAAATCCCACAAAAATCCCTAAATCTTCTGAAAACTCGACCAAATTCCAGAAACGCCCCATAAAATCAGCACAGTTTCCCACAAAATTCAAGAAAAAACACCACAAAATTCCCTAAATCTTTTCAAAATACCACAAAATTCTTGAAAAGCCCCTCCAAATTCCAGAAACATCCCACAAAATGTCCTCAATACCCAACAAAATCCCAGAAAAATCACACAAAATTCCCTAAATCTTCTCAAAACACGGCCAAAATCCACAAAAATCCCACCAAATCTCCACAAATTCCCACAGAATACATGAAAAATCCCTGAGAATTTCTCAGTTCTCTACAGAATCTCACCAAATTCCAGAAAAGTCCCTCAAAGTTCCACAAACATCCCACAAAATCTCCTCAATATCCCACAAAATCCCAGAAAAATCACACAAAATTCCCTAAATCTTCTCAAAACACGACCAAATTCTAGAAAAATATCCCACCAAATCTCCACAAATTCCCACAAAATACATGAAAAATCCCTCAAGATCCCTAAATCGCCTCAATATCCCAAAAAATTCCACAAAAATCCCACAAAACCTCCACAAGTTTCCACAAAATCTAAGAAAAATTCCTCAAAATTCTTCAAGTCTCCTCAAAACCACACAAAGTCCTTGAAAAGGCCCACCAAATTCCAGTAAAATCCCACAGATTCTCCACAAATTCCCACAAAATCTAAAACAAATTCCTCAAAATTCTTCAAGTCTCCTCAGAATCCCACACAATTCCAGAAAAAACACACAAAATTCCAGAGAAGTCCCACAAAACTCCCTAAATCATTTCAAAACCCTACCAATTCACAGGAATGTCCCACAAAATCTCCACCAATTCCCAGAACATCCCAAAAAATCTCACAAAAATCCCTAACACTTCCGAAAAGTAGACCAAATTCCAGAAACGCCCCATAAAATCAGCACAGTTTCCCACAAAATTCAAGAAAAAACACCACAAAATTCCCTAAATCTTTTCAAAATACCACAAAATTCTTGAAAAGCCCCACCAAATTCCAGAAACATCCCACAAAATGTCCTCAATACCCAACAAAATCCCAGAAAAATCACACAAAATTCCCTAAATCTTCTCAAAACACGGCCAAAATCCACAAAAATCCCACCAAATCTCCACAAATTCCCACAGAATACATGAAAAATCCCTGAGAATTTCTCAGTTCTCTACAGAATCTCACCAAATTCCAGAAAAGTCCCTCAAAGTTCCACAAACATCCCACAAAATCTCCTCAATATCCCACAAAATCCCAGAAAAATCACACAAAATTCCCTAAATCTTCTCAAAACACGACCAAATTCTAGAAAAATATCCCACCAAATCTCCACAAATTCCCACAAAATACATGAAAAATCCCTCAAGATCCCTAAATCGCCTCAATATCCCAAAAAATTCCACAAAAATCCCACAAAACCTCCACAAGTTTCCACAAAATCTAAGAAAAATTCCTCAAAATTCTTCAAGTCTCCTCAAAACCACACAAAGTCCTTGAAAAGGCCCACCAAATTCCAGTAAAATCCCACAGATTCTCCACAAATTCCCACAAAATCTAAAACAAATTCCTCAAAATTCTTCAAGTCTCCTCAGAATCCCACACAATTCCAGAAAAAACACACAAAATTCCAGAGAAGTCCCACAAAACTCCCTAAATCATTTCAAAACCCTACCAATTCACAGGAATGTCCCACAAAATCTCCACCAATTCCCAGAACATCCCAAAAAATCTCACAAAAATCCCTAACACTTCCGAAAAGTAGACCAAATTCCAGAAACGCCCCATAAAATCAGCACAGTTTCCCACAAAATTCAAGAAAAAACACCACAAAATTCCCTAAATCTTCTCAAAACACAACCAAATTCTAGAAAAATATCCCACCAAATCTCCACAAATTCCCACAAAATACATGAGAAATCCCTCAAGATCCCTAAATCGCCTCAATATCCCACAAAATCACACAAAAATCACACAAAACCTCCACAAGTTTCCACAAAATCTAAGAAAAATTCCTCAAAATTCTTCAAGTCTCCTCAGAATCCCACACAATTCCAGAAAAAACACACAAAATTCCAGAGAAGTCCCACAAAACTCCCTAAATCATTTCAAAACCCTACCAATTCACAGGAATGTCCCACAAAATCTCCACCAATTCCCAGAACATCCCACAAAAATCCCACAAAAATCCCTAAATCTTCTGAAAACTCGACCAAATTCCAGAAACGCCCCATAAAATCAGCACAGTTTCCCACAAAATTCAAGAAAAAACACCACAAAATTCCCTAAATCTTTTCAAAATACCACAAAATTCTTGAAAAGCCCCACCAAATTCCAGAAACATCCCACAAAATTTCCTCAATACCCAACAAAATCCCAGAAAAATCACACAAAATTCCCTAAATCTTCTCAAAACACGGCCAAAATCCACAAAAATCCCACCAAATCTCCACAAATTCCCACAGAATACATGAAAAATCCCTGAGAATTTCTCAGTTCTCTACAGAATCTCACCAAATTCCAGAAAAGTCCCTCAAAGTTCCACAAACATCCCACAAAATCTCCTCAATATCCCACAAAATCCCAGAAAAATCACACAAAATTCCCTAAATCTTCTCAAAACACGACCAAATTCTAGAAAAATATCCCACCAAATCTCCACAAATTCCCACAAAATACATGAAAAATCCCTCAAGATCCCTAAATCGCCTCAATATCCCAAAAAATTCCACAAAAATCCCACAAAACCTCCACAAGTTTCCACAAAATCTAAGAAAAATTCCTCAAAATTCTTCAAGTCTCCTCAAAACCACACAAAGTCCTTGAAAAGGCCCACCAAATTCCAGTAAAATCCCACAGATTCTCCACAAATTCCCACAAAATCTAAAACAAATTCCTCAAAATTCTTCAAGTCTCCTCAGAATCCCACACAATTCCAGAAAAAACACACAAAATTCCAGAGAAGTCCCACAAAACTCCCTAAATCATTTCAAAACCCTACCAATTCACAGGAATGTCCCACAAAATCTCCACCAATTCCCAGAACATCCCAAAAAATCTCACAAAAATCCCTAACACTTCCGAAAAGTAGACCAAATTCCAGAAACGCCCCATAAAATCAGCACAGTTTCCCACAAAATTCAAGAAAAAACACCACAAAATTCCCTAAATCTTCTCAAAACACAACCAAATTCTAGAAAAATATCCCACCAAATCTCCACAAATTCCCACAAAATACATGAGAAATCCCTCAAGATCCCTAAATCGCCTCAATATCCCACAAAATCACACAAAAATCACACAAAACCTCCACAAGTTTCCACAAAATCTAAGAAAAATTCCTCAAAATTCTTCAAGTCTCCTCAGAATCCCACACAATTCCAGAAAAAACACACAAAATTCCAGAGAAGTCCCACAAAACTCCCTAAATCATTTCAAAACCCTACCAATTCACAGGAATGTCCCACAAAATCTCCACCAATTCCCAGAACATCCCACAAAAATCCCACAAAAATCCCTAAATCTTCTGAAAACTCGACCAAATTCCAGAAAAATCCCACAGAATCTCCACAAATTCCCACAAAATTCAAGAAAAAACACCACAAAATTCCCTAAATCTTCTCAAAACACAAGCAAATTCTAGAAAAATATCCCACCAAATCTCCACAAATTCCCACAAAATACATGAGAAATCCCTCAAGATCCCTAAATCGCCTCAATATCCCACAAAATCACACAAAAATCCCACAAAACCTCCACAAGTTTCCACAAAATCTAAGAAAAATTCCTCAAAATTCTTCAAGTCTCCTCAGAATCCCACACAATTCCAGAAAAAACACACAAAATTCCAGAGAAGTCCCACAAAACTCCCTAAATCATTTCAAAACCCTACCAATTCACAGGAATGTCCCACAAAATCTCCACCAATTCCCAGAACATCCCACAAAAATCCCACAAAAATCCCTAAATCTTCTGAAAACTCAACCAAATTCCAGAAACGCCCCATAAAATCAGCACAGTTTCCCACAAAATTCAAGAAAAAACACCACAAAATTCCCTAAATCTTTTCAAAATACCACAAAATTCTTGAAAAGCCCCACCAAATTCCAGAAACATCCCACAAAATGTCCTCAATACCCAACAAAATCCCAGAAAAATCACACAAAATTCCCTAAATCTTCTCAAAACACGGCCAAAATCCACAAAAATCCCACCAAATCTCCACAAATTCCCACAGAATACATGAAAAATCCCTGATAATTCGTCAGTTCTCTACAGAATCTCACCAAATTCCAGAAAAGTCCCTCAAAGTTCCACAAACATCCCACAAAATCTCCTCAATATCCCACAAAATTCAAGAAAAATCACACAAAATTCCCTAAATCTTCTCAAAACACGACCAAATTCTAGAAAAATATCCCACCAAATCTCCACAAATTCCCACAAAATACATGAAAAATCCCTCAAGATCCCTAAATCGCCTCAATATCCCAAAAAATTCCACAAAAATCCCACAAAACCTCCACAAGTTTCCACAAAATCTAAGAAAAATTCCTCAAAATTCTTCAAGTCTCCTCAAAACCACACAAAGTCCTTGAAAAGGCCCACCAAATTCCAGTAAAATCCCACAGATTCTCCACAAATTCCCACAAAATCTAAAACAAATTCCTCAAAATTCTTCAAGTCTCCTCAGAATCCCACACAATTCCAGAAAAAACACACAAAATTCCAGAGAAGTCCCACAAAACTCCCTAAATCATTTCAAAACCCTACCAATTCACAGGAATGTCCCACAAAATCTCCACCAATTCCCAGAACATCCCAAAAAATCTCACAAAAATCCCTAACACTTCTGAAAAGTAGACCAAATTCCAGAAACGCCCCATAAAATCAGCACAGTTTCCCACAAAATTCAAGAAAAAACACCACAAAATTCCCTAAATCTTCTCAAAACACAAGCAAATTCTAGAAAAATATCCCACCAAATCTCCACAAATTCCCACAAAATACATGAGAAATCCCTCAAGATCCCTAAATCGCCTCAATATCCCACAAAATCACACAAAAATCCCACAAAACCTCCACAAGTTTCCACAAAATCTAAGAAAAATTCCTCAAAATTCTTCAAGTCTCCTCAGAATCCCACACAATTCCAGAAAAAACACACAAAATTCCAGAGAAGTCCCACAAAACTCCCTAAATCATTTCAAAACCCTACCAATTCACAGGAATGTCCCACAAAATCTCCACCAATTCCCAGAACATCCCACAAAAATCCCACAAAAATCCCTAAATCTTCTGAAAACTCGACCAAATTCCAGAAAAATCCCACAGAATCTCCACAAATTCCCACAAAATTCAAGAAAAAACACCACAAAATTCCCTAAATCTTTTCAAAATACCACAAAATTCTTGAAAAGCCCCACCAAATTCCAGAAACATCCCACAAAATTTCCTCAATACCCAACAAAATCCCAGAAAAATCACACAAAATTCCCTAAATCTTCTCAAAACACGGCCAAAATCCACAAAAATCCCACCAAATCTCCACAAATTCCCACAGAATACATGAAAAATCCCTGATAATTTCTCAGTTCTCTACAGAATCTCACCAAATTCCAGAAAAGTCCCTCAAAGTTCCACAAACATCCCACAAAATCTCCTCAATATCCCACAAAATTCAAGAAAAATCACACAAAATTCCCTAAATCTTCTCAAAACACGACTAAATTCTAGAAAAATGTCCCGCCAAATCTCCACAAAATCCCACAAAATACACAAAAAATCCCTCAAGATCCCGAAATCGCCTCAATATCCCACAAAATCCCACAAAAATCACACAAAACCTCCACAAGTTTCCACAAAATCTAAGAAAAATTCCTCAAAATTCTTCAAGTCTCCTCAAAACCACACAAAGTCCTTGAAAAGGCCCACCAAATTCCAGTAAAATCCCACAGATTCTCCACAAATTCCCACAAAATCTAAAACAAATTCCTCAAAATTCTTCAAGTCTCCTCAGAATCCCACACAATTCCAGAAAAAACACACAAAATTCCAGAGAAGTCCCACAAAACTCCCTAAATCATTTCAAAACCCTACCAATTCACAGGAATGTCCCACAAAATCTCCACCAATTCCCAGAACATCCCAAAAAATCTCACAAAAATCCCTAACACTTCTGAAAAGTAGACCAAATTCCAGAAACGCCCCATAAAATCAGCACAGTTTCCCACAAAATTCAAGAAAAAACACCACAAAATTCCCTAAATCTTCTCAAAACACAACCAAATTCTAGAAAAATATCCCACCAAATCTCCACAAATTCCCACAAAATACATGAGAAATCCCTCAAGCTCCCGAAATCGCCTCAATATCCCACAAAATCACACAAAAATCCCACAAAACCTCCACAAGTTTCCACAAAATCTAAGAAAAATTCCTCAAAATTCTTCAAGTCTCCTCAGAATCCCACACAATTCCAGAAAAAACACACAAAATTCCAGAGAAGTCCCACAAAACTCCCTAAATCATTTCAAAACCCTACCAATTCACAGGAATGTCCCACAAAATCTCCACCAATTCCCAGAACATCCCACAAAAATCCCACAAAAATCCCTAAATCTTCTGAAAACTCGACCAAATTCCAGAAACGCCCCATAAAATCAGCACAGTTTCCCACAAAATTCAAGAAAAAACACCACAAAATTCCCTAAATCTTTTCAAAATACCACAAAATTCTTGAAAAGCCCCACCAAATTCCAGAAACATCCCACAAAATTTCCTCAATACCCAACAAAATCCCAGAAAAATCACACAAAATTCCCTAAATCTTCTCAAAACACGGCCAAAATCCACAAAAATCCCACCAAATCTCCACAAATTCCCACAGAATACATGAAAAATCCCTGAGAATTTCTCAGTTCTCTACAGAATCTCACCAAATTCCAGAAAAGTCCCTCAAAGTTCCACAAACATCCCACAAAATCTCCTCAATATCCCACAAAATCCCAGAAAAATCACACAAAATTCCCTAAATCTTCTCAAAACACGACCAAATTCTAGAAAAATATCCCACCAAATCTCCACAAATTCCCACAAAATACATGAAAAATCCCTCAAGATCCCTAAATCGCCTCAATATCCCAAAAAATTCCACAAAAATCCCACAAAACCTCCACAAGTTTCCACAAAATCTAAGAAAAATTCCTCAAAATTCTTCAAGTCTCCTCAAAACCACACAAAGTCCTTGAAAAGGCCCACCAAATTCCAGTAAAATCCCACAGATTCTCCACAAATTCCAACAAAATCTAAAACAAATTCCTCAAAATTCTTCAAGTCTCCTCAGAATCCCACACAATTCCAGAAAAAACACACAAAATTCCAGAGAAGTCCCACAAAACTCCCTAAATCATTTCAAAACCCTACCAATTCACAGGAATGTCCCACAAAATCTCCACCAATTCCCAGAACATCCCAAAAAATCTCACAAAAATCCCTAACACTTCCGAAAAGTAGACCAAATTCCAGAAACGCCCCATAAAATCAGCACAGTTTCCCACAAAATTCAAGAAAAAACACCACAAAATTCCCTAAATCTTCTCAAAACACAACCAAATTCTAGAAAAATATCCCACCAAATCTCCACAAATTCCCACAAAATACATGAGAAATCCCTCAAGATCCCTAAATCGCCTCAATATCCCACAAAATCACACAAAAATCACACAAAACCTCCACAAGTTTCCACAAAATCTAAGAAAAATTCCTCAAAATTCTTCAAGTCTCCTCAGAATCCCACACAATTCCAGAAAAAACACACAAAATTCCAGAGAAGTCCCACAAAACTCCCTAAATCATTTCAAAACCCTACCAATTCACAGGAATGTCCCACAAAATCTCCACCAATTCCCAGAACATCCCACAAAAATCTCACAAAAATCCCTAAATCTTCTGAAAACTCGACCAAATTCCAGAAACGCCCCATAAAATCAGCACAGTTTCCCACAAAATTCAAGAAAAAACACCACAAAATTCCCTAAATCTTCTCAAAACACAACCAAATTCTAGAAAAATATCCCACCAAATCTCCACAAATTCCCACAAAATACATGAGAAATCCCTCAAGATCCCTAAATCGCCTCAATATCCCACAAAATCACACAAAAATCACACAAAACCTCCACAAGTTTCCACAAAATCTAAGAAAAATTCCTCAAAATTCTTCAAGTCTCCTCAGAATCCCACACAATTCCAGAAAAAACACACAAAATTCCAGAGAAGTCCCACAAAACTCCCTAAATCATTTCAAAACCCTACCAATTCACAGGAATGTCCCACAAAATCTCCACCAATTCCCAGAACATCCCACAAAAATCTCACAAAAATCCCTAACACTTCTGAAAACTCGACCAAATTCCAGAAATGCCCCATAAAATCAGCACAGTTTCCCACAAAATTCAAGAAAAAACACCACAAAATTCCCTAAATCTTTTCAAAATACCACAAAATTCTTGAAAAGCCCCACCAAATTCCAGAAACATCCCACAAAATTTCCTCAATACCCAACAAAATCCCAGAAAAATCACACAAAATTCCCTAAATCTTCTCAAAACACGGCCAAAATCCACAAAAATCCCACCAAATCTCCACAAATTCCCACAGAATACATGAAAAATCCCTGATAATTTCCCAGTTCTCTACAGAATCTCACCAAATTCCAGAAAAGTCCCTCAAAGTTCCACAAACATCCCACAAAATCTCCTCAATATCCCACAAAATTCAAGAAAAATCACACAAAATTCCCTGAATCTTCTCAAAACACGACCAAATTCTAGAAAAATATCCCACCAAATCTCCACAAATTCCCACAAAATACATGAAAAATCCCTCAAGATCCCTAAATCGCCTCAATATCCCACAAAATCCCACAAAAATCCCACAAAACCTCCACAAGTTTCCACAAAATCTAAGAAGAATTCCTCAAAATTCTTCTAGTCTCCTCAAAACCACACAAAGTCCTTGAAAAGGCCCACCAAATTCCAGTAAAATCCCACAGATTCTCCACAAATTCCCACAAAATCTAAAACAAATTCCTCAAAATTCTTCAAGTCTCCTCAGAATCCCACACAATTCCATAAAAAACACACAGAATTCCAGAGAAGTCCCACAAAACTCCCTAAATCATTTCAAAACCCTACCAATTCACAGGAATGTCCCACAAAATCTCCACCAATTCCCAGAACATCCCACAAAAATCTCACAAAAATCCCTAAATCTTCTGAAAACTCGACCAAATTCCAGAAACGCCCCATAAAATCAGCACAGTTTCCCACAAAATTCAAGAAAAAACACCACAAAATTCCCTAAATCTTCTCAAAACACAACCAAATTCTAGAAAAATATCCCACCAAATCTCCACAAATTCCCACAAAATACATGAGAAATCCCTCAAGATCCCTAAATCGCCTCAATATCCCACAAAATCACACAAAAATCCCACAAAACCTCCACAAGTTTCCACAAAATCTAAGAAAAATTCCTCAAAATTCTTCAAGTCTCCTCAGAATCCCACACAATTCCAGAAAAAACACACAAAATTCCAGAGAAGTCCCACAAAACTCCCTAAATCATTTCAAAACCCTACCAATTCACAGGAATGTCCCACAAAATCTCCACCAATTCCCAGAACATCCCACAAAAATCCCACAAAAATCCCTAAATCTTCTGAAAACTCGACCAAATTCCAGAAACGCCCCATAAAATCAGCACAGTTTCCCACAAAATTCAAGAAAAAACACCACAAAATTCCCTAAATCTTTTCAAAATACCACAAAATTCTTGAAAAGCCCCACCAAATTCCAGAAACATCCCACAAAATTTCCTCAATACCCAACAAAATCCCAGAAAAATCACACAAAATTCCCTAAATCTTCTCAAAACACGGCCAAAATCCACAAAAATCCCACCAAATCTCCACAAATTCCCACAAAATACATGAAAAATCCCTCAAGATCCCTAAATCGCCTCAATATCCCAAAAAATTCCACAAAAATCGCACAAAACCTCCACAAGTTTCCACAAAATCTAAGAAAAATTCCTCAAAATTCTTCAAGTCTCCTCAAAACCACACAAAGTCCTTGAAAAGGCCCACCAAATTCCAGTAAAATCCCACAGATTCTCCACAAATTCCCACAAAATCTAAAACAAATTCCTCAAAATTCTTCAAGTCTCCTCAGAATCCCACACAATTCCAGAAAAAACACACAAAATTCCAGAGAAGTCCCACAAAACTCCCTAAATCATTTCAAAACCCTACCAATTCACAGGAATGTCCCACAAAATCTCCACCAATTCCCAGAACATCCCAAAAAATCTCACAAAAATCCCTAACACTTCCGAAAAGTAGACCAAATTCCAGAAACGCCCCATAAAATCAGCACAGTTTCCCACAAAATTCAAGAAAAAACACCACAAAATTCCCTAAATCTTCTCAAAACACAACCAAATTCTAGAAAAATATCCCACCAAATCTCCACAAATTCCCACAAAATACATGAGAAATCCCTCAAGATCCCTAAATCGCCTCAATATCCCACAAAATCACACAAAAATCACACAAAACCTCCACAAGTTTCCACAAAATCTAAGAAAAATTCCTCAAAATTCTTCAAGTCTCCTCAGAATCCCACACAATTCCAGAAAAAACACACAAAATTCCAGAGAAGTCCCACAAAACTCCCTAAATCATTTCAAAACCCTACCAATTCACAGGAATGTCCCACAAAATCTCCACCAATTCCCAGAACATCCCACAAAAATCTCACAAAAATCCCTAAATCTTCTGAAAACTCGACCAAATTCCAGAAACGCCCCATAAAATCAGCACAGTTTCCCACAAAATTCAAGAAAAAACACCACAAAATTCCCTAAATCTTCTCAAAACACAAGCAAATTCTAGAAAAATATCCCACCAAATCTCCACAAATTCCCACAAAATACATGAGAAATCCCTCAAGATCCCTAAATCGCCTCAATATCCCACAAAATCACACAAAAATCCCACAAAACCTCCACAAGTTTCCACAAAATCTAAGAAAAATTCCTCAAAATTCTTCAAGTCTCCTCAGAATCCCACACAATTCCAGAAAAAACACACAAAATTCCAGAGAAGTCCCACAAAACTCCCTAAATCATTTCAAAACCCTACCAATTCACAGGAATGTCCCACAAAATCTCCACCAATTCCCAGAACATCCCACAAAAATCCCACAAAAATCCCTAAATCTTCTGAAAACTCAACCAAATTCCAGAAACGCCCCATAAAATCAGCACAGTTTCCCACAAAATTCAAGAAAAAACACCACAAAATTCCCTAAATCTTTTCAAAATACCACAAAATTCTTGAAAAGCCCCACGAAATTCCAGAAACATCCCACAAAATGTCCTCAATACCCAACAAAATCCCAGAAAAATCACACAAAATTCCCTAAATCTTCTCAAAACACGGCCAAAATCCACAAAAATCCCACCAAATCTCCACAAATTCCCACAGAATACATGAAAAATCCCTGATAATTCGTCAGTTCTCTACAGAATCTCACCAAATTCCAGAAAAGTCCCTCAAAGTTCCACAAACATCCCACAAAATCTCCTCAATATCCCACAAAATTCAAGAAAAATCACACAAAATTCCCTAAATCTTCTCAAAACACGACCAAATTCTAGAAAAATATCCCACCAAATCTCCACAAATTCCCACAAAATACATGAAAAATCCCTCAAGATCCCTAAATCGCCTCAATATCCCAAAAAATTCCACAAAAATCCCACAAAACCTCCACAAGTTTCCACAAAATCTAAGAAAAATTCCTCAAAATTCTTCAAGTCTCCTCAAAACCACACAAAGTCCTTGAAAAGGCCCACCAAATTCCAGTAAAATCCCACAGATTCTCCACAAATTCCCACAAAATCTAAAACAAATTCCTCAAAATTCTTCAAGTCTCCTCAGAATCCCACACAATTCCAGAAAAAACACACAAAATTCCAGAGAAGTCCCACAAAACTCCCTAAATCATTTCAAAACCCTACCAATTCACAGGAATGTCCCACAAAATCTCCACCAATTCCCAGAACATCCCAAAAAATCTCACAAAAATCCCTAACACTTCTGAAAAGTAGACCAAATTCCAGAAACGCCCCATAAAATCAGCACAGTTTCCCACAAAATTCAAGAAAAAACACCACAAAATTCCCTAAATCTTCTCAAAACACAAGCAAATTCTAGAAAAATATCCCACCAAATCTCCACAAATTCCCACAAAATACATGAGAAATCCCTCAAGATCCCTAAATCGCCTCAATATCCCACAAAATCACACAAAAATCCCACAAAACCTCCACAAGTTTCCACAAAATCTAAGAAAAATTCCTCAAAATTCTTCAAGTCTCCTCAGAATCCCACACAATTCCAGAAAAAACACACAAAATTCCAGAGAAGTCCCACAAAACTCCCTAAATCATTTCAAAACCCTACCAATTCACAGGAATGTCCCACAAAATCTCCACCAATTCCCAGAACATCCCACAAAAATCCCACAAAAATCCCTAAATCTTCTGAAAACTCGACCAAATTCCAGAAAAATCCCACAGAATCTCCACAAATTCCCACAAAATTCAAGAAAAAACACCACAAAATTCCCTAAATCTTTTCAAAATACCACAAAATTCTTGAAAAGCCCCACCAAATTCCAGAAACATCCCACAAAATTTCCTCAATACCCAACAAAATCCCAGAAAAATCACACAAAATTCCCTAAATCTTCTCAAAACACGGCCAAAATCCACAAAAATCCCACCAAATCTCCACAAATTCCCACAGAATACATGAAAAATCCCTGATAATTTCTCAGTTCTCTACAGAATCTCACCAAATTCCAGAAAAGTCCCTCAAAGTTCCACAAACATCCCACAAAATCTCCTCAATATCCCACAAAATTCAAGAAAAATCACACAAAATTCCCTAAATCTTCTCAAAACACGACTAAATTCTAGAAAAATGTCCCGCCAAATCTCCACAAAATCCCACAAAATACACAAAAAATCCCTCAAGATCCCGAAATCGCCTCAATATCCCACAAAATCCCACAAAAATCACACAAAACCTCCACAAGTTTCCACAAAATCTAAGAAAAATTCCTCAAAATTCTTCAAGTCTCCTCAAAACCACACAAAGTCCTTGAAAAGGCCCACCAAATTCCAGTAAAATCCCACAGATTCTCCACAAATTCCCACAAAATCTAAGAAAAATTCCTCAAAATTCTTCAAGTCTCCTCAGAATCCCACACAATTCCAGAAAAAACACACAAAATTCCAGAGAAGTCCCACAAAACTCCCTAAATCATTTCAAAACCCTACCAATTCACAGGAATGTCCCACAAAATCTCCACCAATTCCCAGAACATCCCAAAAAATCTCACAAAAATCCCTAACACTTCTGAAAAGTAGACCAAATTCCAGAAACGCCCCATAAAATCAGCACAGTTTCCCACAAAATTCAAGAAAAAACACCACAAAATTCCCTAAATCTTCTCAAAACACAAGCAAATTCTAGAAAAATATCCCACCAAATCTCCACAAATTCCCACAAAATACATGAGAAATCCCTCAAGCTCCCGAAATCGCCTCAATATCCCACAAAATCACACAAAAATCCCACAAAACCTCCACAAGTTTCCACAAAATCTAAGAAAAATTCCTCAAAATTCTTCAAGTCTCCTCAGAATCCCACACAATTCCAGAAAAAACACACAAAATTCCAGAGAAGTCCCACAAAACTCCCTAAATCATTTCAAAACCCTACCAATTCACAGGAATGTCCCACAAAATCTCCACCAATTCCCAGAACATCCCACAAAAATCTCACAAAAATCCCTAAATCTTCTGAAAACTCGACCAAATTCCAGAAACGCCCCATAAAATCAGCACAGTTTCCCACAAAATTCAAGAAAAAACACCACAAAATTCCCTAAATCTTTTCAAAATACCACAAAATTCTTGAAAAGCCCCACCAAATTCCAGAAACATCCCACAAAATTTCCTCAATACCCAACAAAATCCCAGAAAAATCACACAAAATTCCCTAAATCTTCTCAAAACACGGCCAAAATCCACAAAAATCCCACCAAATCTCCACAAATTCCCACAGAATACAGGAAAAATCCCTGAGAATTTCTCAGTTCTCTACAGAATCTCACCAAATTCCAGAAAAGTCCCTCAAAGTTCCACAAACATCCCACAAAATCTCCTCAATATCCCACAAAATCCCAGAAAAATCACACAAAATTCCCTAAATCTTCTCAAAACACGACCAAATTCTAGAAAAATATCCCACCAAATCTCCACAAATTCCCACAAAATACATGAAAAATCCCTCAAGATCCCTAAATCGCCTCAATATCCCAAAAAATTCCACAAAAATCCCACAAAACCTCCACAAGTTTCCACAAAATCTAAGAAAAATTCCTCAAAATTCTTCAAGTCTCCTCAAAACCACACAAAGTCCTTGAAAAGGCCCACCAAATTCCAGTAAAATCCCACAGATTCTCCACAAATTCCCACAAAATCTAAAACAAATTCCTCAAAATTCTTCAAGTCTCCTCAGAATCCCACACAATTCCAGAAAAAACACACAAAATTCCAGAGAAGTCCCACAAAACTCCCTAAATCATTTCAAAACCCTACCAATTCACAGGAATGTCCCACAAAATCTCCACCAATTCCCAGAACATCCCAAAAAATCTCACAAAAATCCCTAACACTTCCGAAAAGTAGACCAAATTCCAGAAACGCCCCATAAAATCAGCACAGTTTCCCACAAAATTCAAGAAAAAACACCACAAAATTCCCTAAATCTTCTCAAAACACAACCAAATTCTAGAAAAATATCCCACCAAATCTCCACAAATTCCCACAAAATACATGAGAAATCCCTCAAGATCCCTAAATCGCCTCAATATCCCACAAAATCACACAAAAATCACACAAAACCTCCACAAGTTTCCACAAAATCTAAGAAAAATTCCTCAAAATTCTTCAAGTCTCCTCAGAATCCCACACAATTCCAGAAAAAACACACAAAATTCCAGAGAAGTCCCACAAAACTCCCTAAATCATTTCAAAACCCTACCAATTCACAGGAATGTCCCACAAAATCTCCACCAATTCCCAGAACATCCCACAAAAATCTCACAAAAATCCCTAAATCTTCTGAAAACTCGACCAAATTCCAGAAACGCCCCATAAAATCAGCACAGTTTCCCACAAAATTCAAGAAAAAACACCACAAAATTCCCTAAATCTTCTCAAAACACAACCAAATTCTAGAAAAATATCCCACCAAATCTCCACAAATTCCCACAAAATACATGAGAAATCCCTCAAGATCCCTAAATCGCCTCAATATCCCACAAAATCACACAAAAATCACACAAAACCTCCACAAGTTTCCACAAAATCTAAGAAAAATTCCTCAAAATTCTTCAAGTCTCCTCAGAATCCCACACAATTCCAGAAAAAACACACAAAATTCCAGAGAAGTCCCACAAAACTCCCTAAATCATTTCAAAACCCTACCAATTCACAGGAATGTCCCACAAAATCTCCACCAATTCCCAGAACATCCCACAAAAATCCCACAAAAATCCCTAAATCTTCTGAAAACTCAACCAAATTCCAGAAACGCCCCATAAAATCAGCACAGTTTCCCACAAAATTCAAGAAAAAACACCACAAAATTCCCTAAATCTTTTCAAAATACCACAAAATTCTTGAAAAGCCCCACGAAATTCCAGAAACATCCCACAAAATGTCCTCAATACCCAACAAAATCCCAGAAAAATCACACAAAATTCCCTAAATCTTCTCAAAACACGGCCAAAATCCACAAAAATCCCACCAAATCTCCACAAATTCCCACAGAATACATGAAAAATCCCTGATAATTCGTCAGTTCTCTACAGAATCTCACCAAATTCCAGAAAAGTCCCTCAAAGTTCCACAAACATCCCACAAAATCTCCTCAATATCCCACAAAATTCAAGAAAAATCACACAAAATTCCCTAAATCTTCTCAAAACACGACCAAATTCTAGAAAAATATCCCACCAAATCTCCACAAATTCCCACAAAATACATGAAAAATCCCTCAAGATCCCTAAATCGCCTCAATATCCCAAAAAATTCCACAAAAATCCCACAAAACCTCCACAAGTTTCCACAAAATCTAAGAAAAATTCCTCAAAATTCTTCAAGTCTCCTCAAAACCACACAAAGTCCTTGAAAAGGCCCACCAAATTCCAGTAAAATCCCACAGATTCTCCACAAATTCCCACAAAATCTAAAACAAATTCCTCAAAATTCTTCAAGTCTCCTCAGAATCCCACACAATTCCAGAAAAAACACACAAAATTCCAGAGAAGTCCCACAAAACTCCCTAAATCATTTCAAAACCCTACCAATTCACAGGAATGTCCCACAAAATCTCCACCAATTCCCAGAACATCCCAAAAAATCTCACAAAAATCCCTAACACTTCTGAAAAGTAGACCAAATTCCAGAAACGCCCCATAAAATCAGCACAGTTTCCCACAAAATTCAAGAAAAAACACCACAAAATTCCCTAAATCTTCTCAAAACACAAGCAAATTCTAGAAAAATATCCCACCAAATCTCCACAAATTCCCACAAAATACATGAGAAATCCCTCAAGATCCCTAAATCGCCTCAATATCCCACAAAATCACACAAAAATCCCACAAAACCTCCACAAGTTTCCACAAAATCTAAGAAAAATTCCTCAAAATTCTTCAAGTCTCCTCAGAATCCCACACAATTCCAGAAAAAACACACAAAATTCCAGAGAAGTCCCACAAAACTCCCTAAATCATTTCAAAACCCTACCAATTCACAGGAATGTCCCACAAAATCTCCACCAATTCCCAGAACATCCCACAAAAATCCCACAAAAATCCCTAAATCTTCTGAAAACTCAACCAAATTCCAGAAAAATCCCACAGAATCTCCACAAATTCCCACAAAATTCAAGAAAAAACACCACAAAATTCCCTAAATCTTTTCAAAATACCACAAAATTCTTGAAAAGCCCCACCAAATTCCAGAAACATCCCACAAAATTTCCTCAATACCCAACAAAATCCCAGAAAAATCACACAAAATTCCCTAAATCTTCTCAAAACACGGCCAAAATCCACAAAAATCCCACCAAATCTCCACAAATTCCCACAGAATACATGAAAAATCCCTGATAATTTCTCAGTTCTCTACAGAATCTCACCAAATTCCAGAAAAGTCCCTCAAAGTTCCACAAACATCCCACAAAATCTCCTCAATATCCCACAAAATTCAAGAAAAATCACACAAAATTCCCTAAATCTTCTCAAAACACGACTAAATTCTAGAAAAATGTCCCGCCAAATCTCCACAAAATCCCACAAAATACACAAAAAATCCCTCAAGATCCCGAAATCGCCTCAATATCCCACAAAATCCCACAAAAATCACACAAAACCTCCACAAGTTTCCACAAAATCTAAGAAAAATTCCTCAAAATTCTTCAAGTCTCCTCAAAACCACACAAAGTCCTTGAAAAGGCCCACCAAATTCCAGTAAAATCCCACAGATTCTCCACAAATTCCCACAAAATCTAAGAAAAATTCCTCAAAATTCTTCAAGTCTCCTCAGAATCCCACACAATTCCAGAAAAAACACACAAAATTCCAGAGAAGTCCCACAAAACTCCCTAAATCATTTCAAAACCCTACCAATTCACAGGAATGTCCCACAAAATCTCCACCAATTCCCAGAACATCCCAAAAAATCTCACAAAAATCCCTAACACTTCTGAAAAGTAGACCAAATTCCAGAAACGCCCCATAAAATCAGCACAGTTTCCCACAAAATTCAAGAAAAAACACCACAAAATTCCCTAAATCTTCTCAAAACACAAGCAAATTCTAGAAAAATATCCCACCAAATCTCCACAAATTCCCACAAAATACATGAGAAATCCCTCAAGCTCCCGAAATCGCCTCAATATCCCACAAAATCACACAAAAATCCCACAAAACCTCCACAAGTTTCCACAAAATCTAAGAAAAATTCCTCAAAATTCTTCAAGTCTCCTCAGAATCCCACACAATTCCAGAAAAAACACACAAAATTCCAGAGAAGTCCCACAAAACTCCCTAAATCATTTCAAAACCCTACCAATTCACAGGAATGTCCCACAAAATCTCCACCAATTCCCAGAACATCCCACAAAAATCTCACAAAAATCCCTAAATCTTCGGAAAACTCGACCAAATTCCAGAAACGCCCCATAAAATCAGCACAGTTTCCCACAAAATTCAAGAAAAAACACCACAAAATTCCCTAAATCTTTTCAAAATACCACAAAATTCTTGAAAAGCCCCACCAAATTCCAGAAACATCCCACAAAATTTCCTCAATACCCAACAAAATCCCAGAAAAATCACACAAAATTCCCTAAATCTTCTCAAAACACGGCCAAAATCCACAAAAATCCCACCAAATCTCCACAAATTCCCACAGAATACATGAAAAATCCCTGATAATTTCTCAGTTCTCTACAGAATCTCACCAAATTCCAGAAAAGTCCCTCAAAGTTCCACAAACATCCCACAAAATCTCCTCAATATCCCACAAAATTCAAGAAAAATCACACAAAATTCCCTAAATCTTCTCAAAACACGACCAAATTCTAGAAAAATATCCCACCAAATCTCCACAAATTCCCACAAAATACATGAAAAATCCCTCAAGATCCCTAAATCGCCTCAATATCCCACAAAATTCCACAAAAATCCCACAAAACCTCCACAAGTTTCCACAAAATCTAAGAAAAATTCCTCAAAATTCTTCAAGTCTCCTCAAAACCACACAAAGTCCTTGAAAAGGCCCACCAAATTCCAGTAAAATCCCACAGATTCTCCACAAATTCCCACAAAATCTAAAACAAATTCCTCAAAATTCTTCAAGTCTCCTCAGAATCCCACACAATTCCAGAAAAAACACACAAAATTCCAGAGAAGTCCCACAAAACTCCCTAAATCATTTCAAAACCCTACCAATTCACAGGAATGTCCCACAAAATCTCCACCAATTCCCAGAACATCCCAAAAAATCTTACAAAAATCCCTAACACTTCTGAAAACTCGACCAAATTCCAGAAACGCCCCATAAAATCAGCAGTTTCCCACAAAATTCAAGAAAAAACACCACAAAATTCCCTAAATCTTCTCAAAACACAACCAAATTCTAGAAAAATATCCCACCAAATCTCCACAAATTCCCACAAAATACATGAGAAATCCCTCAAGATCCCTAAATCGCCTCAATATCCCACAAAATCACACAAAAATCACACAAAACCTCCACAAGTTTCCACAAAATCTAAGAAAAATTCCTCAAAATTCTTCAAGTCTCCTCAGAATCCCACACAATTCCAGAAAAAACACACAAAATTCCAGAGAAGTCCCACAAAACTCCCTAAATCATTTCAAAACCCTACCAATTCACAGGAATGTCCCACAAAATCTCCACCAATTCCCAGAACATCCCACAAAAATCTCACAAAAATCCCTAACACTTCTGAAAACTCGACCAAATTCCAGAAATGCCCCATAAAATCAGCACAGTTTCCCACAAAATTCAAGAAAAAACACCACAAAATTCCCTAAATCTTTTCAAAATACCACAAAATTCTTGAAAAGCCCCACCAAATTCCAGAAACATCCCACAAAATTTCCTCAATACCCAACAAAATCCCAGAAAAATCACACAAAATTCCCTAAATCTTCTCAAAACACGGCCAAAATCCACAAAAATCCCACCAAATCTCCACAAATTCCCACAGAATACATGAAAAATCCCTGATAATTTCTCAGTTCTCTACAGAATCTCACCAAATTCCAGAAAAGTCCCTCAAAGTTCCACAAACATCCCACAAAGTCTCCTCAATATCCCACAAAATTCAAGAAAAATCACACAAAATTCCCTGAATCTTCTCAAAACACGACCAAATTCTAGAAAAATATCCCACCAAATCTCCACAAATTCCCACAAAATACATGAAAAATCCCTCAAGATCCCTAAATCGCCTCAATATCCCACAAAATCCCACAAAAATCCCACAAAACCTCCACAAGTTTCCACAAAATCTAAGAAGAATTCCTCAAAATTCTTCTAGTCTCCTCAAAACCACACAAAGTCCTTGAAAAGGCCCACCAAATTCCAGTAAAATCCCACAGATTCTCCACAAATTCCCACAAAATCTAAAACAAATTCCTCAAAATTCTTCAAGTCTCCTCAGAATCCCACACAATTCCATAAAAAACACACAGAATTCCAGAGAAGTCCCACAAAACTCCCTAAATCATTTCAAAACCCTACCAATTCACAGGAATGTCCCACAAAATCTCCACCAATTCCCAGAACATCCCACAAAAATCTCACAAAAATCCCTAAATCTTCGGAAAACTCGACCAAATTCCAGAAACGCCCCATAAAATCAGCACAGTTTCCCACAAAATTCAAGAAAAAACACCACAAAATTCCCTAAATCTTCTCAAAACACAACCAAATTCTAGAAAAATATCCCACCAAATCTCCACAAATTCCCACAAAATACATGAGAAATCCCTCAAGATCCCTAAATCGCCTCAATATCCCACAAAATCACACAAAAATCCCACAAAACCTCCACAAGTTTCCACAAAATCTAAGAAAAATTCCTCAAAATTCTTCAAGTCTCCTCAGAATCCCACACAATTCCAGAAAAAACACACAAAATTCCAGAGAAGTCCCACAAAACTCCCTAAATCATTTCAAAACCCTACCAATTCACAGGAATGTCCCACAAAATCTCCACCAATTCCCAGAACATCCCACAAAAATCCCACAAAAATCCCTAAATCTTCTGAAAACTCGACCAAATTCCAGAAACGCCCCATAAAATCAGCACAGTTTCCCACAAAATTCAAGAAAAAACACCACAAAATTCCCTAAATCTTTTCAAAATACCACAAAATTCTTGAAAAGCCCCACCAAATTCCAGAAACATCCCACAAAATTTCCTCAATACCCAACAAAATCCCAGAAAAATCACACAAAATTCCCTAAATCTTCTCAAAACACGGCCAAAATCCACAAAAATCCCACCAAATCTCCACAAATTCCCACAAAATACATGAAAAATCCCTCAAGATCCCTAAATCGCCTCAATATCCCAAAAAATTCCACAAAAATCGCACAAAACCTCCACAAGTTTCCACAAAATCTAAGAAAAATTCCTCAAAATTCTTCAAGTCTCCTCAAAACCACACAAAGTCCTTGAAAAGGCCCACCAAATTCCAGTAAAATCCCACAGATTCTCCACAAATTCCCACAAAATCTAAAACAAATTCCTCAAAATTCTTCAAGTCTCCTCAGAATCCCACACAATTCCAGAAAAAACACACAAAATTCCAGAGAAGTCCCACAAAACTTCCTAAATCATTTCAAAACCCTACCAATTCACAGGAATGTCCCACAAAATCTCCACCAATTCCCAGAACATCCCAAAAAATCTCACAAAAATCCCTAACACTTCTGAAAAGTAGACCAAATTCCAGAAACGCCCCATAAAATCAGCACAGTTTCCCACAAAATTCAAGAAAAAACACCACAAAATTCCCTAAATCTTCTCAAAACACAACCAAATTCTAGAAAAATATCCCACCAAATCTCCACAAATTCCCACAAAATACATGAGAAATCCCTCAAGATCCCTAAATCGCCTCAATATCCCACAAAATCACACAAAAATCACACAAAACCTCCACAAGTTTCCACAAAATCTAAGAAAAATTCCTCAGAATTCTTCAAGTCTCCTCAGAATCCCACACAATTCCAGAAAAAACACACAAAATTCCAGAGAAGTCCCACAAAACTCCCTAAATCATTTCAAAACCCTACCAATTCACAGGAATGTCCCACAAAATCTCCACCAATTCCCAGAACATCCCACAAAAATCTCACAAAAATCCCTAACACTTCTGAAAACTCGACCAAATTCCAGAAACGCCCCATAAAATCAGCACAGTTTCCCACAAAATTCAAGAAAAAACACCACAAAATTCCCTAAATCTTCTCAAAACACAACCGAATTCTAGAAAAATATCCCACCAAATCTCCACAAATTCCCACAAAATACATGAGAAATCCCTCAAGATCCCTAAATCGCCTCAATATCCCACAAAATCACACAAAAATCCCACAAAACCTCCACAAGTTTCCACAAAATCTAAGAAAAATTCCTCAAAATTCTTCAAGTCTCCTCAGAATCCCACACAATTCCAGAAAAAACACACAAAATTCCAGAGAAGTCCCACAAAACTCCCTAAATCATTTCAAAACCCTACCAATTCACAGGAATGTCCCACAAAATCTCCACCAATTCCCAGAACATCCCACAAAAATCCCACAAAAATCCCTAAATCTTCTGAAAACTCGACCAAATTCCAGAAACGCCCCATAAAATCAGCACAGTTTCCCACAAAATTCAAGAAAAAACACCACAAAATTCCCTAAATCTTTTCAAAATACCACAAAATTCTTGAAAAGCCCCACCAAATTCCAGAAACATCCCACAAAATTTCCTCAATACCCAACAAAATCCCAGAAAAATCACACAGAATTCCCTAAATCTTCTCAAAACACGGCCAAAATCCACAAAAATCCCACCAAATCTCCACAAATTCCCACAGAATACATGAAAAATCCCTGATAATTTCTCAGTTCTCTACAGAATCTCACCAAATTCCAGAAAAGTCCCTCAAAGTTCCACAAACATCCCACAAAATCTCCTCAATATCCCACAAAATTCAAGAAAAATCACACAAAATTCCCTAAATCTTCTCAAAACACGACCAAATTCTAGAAAAATATCCCACCAAATCTCCACAAATTCCCACAAAATACATGAGAAATCCCTCAAGATCCCTAAATCGCCTCAATATCCCAAAAAATTCCACAAAAATCCCACAAAACCTCCACAAGTTTCCACAAAATCTAAGAAAAATTCCTCAAAAGTCTTCAAGTCTCCTCAAAACCACACAAAGTCCTTGAAAAGGCCCACCAAATTCCAGTAAAATCCCACAGATTCTCCACAAATTCCCACAAAATCTAAAACAAATTCCTCAAAATTCTTCAAGTCTCCTCAGAATCCCACACAATTCCAGAAAAAACACACAAAATTCCAGAGAAGTCCCACAAAACTCCCTAAATCATTTCAAAACCCTACCAATTCACAGGAATGTCCCACAAAATCTCCACCAATTCCCAGAACATCCCAAAAAATCTCACAAAAATCCCTAACACTTCCGAAAAGTAGACCAAATTCCAGAAACGCCCCATAAAATCAGCACAGTTTCCCACAAAATTCAAGAAAAAACACCACAAAATTCCCTAAATCTTCTCAAAACACAAGCAAATTCTAGAAAAATATCCCACCAAATCTCCACAAATTCCCACAAAATACATGAGAAATCCCTCAAGATCCCTAAATCGCCTCAATATCCCACAAAATCACACAAAAATCACACAAAACCTCCACAAGTTTCCACAAAATCTAAGAAAAATTCCTCAAAATTCTTCAAGTCTCCTCAGAATCCCACACAATTCCAGAAAAAACACACAAAATTCCAGAGAAGTCCCACAAAACTCCCTAAATCATTTCAAAACCCTACCAATTCACAGGAATGTCCCACAAAATCTCCACCAATTCCCAGAACATCCCACAAAAATCTCACAAAAATCCCTAAATCTTCGGAAAACTCGACCAAATTCCAGAAACGCCCCATAAAATCAGCACAGTTTCCCACAAAATTCAAGAAAAAACACCACAAAATTCCCTAAATCTTCTCAAAACACAACCAAATTCTAGAAAAATATCCCACCAAATCTCCACAAATTCCCACAAAATACATGAGAAATCCCACAAGATCCCTAAATCGCCTCAATATCCCACAAAATCACACAAAAATCACACAAAACCTCCACAAGTTTCCACAAAATCTAAGAAAAATTCCTCAAAATTCTTCAAGTCTCCTCAGAATCCCACACAAAGTCCTTGAAAAGGCCCACCAAATTCCAGTAAAATCCCACAGATTCTCCACAAATTCCCACAAAATCTAAAACAAATTCCTCAAAATTCTTCAAGTCTCCTCAGAATCCCACACAATTCCAGAAAAAACCCACAAAATTCCAGAGAAGTCCCACAAAACTCCCTAAATCATTTCAAAACCCTACCAATTCACAGGAATGTCCCACAAAATCTCCACCAATTCCCAGAACATCCCAAAAAATCTTACAAAAATCCCTAACACTTCTGAAAACTCGACCAAATTCCAGAAACGCCCCATAAAATCAGCAGTTTCCCACAAAATTCAAGAAAAAACACCACAAAATTCCCTAAATCTTCTCAAAACACAACCAAATTCTAGAAAAATATCCCACCAAATCTCCACAAATTCCCACAAAATACATGAGAAATCCCTCAAGATCCCTAAATCGCCTCAATATCCCACAAAATCACACAAAAATCACACAAAACCTCCACAAGTTTCCACAAAATCTAAGAAAAATTCCTCAAAATTCTTCAAGTCTCCTCAGAATCCCACACAATTCCAGAAAAAACACACAAAATTCCAGAGAAGTCCCACAAAACTCCCTAAATCATTTCAAAACCCTACCAATTCACAGGAATGTCCCACAAAATCTCCACCAATTCCCAGAACATCCCACAAAAATCTCACAAAAATCCCTAAATCTTCTGAAAACTCGACCAAATTCCAGAAACGCCCCATAAAATCAGCACAGTTTCCCACAAAATTCAAGAAAAAACACCACAAAATTCCCTAAATCTTTTCAAAATACCACAAAATTCTTGAAAAGCCCCACCAAATTCCAGAAACATCCCACAAAATTTCCTCAATACCCAACAAAATCCCAGAAAAATCACACAAAATTCCCTAAATCTTCTCAAAACACGGCCAAAATCCACAAAAATCCCACCAAATCTCCACAAATTCCCACAGAATACATGAAAAATCCCTGATAATTTCTCAGTTCTCTACAGAATCTCACCAAATTCCAGAAAAGTCCCTCAAAGTTCCACAAACATCCCACAAAATCTCCTCAATATCCAACAAAATCCCAGAAAAATCACACAAAATTCCCTAAATCTTCTCAAAACACGACTAAATTCTAGAAAAATGTCCCACCAAATCTCCACAAAATCCCACAAAATACACAAAAAATCCCTCAAGATCCCGAAATCGCCTCAATATCCCACAAAATCCCACAAAAATCCCACAAAACCTCCACAAGTTTCCACAAAATCTAAGAAAAATTCCTCAGAATTCTTCAAGTCTCCTCAAAACCACACAAAGTCCTTGAAAAGGCCCACCAAATTCCAGTAAAATCCCACAGATTCTCCACAAATTCCCACAAAATCTAAAACAAATTCCTCAAAATTCTTCAAGTCTCCTCAGAATCCCACACAATTCCAGAAAAAACACACAAAATTCCAGAGAAGTCCCACAAAACTCCCTAAATCATTTCAAAACCCTACCAATTCACAGGAATGTCCCACAAAATCTCCACCAATTCCCAGAACATCCCACAAAAATCTCACAAAAATCCCTAAATCTTCGGAAAACTCGACCAAATTCCAGAAACGCCCCATAAAATCAGCACAGTTTCCCACAAAATTCAAGAAAAAACACCACAAAATTCCCTAAATCTTTTCAAAATACCACAAAATTCTTGAAAAGCCCCACCAAATTCCAGAAACATCCCACAAAATTTCCTCAATACCCAACAAAATCCCAGAAAAATCACACAAAATTCCCTAAATCTTCTCAAAACACAACCGAATTCTAGAAAAATATCCCACCAAATCTCCACAAATTCCCACAAAATACATGAGAAATCCCTCAAGATCCCTAAATCGCCTCAATATCCCACAAAATCACACAAAAATCCCACAAAACCTCCACAAGTTTCCACAAAATCTAAGAAAAATTCCTCAAAATTCTTCAAGTCTCCTCAGAATCCCACACAATTCCAGAAAAAACACACAAAATTCCAGAGAAGTCCCACAAAACTCCCTAAATCATTTCAAAACCCTACCAATTCACAGGAATGTCCCACAAAATCTCCACCAATTCCCAGAACATCCCACAAAAATCCCACAAAAATCCCTAAATCTTCTGAAAACTCGACCAAATTCCAGAAACGCCCCATAAAATCAGCACAGTTTCCCACAAAATTCAAGAAAAAACACCACAAAATTCCCTAAATCTTTTCAAAATACCACAAAATTCTTGAAAAGCCCCACCAAATTCCAGAAACATCCCACAAAATTTCCTCAATACCCAACAAAATCCCAGAAAAATCACACAGAATTCCCTAAATCTTCTCAAAACACGGCCAAAATCCACAAAAATCCCACCAAATCTCCACAAATTCCCACAGAATACATGAAAAATCCCTGATAATTTCTCAGTTCTCTACAGAATCTCACCAAATTCCAGAAAAGTCCCTCAAAGTTCCACAAACATCCCACAAAATCTCCTCAATATCCCACAAAATTCAAGAAAAATCACACAAAATTCCCTAAATCTTCTCAAAACACGACCAAATTCTAGAAAAATATCCCACCAAATCTCCACAAATTCCCACAAAATACATGAGAAATCCCTCAAGATCCCTAAATCGCCTCAATATCCCAAAAAATTCCACAAAAATCCCACAAAACCTCCACAAGTTTCCACAAAATCTAAGAAAAATTCCTCAAAAGTCTTCAAGTCTCCTCAAAACCACACAAAGTCCTTGAAAAGGCCCACCAAATTCCAGTAAAATCCCACAGATTCTCCACAAATTCCCACAAAATCTAAAACAAATTCCTCAAAATTCTTCAAGTCTCCTCAGAATCCCACACAATTCCAGAAAAAACACACAAAATTCCAGAGAAGTCCCACAAAACTCCCTAAATCATTTCAAAACCCTACCAATTCACAGGAATGTCCCACAAAATCTCCACCAATTCCCAGAACATCCCAAAAAATCTCACAAAAATCCCTAACACTTCCGAAAAGTAGACCAAATTCCAGAAACGCCCCATAAAATCAGCACAGTTTCCCACAAAATTCAAGAAAAAACACCACAAAATTCCCTAAATCTTCTCAAAACACAAGCAAATTCTAGAAAAATATCCCACCAAATCTCCACAAATTCCCACAAAATACATGAGAAATCCCTCAAGATCCCGAAATCGCCTCAATATCCCACAAAATCACACAAAAATCACACAAAACCTCCACAAGTTTCCACAAAATCTAAGAAAAATTCCTCAAAATTCTTCAAGTCTCCTCAGAATCCCACACAATTCCAGAAAAAACACACAAAATTCCAGAGAAGTCCCACAAAACTCCCTAAATCATTTCAAAACCCTACCAATTCACAGGAATGTCCCACAAAATCTCCACCAATTCCCAGAACATCCCACAAAAATCTCACAAAAATCCCTAAATCTTCGGAAAACTCGACCAAATTCCAGAAACGCCCCATAAAATCAGCACAGTTTCCCACAAAATTCAAGAAAAAACACCACAAAATTCCCTAAATCTTCTCAAAACACAACCAAATTCTAGAAAAATATCCCACCAAATCTCCACAAATTCCCACAAAATACATGAGAAATCCCACAAGATCCCTAAATCGCCTCAATATCCCACAAAATCACACAAAAATCACACAAAACCTCCACAAGTTTCCACAAAATCTAAGAAAAATTCCTCAAAATTCTTCAAGTCTCCTCAGAATCCCACACAAAGTCCTTGAAAAGGCCCACCAAATTCCAGTAAAATCCCACAGATTCTCCACAAATTCCCACAAAATCTAAAACAAATTCCTCAAAATTCTTCAAGTCTCCTCAGAATCCCACACAATTCCAGAAAAAACCCACAAAATTCCAGAGAAGTCCCACAAAACTCCCTAAATCATTTCAAAACCCTACCAATTCACAGGAATGTCCCACAAAATCTCCACCAATTCCCAGAACATCCCAAAAAATCTTACAAAAATCCCTAACACTTCTGAAAACTCGACCAAATTCCAGAAACGCCCCATAAAATCAGCAGTTTCCCACAAAATTCAAGAAAAAACACCACAAAATTCCCTAAATCTTCTCAAAACACAACCAAATTCTAGAAAAATATCCCACCAAATCTCCACAAATTCCCACAAAATACATGAGAAATCCCTCAAGATCCCTAAATCGCCTCAATATCCCACAAAATCACACAAAAATCACACAAAACCTCCACAAGTTTCCACAAAATCTAAGAAAAATTCCTCAAAATTCTTCAAGTCTCCTCAGAATCCCACACAATTCCAGAAAAAACACACAAAATTCCAGAGAAGTCCCACAAAACTCCCTAAATCATTTCAAAACCCTACCAATTCACAGGAATGTCCCACAAAATCTCCACCAATTCCCAGAACATCCCACAAAAATCTCACAAAAATCCCTAAATCTTCTGAAAACTCGACCAAATTCCAGAAACGCCCCATAAAATCAGCACAGTTTCCCACAAAATTCAAGAAAAAACACCACAAAATTCCCTAAATCTTTTCAAAATACCACAAAATTCTTGAAAAGCCCCACCAAATTCCAGAAACATCCCACAAAATTTCCTCAATACCCAACAAAATCCCAGAAAAATCACACAAAATTCCCTAAATCTTCTCAAAACACGGCCAAAATCCACAAAAATCCCACCAAATCTCCACAAATTCCCACAGAATACATGAAAAATCCCTGATAATTTCTCAGTTCTCTACAGAATCTCACCAAATTCCAGAAAAGTCCCTCAAAGTTCCACAAACATCCCACAAAATCTCCTCAATATCCAACAAAATCCCAGAAAAATCACACAAAATTCCCTAAATCTTCTCAAAACACGACTAAATTCTAGAAAAATGTCCCACCAAATCTCCACAAAATCCCACAAAATACACAAAAAATCCCTCAAGATCCCGAAATCGCCTCAATATCCCACAAAATCCCACAAAAATCCCACAAAACCTCCACAAGTTTCCACAAAATCTAAGAAAAATTCCTCAGGATTCTTCAAGTCTCCTCAAAACCACACAAAGTCCTTGAAAAGGCCCACCAAATTCCAGTAAAATCCCACAGATTCTCCACAAATTCCCACAAAATCTAAAACAAATTCCTCAAAATTCTTCAAGTCTCCTCAGAATCCCACACAATTCCAGAAAAAACACACAAAATTCCAGAGAAGTCCCACAAAACTCCCTAAATCATTTCAAAACCCTACCAATTCACAGGAATGTCCCACAAAATCTCCACCAATTCCCAGAACATCCCACAAAAATCTCACAAAAATCCCTAAATCTTCGGAAAACTCGACCAAATTCCAGAAACGCCCCATAAAATCAGCACAGTTTCCCACAAAATTCAAGAAAAAACACCACAAAATTCCCTAAATCTTTTCAAAATACCACAAAATTCTTGAAAAGCCCCACCAAATTCCAGAAACATCCCACAAAATTTCCTCAATACCCAACAAAATCCCAGAAAAATCACACAAAATTCCCTAAATCTTCTCAAAACACGGCCAAAATCCACAAAAATCCCACCAAATCTCCACAAATTCCCACAGAATACATGAAAAATCCCTGATAATTTCTCAGTTCTCTACAGAATCTCACCAAATTCCAGAAAAGTCCCTCAAAGTTCCACAAACATCCCACAAAATCTCCTCAATATCCAACAAAATCCCAGAAAAATCACACAAAATTCCCTAAATCTTCTCAAAACACGACTAAATTCTAGAAAAATGTCCCACCAAATCTCCACAAAATCCCACAAAATACACAAAAAATCCCTCAAGATCCCGAAATCGCCTCAATATCCCACAAAATCCCACAAAAATCACACAAAACCTCCACAAGTTTCCACAAAATCTAAGAAAAATTCCTCAAAATTCTTCAAGTCTCCTCAAAACCACACAAAGTCCTTGAAAAGGCCCACCAAATTCCAGTAAAATCCCACAGATTCTCCACAAATTCCCACAAAATCTAAAACAAATTCCTCAAAATTCTTCAAGTCTCCTCAGAATCCCACACAATTCCAGAAAAAACACACAAAATTCCAGAGAAGTCCCACAAAACTCCCTAAATCATTTCAAAACCCTACCAATTCACAGGAATGTCCCACAAAATCTCCACCAATTCCCAGAACATCCCACAAAAATCTCACAAAAATCCCTAAATCTTCTGAAAACTCGACCAAATTCCAGAAACGCCCCATAAAATCAGCACAGTTTCCCACAAAATTCAAGAAAAAACACCACAAAATTCCCTAAATCTTCTCAAAACACAACCAAATTCTAGAAAAATATCCCACCAAATCTCCACAAATTCCCACAAAATACATGAGAAATCCCTCAAGATCCCTAAATCGCCTCAATATCCCACAAAATCACACAAAAATCACACAAAACCTCCACAAGTTTCCACAAAATCTAAGAAAAATTCCTCAAAATTCTTCAAGTCTCCTCAGAATCCCACACAATTCCGGAAAAACCCCACCAAATTCCAGAGAAGTCTCACAAAACTCCCTAAATCATTTCAAAACCCTACCAATTCACAGGAATGTCCCACAAAATCTCCACCAATTCCCAGAACATCCCACAAAAATCTCACAAAAATCCCTAAATCTTCTGAAAACTCGACCAAATTCCAGAAACGCCCCATAAAATCAGCACAGTTTCCCACAAAATTCAAGAAAAAACACCACAAAATTCCCTAAATCTTTTCAAAATACCACAAAATTCTTGAAAAGCCCCACCAAATTCCAGAAACATCCCACAAAATTTCCTCAATACCCAACAAAATCCCAGAAAAATCACACAAAATTCCCTAAATCTTCTCAAAACACGGCCAAAATCCACAAAAATCCCACCAAATCTCCACAAATTCCCACAGAATACATGAAAAATCCCTGATAATTTCTCAGTTCTCTACAGAATCTCACCAAATTCCAGAAAAGTCCCTCAAAGTTCCACAAACATCCCACAAAATCTCCTCAATATCCCACAAAATTCAAGAAAAATCACACAAAATTCCCTAAATCTTCTCAAAACACGACTAAATTCTAGAAAAATGTCCCACCAAATCTCCACAAAATCCCACAAAATACACAAAAAATCCCTCAAGATCCCGAAATCGCCTCAATATCCCACAAAATCCCACAAAAATCACACAAAACCTCCACAAGTTTCCACAAAATCTAAGAAAAATTCCTCAAAATTCTTCAAGTCTCCTCAAAACCACACAAAGTCCTTGAAAAGGCCCACCAAATTCCAGTAAAATCCCACAGATTCTCCACAAATTCCCACAAAATCTAAAACAAATTCCTCAAAATTCTTCAAGTCTCCTCAGAATCCCACACAATTCCAGAAAAAACACACAAAATTCCAGAGAAGTCCCACAAAACTCCCTAAATCATTTCAAAACCCTACCAATTCACAGGAATGTCCCACAAAATCTCCACCAATTCCCAGAACATCCCACAAAAATTTCACAAAAATCCCTAAATCTTCTGAAAACTCGACCAAATTCCAGAAACGCCCCATAAAATCAGCACAGTTTCCCACAAAATTCAAGAAAAAACACCACAAAATTCCCTAAATCTTCTCAAAACACAACCAAATTCTAGAAAAATATCCCACCAAATCTCCACAAATTCCCACAAAATACATGAGAAATCCCTCAAGATCCCTAAATCGCCTCAATATCCCACAAAATCACACAAAAATCACACAAAACCTCCACAAGTTTCCACAAAATCTAAGAAAAATTCTTCAAAATTCTTCAAGTCTCCTCAGAATCCCACACAATTCCAGAAAAAACACACAAAATTCCAGAGAAGTCCCACAAAACTCCCTAAATCATTTCAAAACCCTACCAATTCACAGGAATGTCCCACAAAATCTCCACCAATTCCCAGAACATCCCACAAAAATCTCACAAAAATCCCTAAATCTTCTGAAAACTCGACCAAATTCCAGAAACGCCCCATAAAATCAGCACAGTTTCCCACAAAATTCAAGAAAAAACACCACAAAATTCCCTAAATCTTCTCAAAACACAACCAAATTCTAGAAAAATATCCCACCAAATCTCCACAAATTCCCACAAAATACATGAGAAATCCCTCAAGATCCCTAAATCGCCTCAATATCCCACAAAATCACACAAAAATCACACAAAACCTCCACAAGTTTCCACAAAATCTAAGAAAAATTCCTCAAAATTCTTCAAGTCTCCTCAGAATCCCACACAATTCCAGAAAAAACACACAAAATTCCAGAGAAGTCCCACAAAACTCCCTAAATCATTTCAAAACCCTACCAATTCACAGGAATGTCCCACAAAATCTCCACCAATTCCCAGAACATCCCACAAAAATCTCACAAAAATCCCTAAATCTTCTGAAAACTCGACCAAATTCCAGAAACGCCCCATAAAATCAGCACAGTTTCCCACAAAATTCAAGAAAAAACACCACAAAATTCCCTAAATCTTTTCAAAATACCACAAAATTCTTGAAAAGCCCCACCAAATTCCAGAAACATCCCACAAAATTTCCTCAATACCCAACAAAATCCCAGAAAAATCACACAAAATTCCCTAAATCTTCTCAAAACACGGCCAAAATCCACAAAAATCCCACCAAATCTCCACAAATTCCCACAGAATACATGAAAAATCCCTGATAATTTCTCAGTTCTCTACAGAATCTCACCAAATTCCAGAAAAGTCCCTCAAAGTTCCACAAACATCCCACAAAATCTCCTCAATATCCAACAAAATCCCAGAAAAATCACACAAAATTCCCTAAATCTTCTCAAAACACGACTAAATTCTAGAAAAATGTCCCACCAAATCTCCACAAAATCCCACAAAATACACAAAAAATCCCTCAAGATCCCGAAATCGCCTCAATATCCCACAAAATCCCACAAAAATCCCACAAAACCTCCACAAGTTTCCACAAAATCTAAGAAAAATTCCTCAGAATTCTTCAAGTCTCCTCAAAACCACACAAAGTCCTTGAAAAGGCCCACCAAATTCCAGTAAAATCCCACAGATTCTCCACAAATTCCCACAAAATCTAAAACAAATTCCTCAAAATTCTTCAAGTCTCCTCAGAATCCCACACAATTCCAGAAAAAACACACAAAATTCCAGAGAAGTCCCACAAAACTCCCTAAATCATTTCAAAACCCTACCAATTCACAGGAATGTCCCACAAAATCTCCACCAATTCCCAGAACATCCCACAAAAATCTCACAAAAATCCCTAAATCTTCTGAAAACTCGACCAAATTCCAGAAACGCCCCATAAAATCAGCACAGTTTCCCACAAAATTCAAGAAAAAACACCACACAATTCCCTAAATCTTTTCAAAACACAACCAAATTCTAGAAAAATATCCCACCAAATCTCCACAAATTCCCACAAAATACATGAGAAATCCCTCAAGATCCCTAAATCGCCTCAATATCCCACAAAATCACACAAAAATCACACAAAACCTCCACAAGTTTCCACAAAATCTAAGAAAAATTCTTCAAAATTCTTCAAGTCTCCTCAGAATCCCACACAATTCCAGAAAAAACACACAAAATTCCAGAGAAGTCCCACAAAACTCCCTAAATCATTTCAAAACCCTACCAATTCACAGGAATGTCCCACAAAATCTCCACCAATTCCCAGAACATCCCACAAAAATCTCACAAAAATCCCTAAATCTTCGGAAAACTCGACCAAATTCCAGAAACGCCCCATAAAATCAGCACAGTTTCCCACAAAATTCAAGAAAAAACACCACAAAATTCCCTAAATCTTTTCAAAATACCACAAAATTCTTGAAAAGCCCCACCAAATTCCAGAAACATCCCACAAAATTTCCTCAATACCCAACAAAATCCCAGAAAAATCACACAAAATTCCCTAAATCTTCTCAAAACACGGCCAAAATCCACAAAAATCCCACCAAATCTCCACAAATTCCCACAGAATACATGAAAAATCCCTGATAATTTCTCAGTTCTCTACAGAATCTCACCAAATTCCAGAAAAGTCCCTCAAAGTTCCACAAACATCCCACAAAATCTCCTCAATATCCAACAAAATCCCAGAAAAATCACACAAAATTCCCTAAATCTTCTCAAAACACGACTAAATTCTAGAAAAATGTCCCACCAAATCTCCACAAAATCCCACAAAATACACAAAAAATCCCTCAAGATCCCGAAATCGCCTCAATATCCCACAAAATCCCACAAAAATCACACAAAACCTCCACAAGTTTCCACAAAATCTAAGAAAAATTCCTCAAAATTCTTCAAGTCTCCTCAAAACCACACAAAGTCCTTGAAAAGGCCCACCAAATTCCAGTAAAATCCCACAGATTCTCCACAAATTCCCACAAAATCTAAAACAAATTCCTCAAAATTCTTCAAGTCTCCTCAGAATCCCACACAATTCCAGAAAAAACACACAAAATTCCAGAGAAGTCCCACAAAACTCCCTAAATCATTTCAAAACCCTACCAATTCACAGGAATGTCCCACAAAATCTCCACCAATTCCCAGAACATCCCACAAAAATCTCACAAAAATCCCTAAATCTTCTGAAAACTCGACCAAATTCCAGAAACGCCCCATAAAATCAGCACAGTTTCCCACAAAATTCAAGAAAAAACACCACAAAATTCCCTAAATCTTCTCAAAACACAACCAAATTCTAGAAAAATATCCCACCAAATCTCCACAAATTCCCACAAAATACATGAGAAATCCCTCAAGATCCCTAAATCGCCTCAATATCCCACAAAATCACACAAAAATCCCACAAAACCTCCACAAGTTTCCACAAAATCTAAGAAAAATTCCTCAAAATTCTTCAAGTCTCCTCAGAATCCCACACAATTCCGGAAAAACCCCACCAAATTCCAGAGAAGTCTCACAAAACTCCCTAAATCATTTCAAAACCCTACCAATTCACAGGAATGTCCCACAAAATCTCCACCAATTCCCAGAACATCCCACAAAAATCTCACAAAAATCCCTAAATCTTCTGAAAACTCGACCAAATTCCAGAAACGCCCCATAAAATCAGCACAGTTTCCCACAAAATTCAAGAAAAAACACCACAAAATTCCCTAAATCTTTTCAAAATACCACAAAATTCTTGAAAAGCCCCACCAAATTCCAGAAACATCCCACAAAATTTCCTCAATACCCAACAAAATCCCAGAAAAATCACACAAAATTCCCTAAATCTTCTCAAAACACGGCCAAAATCCACAAAAATACCACCAAATCTCCACAAATTCCCACAGAATACATGAAAAATCCCTGATAATTTCTCAGTTCTCTACAGAATCTCACCAAATTCCAGAAAAGTCCCTCAAAGTTCCACAAACATCCCACAAAATCTCCTCAATATCCCACAAAATTCAAGAAAAATCACACAAAATTCCCTAAATCTTCTCAAAACACGACTAAATTCTAGAAAAATGTCCCACCAAATCTCCACAAAATCCCACAAAATACACAAAAAATCCCTCAAGATCCCGAAATCGCCTCAATATCCCACAAAATCCCACAAAAATCACACAAAACCTCCACAAGTTTCCACAAAATCTAAGAAAAATTCCTCAAAATTCTTCAAGTCTCCTCAAAACCACACAAAGTCCTTGAAAAGGCCCACCAAATTCCAGTAAAATCCCACAGATTCTCCACAAATTCCCACAAAATCTAAAACAAATTCCTCAAAATTCTTCAAGTCTCCTCAGAATCCCACACAATTCCAGAAAAAACACACAAAATTCCAGAGAAGTCCCACAAAACTCCCTAAATCATTTCAAAACCCTACCAATTCACAGGAATGTCCCACAAAATCTCCACCAATTCCCAGAACATCCCACAAAAATTTCACAAAAATCCCTAAATCTTCTGAAAACTCGACCAAATTCCAGAAACGCCCCATAAAATCAGCACAGTTTCCCACAAAATTCAAGAAAAAACACCACAAAATTCCCTAAATCTTCTCAAAACACAACCAAATTCTAGAAAAATATCCCACCAAATCTCCACAAATTCCCACAAAATACATGAGAAATCCCTCAAGATCCCTAAATCGCCTCAATATCCCACAAAATCACACAAAAATCACACAAAACCTCCACAAGTTTCCACAAAATCTAAGAAAAATTCTTCAAAATTCTTCAAGTCTCCTCAGAATCCCACACAATTCCAGAAAAAACACACAAAATTCCAGAGAAGTCCCACAAAACTCCCTAAATCATTTCAAAACCCTACCAATTCACAGGAATGTCCCACAAAATCTCCACCAATTCCCAGAACATCCCACAAAAATCTCACAAAAATCCCTAAATCTTCTGAAAACTCGACCAAATTCCAGAAACGCCCCATAAAATCAGCACAGTTTCCCACAAAATTCAAGAAAAAACACCACAAAATTCCCTAAATCTTCTCAAAACACAACCAAATTCTAGAAAAATATCCCACCAAATCTCCACAAATTCCCACAAAATACATGAGAAATCCCTCAAGATCCCTAAATCGCCTCAATATCCCACAAAATCACACAAAAATCACACAAAACCTCCACAAGTTTCCACAAAATCTAAGAAAAATTCCTCAAAATTCTTCAAGTCTCCTCAGAATCCCACACAATTCCAGAAAAAACACACAAAATTCCAGAGAAGTCCCACAAAACTCCCTAAATCATTTCAAAACCCTACCAATTCACAGGAATGTCCCACAAAATCTCCACCAATTCCCAGAACATCCCACAAAAATCTCACAAAAATCCCTAAATCTTCTGAAAACTCGACCAAATTCCAGAAACGCCCCATAAAATCAGCACAGTTTCCCACAAAATTCAAGAAAAAACACCACAAAATTCCCTAAATCTTTTCAAAATACCACAAAATTCTTGAAAAGCCCCACCAAATTCCAGAAACATCCCACAAAATTTCCTCAATACCCAACAAAATCCCAGAAAAATCACACAAAATTCCCTAAATCTTCTCAAAACACGGCCAAAATCCACAAAAATCCCACCAAATCTCCACAAATTCCCACAGAATACATGAAAAATCCCTGATAATTTCTCAGTTCTCTACAGAATCTCACCAAATTCCAGAAAAGTCCCTCAAAGTTCCACAAACATCCCACAAAATCTCCTCAATATCCAACAAAATCCCAGAAAAATCACACAAAATTCCCTAAATCTTCTCAAAACACGACTAAATTCTAGAAAAATGTCCCACCAAATCTCCACAAAATCCCACAAAATACACAAAAAATCCCTCAAGATCCCGAAATCGCCTCAATATCCCACAAAATCCCACAAAAATCCCACAAAACCTCCACAAGTTTCCACAAAATCTAAGAAAAATTCCTCAGAATTCTTCAAGTCTCCTCAAAACCACACAAAGTCCTTGAAAAGGCCCACCAAATTCCAGTAAAATCCCACAGATTCTCCACAAATTCCCACAAAATCTAAAACAAATTCCTCAAAATTCTTCAAGTCTCCTCAGAATCCCACACAATTCCAGAAAAAACACACAAAATTCCAGAGAAGTCTCACAAAACTCCCTAAATCATTTCAAAACCCTACCAATTCACAGGAATGTCCCACAAAATCTCCACCAATTCCCAGAACATCCCACAAAAATCTCACAAAAATCCCTAAATCTTCTGAAAACTCGACCAAATTCCAGAAACGCCCCATAAAATCAGCACAGTTTCCCACAAAATTCAAGAAAAAACACCACACAATTCCCTAAATCTTTTCAAAACACAACCAAATTCTAGAAAAATATCCCACCAAATCTCCACAAATTCCCACAAAATACATGAGAAATCCCTCAAGATCCCTAAATCGCCTCAATATCCCACAAAATCACACAAAAATCACACAAAACCTCCACAAGTTTCCACAAAATCTAAGAAAAATTCTTCAAAATTCTTCAAGTCTCCTCAGAATCCCACACAATTCCAGAAAAAACACACAAAATTCCAGAGAAGTCCCACAAAACTCCCTAAATCATTTCAAAACCCTACCAATTCACAGGAATGTCCCACAAAATCTCCACCAATTCCCAGAACATCCCACAAAAATCTCACAAAAATCCCTAAATCTTCTGAAAACTCGACCAAATTCCAGAAACGCCCCATAAAATCAGCACAGTTTCCCACAAAATTCAAGAAAAAACACCACAAAATTCCCTAAATCTTCTCAAAACACAACCAAATTCTAGAAAAATATCCCACCAAATCTCCACAAATTCCCACAAAATACATGAGAAATCCCTCAAGATCCCTAAATCGCCTCAATATCCCACAAAATCACACAAAAATCACACAAAACCTCCACAAGTTTCCACAAAATCTAAGAAAAATTCCTCAAAATTCTTCAAGTCTCCTCAGAATCCCACACAATTCCAGAAAAAACACACAAAATTCCAGAGAAGTCCCACAAAACTCCCTAAATCATTTCAAAACCCTACCAATTCACAGGAATGTCCCACAAAATCTCCACCAATTCCCAGAACATCCCACAAAAATCTCACAAAAATCCCTAAATCTTCTGAAAACTCGACCAAATTCCAGAAACGCCCCATAAAATCAGCACAGTTTCCCACAAAATTCAAGAAAAAACACCACAAAATTCCCTAAATCTTTTCAAAATACCACAAAATTCTTGAAAAGCCCCACCAAATTCCAGAAACATCCCACAAAATTTCCTCAATACCCAACAAAATCCCAGAAAAATCACACAAAATTCCCTAAATCTTCTCAAAACACGGCCAAAATCCACAAAAATCCCACCAAATCTCCACAAATTCCCACAGAATACATGAAAAATCCCTGATAATTTCTCAGTTCTCTACAGAATCTCACCAAATTCCAGAAAAGTCCCTCAAAGTTCCACAAACATCCCACAAAATCTCCTCAATATCCAACAAAATCCCAGAAAAATCACACAAAATTCCCTAAATCTTCTCAAAACACGACTAAATTCTAGAAAAATGTCCCACCAAATCTCCACAAAATCCCACAAAATACACAAAAAATCCCTCAAGATCCCGAAATCGCCTCAATATCCCACAAAATCCCACAAAAATCCCACAAAACCTCCACAAGTTTCCACAAAATCTAAGAAAAATTCCTCAGAATTCTTCAAGTCTCCTCAAAACCACACAAAGTCCTTGAAAAGGCCCACCAAATTCCAGTAAAATCCCACAGATTCTCCACAAATTCCCACAAAATCTAAAACAAATTCCTCAAAATTCTTCAAGTCTCCTCAGAATCCCACACAATTCCAGAAAAAACACACAAAATTCCAGAGAAGTCCCACAAAACTCCCTAAATCATTTCAAAACCCTACCAATTCACAGGAATGTCCCACAAAATCTCCACCAATTCCCAGAACATCCCACAAAAATCTCACAAAAATCCCTAAATCTTCTGAAAACTCGACCAAATTCCAGAAACGCCCCATAAAATCAGCACAGTTTCCCACAAAATTCAAGAAAAAACACCACAAAATTCCCTAAATCTTCTCAAAACACAACCGAATTCTAGAAAAATATCCCACCAAATCTCCACAAATTCCCACAAAATACATGAGAAATCCCTCAAGATCCCTAAATCGCCTCAATATCCCACAAAATCACACAAAAATCACACAAAACCTCCACAAGTTTCCACAAAATCTAAGAAAAATTCCTCAAAATTCTTCACGTCTCCTCAGAATCCCACACAATTCCGGAAAAACCCCACCAAATTCCAGAGAAGTCTCACAAAACTCCCTAAATCATTTCAAAACCCTACCAATTCACAGGAATGTCCCACAAAATCTCCACCAATTCCCAGAACATCCCACAAAAATCTCACAAAAATCCCTAAATCTTCTGAAAACTCGACCAAATTCCAGAAACGCCCCATAAAATCAGCACAGTTTCCCACAAAATTCAAGAAAAAACACCACAAAATTCCCTAAATCTTTTCAAAATACCACAAAATTCTTGAAAAGCCCCACCAAATTCCAGAAACATCCCACAAAATTTCCTCAATACCCAACAAAATCCCAGAAAAATCACACAAAATTCCCTAAATCTTCTCAAAACACGGCCAAAATCCACAAAAATCCCACCAAATCTCCACAAATTCCCACAGAATACATGAAAAATCCCTGATAATTTCTCAGTTCTCTACAGAATCTCACCAAATTCCAGAAAAGTCCCTCAAAGTTCCACAAACATCCCACAAAATCTCCTCAATATCCAACAAAATCCCAGAAAAATCACACAAAATTCCCTAAATCTTCTCAAAACACGACTAAATTCTAGAAAAATGTCCCACCAAATCTCCACAAAATCCCACAAAATACACAAAAAATCCCTCAAGATCCCGAAATCGCCTCAATATCCCACAAAATCCCACAAAAATCCCACAAAACCTCCACAAGTTTCCACAAAATCTAAGAAAAATTCCTCAGAATTCTTCAAGTCTCCTCAAAACCACACAAAGTCCTTGAAAAGGCCCACCAAATTCCAGTAAAATCCCACAGATTCTCCACAAATTCCCACAAAATCTAAAACAAATTCCTCAAAATTCTTCAAGTCTCCTCAGAATCCCACACAATTCCAGAAAAAACACACAAAATTCCAGAGAAGTCCCACAAAACTCCCTAAATCATTTCAAAACCCTACCAATTCACAGGAATGTCCCACAAAATCTCCACCAATTCCCAGAACATCCCACAAAAATCTCACAAAAATCCCTAAATCTTCTGAAAACTCGACCAAATTCCAGAAACGCCCCATAAAATCAGCACAGTTTCCCACAAAATTCAAGAAAAAACACCACACAATTCCCTAAATCTTTTCAAAACACAACCAAATTCTAGAAAAATATCCCACCAAATCTCCACAAATTCCCACAAAATACATGAGAAATCCCTCAAGATCCCTAAATCGCCTCAATATCCCACAAAATCACACAAAAATCACACAAAACCTCCACAAGTTTCCACAAAATCTAAGAAAAATTCCTCAAAATTCTTCAAGTCTCCTCAGAATCCCACACAATTCCAGAAAAAACCCACAAAATTCCAGAGAAGTCCCACAAAACTCCCTAAATCATTTCAAAACCCTACCAATTCACAGGAATGTCCCACAAAATCTCCACCAATTCCCAGAACATCCCAAAAAATCTCACAAAAATCCCTAAATCTTCTGAAAACTCGACCAAATTCCAGAAACGCCCCATAAAATCAGCACAGTTTCCCACAAAATTCAAGAAAAAACACCACAAAATTCCCTAAATCTTCTCAAAACACAACCGAATTCTAGAAAAATATCCCACCAAATCTCCACAAATTCCCACAAAATACATGAGAAATCCCTCAAGATCCCTAAATCGCCTCAATATCCCACAAAATCACACAAAAATCACACAAAACCTCCACAAGTTTCCACAAAATCTAAGAAAAATTCCTCAAAATTCTTCAAGTCTCCTCAGAATCCCACACAATTCCGGAAAAACCCCACGAAATTCCAGAGAAGTCTCACAAAACTCCCTAAATCATTTCAAAACCCTACCAATTCACAGGAATGTCCCACAAAATCTCCACCAATTCCCAGAACATCCCACAAAAATCTCACAAAAATCCCTAAATCTTCTGAAAACTCGACCAAATTCCAGAAACGCCCCATAAAATCAGCACAGTTTCCCACAAAATTCAAGAAAAAACACCACAAAATTCCCTAAATCTTTTCAAAATACCACAAAATTCTTGAAAAGCCCCACCAAATTCCAGAAACATCCCACAAAATTTCCTCAATACCCAACAAAATCCCAGAAAAATCACACAAAATTCCCTAAATCTTCTCAAAACACGGCCAAAATCCACAAAAATCCCACCAAATCTCCACAAATTCCCACAGAATACATGAAAAATCCCTGATAATTTCTCAGTTCTCTACAGAATCTCACCAAATTCCAGAAAAGTCCCTCAAAGTTCCACAAACATCCCACAAAATCTCCTCAATATCCCACAAAATTCAAGAAAAATCACACAAAATTCCCTAAATCTTCTCAAAACACGACCAAATTCTAGAAAAATATCCCACCAAATCTCCACAAATTCCCACAAAATACATGAAAAATCCCTCAAGATCCCTAAATCGCCTCAATATCCCACAAAATTCCACAAAAATCCCACAAAACCTCCACAAGTTTCCACAAAATCTAAGAAAAATTCCTCAAAAGTCTTCAAGTCTCCTCAAAACCACACAAAGTCCTTGAAAAGGCCCACCAAATTCCAGTAAAATCCCACAGATTCTCCACAAATTCCCACAAAATCTAAAACAAATTCCTCAAAATTCTTCAAGTCTCCTCAGAATCCCACACAATTCCAGAAAAAACACACAAAATTCCAGAGAAGTCCCACAAAACTCCCTAAATCATTTCAAAACCCTACCAATTCACAGGAATGTCCCACAAAATCTCCACCAATTCCCAGAACATCCCACAAAAATCTCACAAAAATCCCTAAATCTTCTGAAAACTCGACCAAATTCCAGAAACGCCCCATAAAATCAGCACAGTTTCCCACAAAATTCAAGAAAAAACACCACAAAATTCCCTAAATCTTCTCAAAACACAACCAAATTCTAGAAAAATATCCCACCAAATCTCCACAAATTCCCACAAAATACATGAGAAATCCCTCAAGATCCCTAAATCGCCTCAATATCCCACAAAATCACACAAAAATCACACAAAACCTCCACAAGTTTCCACAAAATCTAAGAAAAATTCCTCAAAATTCTTCAAGTCTCCTCAGAATCCCACACAATTCCAGAAAAAACACACAAAATTCCAGAGAAGTCCCACAAAACTCCCTAAATCATTTCAAAACCCTACCAATTCACAGGAATGTCCCACAAAATCTCCACCAATTCCCAGAACATCCCACAAAAATCTCACAAAAATCCCTAAATCTTCTGAAAACTCGACCAAATTCCAGAAACGCCCCATAAAATCAGCACAGTTTCCCACAAAATTCAAGAAAAAACACCACAAAATTCCCTAAATCTTCTCAAAACACAACCAAATTCTAGAAAAATATCCCACCAAATCTCCACAAATTCCCACAAAATACATGAGAAATCCCACAAGATCCCGAAATCGCCTCAATATCCCACAAAATCACACAAAAATCACACAAAACCTCCACAAGTTTCCACAAAATCTAAGAAAAATTCCTCAAAATTCTTCAAGTCTCCTCAGAATCCCACACAATTCCAGAAAAAACACACAAAATTCCAGAGAAGTCCCACAAAACTCCCTAAATCATTTCAAAACCCTACCAATTCACAGGAATGTCCCACAAAATCTCCACCAATTCCCAGAACATCCCACAAAAATCTCACAAAAATCCCTAAATCTTCTGAAAACTCGACCAAATTCCAGAAACGCCCCATAAAATCAGCACAGTTTCCCACAAAATTCAAGAAAAAACACCACAAAATTCCCTAAATCTTCTCAAAACACAACCAAATTCTAGAAAAATATCCCACCAAATCTCCACAAATTCCCACAAAATACATGAGAAATCCCTCAAGATCCCTAAATCGCCTCAATATCCCACAAAATCACACAAAAATCCCACAAAACCTCCACAAGTTTCCACAAAATCTAAGAAAAATTCCTCAAAATTCTTCAAGTCTCCTCAGAATCCCACACAATTCCGGAAAAACCCCACCAAATTCCAGAGAAGTCTCACAAAACTCCCTAAATCATTTCAAAACCCTACCAATTCACAGGAATGTCCCACAAAATCTCCACCAATTCCCAGAACATCCCACAAAAATCTCACAAAAATCCCTAAATCTTCTGAAAACTCGACCAAATTCCAGAAACGCCCCATAAAATCAGCACAGTTTCCCACAAAATTCAAGAAAAAACACCACAAAATTCCCTAAATCTTTTCAAAATACCACAAAATTCTTGAAAAGCCCCACCAAATTCCAGAAACATCCCACAAAATTTCCTCAATACCCAACAAAATCCCAGAAAAATCACACAAAATTCCCTAAATCTTCTCAAAACACGGCCAAAATCCACAAAAATCCCACCAAATCTCCACAAATTCCCACAGAATACATGAAAAATCCCTGATAATTTCTCAGTTCTCTACAGAATCTCACCAAATTCCAGAAAAGTCCCTCAAAGTTCCACAAACATCCCACAAAATCTCCTCAATATCCAACAAAATCCCAGAAAAATCACACAAAATTCCCTAAATCTTCTCAAAACACGACTAAATTCTAGAAAAATGTCCCACCAAATCTCCACAAAATCCCACAAAATACACAAAAAATCCCTCAAGATCCCGAAATCGCCTCAATATCCCACAAAATCACACAAAAATCACACAAAACCTCCACAAGTTTCCACAAAATCTAAGAAAAATTCCTCAAAATTCTTCAAGTCTCCTCAAAACCACACAAAGTCCTTGAAAAGGCCCACCAAATTCCAGTAAAATCCCACAGATTCTCCACAAATTCCCACAAAATCTAAAACAAATTCCTCAAAATTCTTCAAGTCTCCTCAGAATCCCACACAATTCCAGAAAAAACACACAAAATTCCAGAGAAGTCCCACAAAACTCCCTAAATCATTTCAAAACCCTACCAATTCACAGGAATGTCCCACAAAATCTCCACCAATTCCCAGAACATCCCACAAAAATTTCACAAAAATCCCTAAATCTTCTGAAAACTCGACCAAATTCCAGAAACGCCCCATAAAATCAGCACAGTTTCCCACAAAAGTCAAGAAAAAACACCACAAAATTCCCTAAATCTTCTCAAAACACAACCAAATTCTAGAAAAATATCCCACCAAATCTCCACAAATTCCCACAAAATACATGAGAAATCCCTCAAGATCCCTAAATCGCCTCAATATCCCACAAAATCACACAAAAATCACACAAAACCTCCACAAGTTTCCACAAAATCTAAGAAAAATTCCTCAAAATTCTTCAAGTCTCCTCAGAATCCCACACAATTCCGGAAAAACCCCACCAAATTCCAGAGAAGTCTCACAAAACTCCCTAAATCATTTCAAAACCCTACCAATTCACAGGAATGTCCCACAAAATCTCCACCAATTCCCAGAACATCCCACAAAAATCTCACAAAAATCCCTAAATCTTCTGAAAACTCGACCAAATTCCAGAAACGCCCCATAAAATCAGCACAGTTTCCCACAAAATTCAAGAAAAAACACCACAAAATTCCCTAAATCTTTTCAAAATACCACAAAATTCTTGAAAAGCCCCACCAAATTCCAGAAACATCCCACAAAATTTCCTCAATACCCAACAAAATCCCAGAAAAATCACACAAAATTCCCTAAATCTTCTCAAAACACGGCCAAAATCCACAAAAATCCCACCAAATCTCCACAAATTCCCACAGAATACATGAAAAATCCCTGATAATTTCTCAGTTCTCTACAGAATCTCACCAAATTCCAGAAAAGTCCCTCAAAGTTCCACAAACATCCCACAAAATCTCCTCAATATCCCACAAAATTCAAGAAAAATCACACAAAATTCCCTAAATCTTCTCAAAACACGACCAAATTCTAGAAAAATATCCCACCAAATCTCCACAAATTCCCACAAAATACATGAAAAATCCCTCAAGATCCCTAAATCGCCTCAATATCCCACAAAATTCCACAAAAATCCCACAAAACCTCCACAAGTTTCCACAAAATCTAAGAAAAATTCCTCAAAAGTCTTCAAGTCTCCTCAAAACCACACAAAGTCCTTGAAAAGGCCCACCAAATTCCAGTAAAATCCCACAGATTCTCCACAAATTCCCACAAAATCTAAAACAAATTCCTCAAAATTCTTCAAGTCTCCTCAGAATCCCACACAATTCCAGAAAAAACACACAAAATTCCAGAGAAGTCCCACAAAACTCCCTAAATCATTTCAAAACCCTACCAATTCACAGGAATGTCCCACAAAATCTCCACCAATTCCCAGAACATCCCACAAAAATCTCACAAAAATCCCTAAATCTTCTGAAAACTCGACCAAATTCCAGAAACGCCCCATAAAATCAGCACAGTTTCCCACAAAATTCAAGAAAAAACACCACAAAATTCCCTAAATCTTCTCAAAACACAACCAAATTCTAGAAAAATATCCCACCAAATCTCCACAAATTCCCACAAAATACATGAGAAATCCCTCAAGATCCCTAAATCGCCTCAATATCCCACAAAATCACACAAAAATCACACAAAACCTCCACAAGTTTCCACAAAATCTAAGAAAAATTCCTCAAAATTCTTCAAGTCTCCTCAGAATCCCACACAATTCCAGAAAAAACACACAAAATTCCAGAGAAGTCCCACAAAACTCCCTAAATCATTTCAAAACCCTACCAATTCACAGGAATGTCCCACAAAATCTCCACCAATTCCCAGAACATCCCACAAAAATCTCACAAAAATCCCTAAATCTTCTGAAAACTCGACCAAATTCCAGAAACGCCCCATAAAATCAGCACAGTTTCCCACAAAATTCAAGAAAAAACACCACAAAATTCCCTAAATCTTCTCAAAACACAACCAAATTCTAGAAAAATATCCCACCAAATCTCCACAAATTCCCACAAAATACATGAGAAATCCCACAAGATCCCGAAATCGCCTCAATATCCCACAAAATCACACAAAAATCACACAAAACCTCCACAAGTTTCCACAAAATCTAAGAAAAATTCCTCAAAATTCTTCAAGTCTCCTCAGAATCCCACACAATTCCAGAAAAAACACACAAAATTCCAGAGAAGTCCCACAAAACTCCCTAAATCATTTCAAAACCCTACCAATTCACAGGAATGTCCCACAAAATCTCCACCAATTCCCAGAACATCCCACAAAAATCTCACAAAAATCCCTAAATCTTCTGAAAACTCGACCAAATTCCAGAAACGCCCCATAAAATCAGCACAGTTTCCCACAAAATTCAAGAAAAAACACCACAAAATTCCCTAAATCTTCTCAAAACACAACCAAATTCTAGAAAAATATCCCACCAAATCTCCACAAATTCCCACAAAATACATGAGAAATCCCTCAAGATCCCTAAATCGCCTCAATATCCCACAAAATCACACAAAAATCACACAAAACCTCCACAAGTTTCCACAAAATCTAAGAAAAATTCCTCAAAATTCTTCAAGTCTCCTCAGAATCCCACACAATTCCGGAAAAACCCCACCAAATTCCAGAGAAGTCTCACAAAACTCCCTAAATCATTTCAAAACCCTACCAATTCACAGGAATGTCCCACAAAATCTCCACCAATTCCCAGAACATCCCACAAAAATCTCACAAAAATCCCTAAATCTTCGGAAAACTCGACCAAATTCCAGAAACGCCCCATAAAATCAGCACAGTTTCCCACAAAATTCAAGAAAAAACACCACAAAATTCCCTAAATCTTTTCAAAATACCACAAAATTCTTGAAAAGCCCCACCAAATTCCAGAAACATCCCACAAAATTTCCTCAATACCCAACAAAATCCCAGAAAAATCACACAAAATTCCCTAAATCTTCTCAAAACACGGCCAAAATCCACAAAAATCCCACCAAATCTCCACAAATTCCCACAGAATACATGAAAAATCCCTGATAATTTCTCAGTTCTCTACAGAATCTCACCAAATTCCAGAAAAGTCCCTCAAAGTTCCACAAACATCCCACAAAATCTCCTCAATATCCAACAAAATCCCAGAAAAATCACACAAAATTCCCTAAATCTTCTCAAAACACGACTAAATTCTAGAAAAATGTCCCACCAAATCTCCACAAAATCCCACAAAATACACAAAAAATCCCTCAAGATCCCGAAATCGCCTCAATATCCCACAAAATCACACAAAAATCACACAAAACCTCCACAAGTTTCCACAAAATCTAAGAAAAATTCCTCAAAATTCTTCAAGTCTCCTCAAAACCACACAAAGTCCTTGAAAAGGCCCACCAAATTCCAGTAAAATCCCACAGATTCTCCACAAATTCCCACAAAATCTAAAACAAATTCCTCAAAATTCTTCAAGTCTCCTCAGAATCCCACACAATTCCAGAAAAAACACACAAAATTCCAGAGAAGTCCCACAAAACTCCCTAAATCATTTCAAAACCCTACCAATTCACAGGAATGTCCCACAAAATCTCCACCAATTCCCAGAACATCCCACAAAAATTTCACAAAAATCCCTAAATCTTCTGAAAACTCGACCAAATTCCAGAAACGCCCCATAAAATCAGCACAGTTTCCCACAAAATTCAAGAAAAAACACCACAAAATTCCCTAAATCTTCTCAAAACACAACCAAATTCTAGAAAAATATCCCACCAAATCTCCACAAATTCCCACAAAATACATGAGAAATCCCTCAAGATCCCTAAATCGCCTCAATATCCCACAAAATCACACAAAAATCACACAAAACCTCCACAAGTTTCCACAAAATCTAAGAAAAATTCCTCAAAATTCTTCAAGTCTCCTCAGAATCCCACACAATTCCGGAAAAACCCCACCAAATTCCAGAGAAGTCTCACAAAACTCCCTAAATCATTTCAAAACCCTACCAATTCACAGGAATGTCCCACAAAATCTCCACCAATTCCCAGAACATCCCACAAAAATCTCACAAAAATCCCTAAATCTTCTGAAAACTCGACCAAATTCCAGAAACGCCCCATAAAATCAGCACAGTTTCCCACAAAATTCAAGAAAAAACACCACAAAATTCCCTAAATCTTTTCAAAATACCACAAAATTCTTGAAAAGCCCCACCAAATTCCAGAAACATCCCACAAAATTTCCTCAATACCCAACAAAATCCCAGAAAAATCACACAAAATTCCCTAAATCTTCTCAAAACACGGCCAAAATCCACAAAAATCCCACCAAATCTCCACAAATTCCCACAGAATACATGAAAAATCCCTGATAATTTCTCAGTTCTCTACAGAATCTCACCAAATTCCAGAAAAGTCCCTCAAAGTTCCACAAACATCCCACAAAATCTCCTCAATATCCCACAAAATTCAAGAAAAATCACACAAAATTCCCTAAATCTTCTCAAAACACAACCAAATTCTAGAAAAATATCCCACCAAATCTCCACAAATTCCCACAAAATACATGAAAAATCCCTCAAGATCCCTAAATCGCCTCAATATCCCACAAAATTCCACAAAAATCCCACAAAACCTCCACAAGTTTCCACAAAATCTAAGAAAAATTCCTCAAAAGTCTTCAAGTCTCCTCAAAACCACACAAAGTCCTTGAAAAGGCCCACCAAATTCCAGTAAAATCCCACAGATTCTCCACAAATTCCCACAAAATCTAAAACAAATTCCTCAAAATTCTTCAAGTCTCCTCAGAATCCCACACAATTCCAGAAAAAACACACAAAATTCCAGAGAAGTCCCACAAAACTCCCTAAATCATTTCAAAACCCTACCAATTCACAGGAATGTCCCACAAAATCTCCACCAATTCCCAGAACATCCCACAAAAATCTCACAAAAATCCCTAAATCTTCTGAAAACTCGACCAAATTCCAGAAACGCCCCATAAAATCAGCACAGTTTCCCACAAAATTCAAGAAAAAACACCACAAAATTCCCTAAATCTTCTCAAAACACAACCAAATTCTAGAAAAATATCCCACCAAATCTCCACAAATTCCCACAAAATACATGAGAAATCCCTCAAGATCCCTAAATCGCCTCAATATCCCACAAAATCACACAAAAATCACACAAAACCTCCACAAGTTTCCACAAAATCTAAGAAAAATTCCTCAAAATTCTTCAAGTCTCCTCAGAATCCCACACAATTCCAGAAAAAACACACAAAATTCCAGAGAAGTCCCACAAAACTCCCTAAATCATTTCAAAACCCTACCAATTCACAGGAATGTCCCACAAAATCTCCACCAATTCCCAGAACATCCCACAAAAATCTCACAAAAATCCCTAAATCTTCTGAAAACTCGACCAAATTCCAGAAACGCCCCATAAAATCAGCACAGTTTCCCACAAAATTCAAGAAAAAACACCACAAAATTCCCTAAATCTTCTCAAAACACAACCAAATTCTAGAAAAATATCCCACCAAATCTCCACAAATTCCCACAAAATACATGAGAAATCCCACAAGATCCCGAAATCGCCTCAATATCCCACAAAATCACACAAAAATCACACAAAACCTCCACAAGTTTCCACAAAATCTAAGAAAAATTCCTCAAAATTCTTCAAGTCTCCTCAGAATCCCACACAATTCCAGAAAAAACACACAAAATTCCAGAGAAGTCCCACAAAACTCCCTAAATCATTTCAAAACCCTACCAATTCACAGGAATGTCCCACAAAATCTCCACCAATTCCCAGAACATCCCACAAAAATCTCACAAAAATCCCTAAATCTTCTGAAAACTCGACCAAATTCCAGAAACGCCCCATAAAATCAGCACAGTTTCCCACAAAATTCAAGAAAAAACACCACAAAATTCCCTAAATCTTCTCAAAACACAACCAAATTCTAGAAAAATATCCCACCAAATCTCCACAAATTCCCACAAAATACATGAGAAATCCCTCAAGATCCCTAAATCGCCTCAATATCCCACAAAATCACACAAAAATCCCACAAAACCTCCACAAGTTTCCACAAAATCTAAGAAAAATTCCTCAAAATTCTTCAAGTCTCCTCAGAATCCCACACAATTCCGGAAAAACCCCACCAAATTCCAGAGAAGTCTCACAAAACTCCCTAAATCATTTCAAAACCCTACCAATTCACAGGAATGTCCCACAAAATCTCCACCAATTCCCAGAACATCCCACAAAAATCTCACAAAAATCCCTAAATCTTCGGAAAACTCGACCAAATTCCAGAAACGCCCCATAAAATCAGCACAGTTTCCCACAAAATTCAAGAAAAAACACCACAAAATTCCCTAAATCTTTTCAAAATACCACAAAATTCTTGAAAAGCCCCACCAAATTCCAGAAACATCCCACAAAATTTCCTCAATACCCAACAAAATCCCAGAAAAATCACACAAAATTCCCTAAATCTTCTCAAAACACGGCCAAAATCCACAAAAATCCCACCAAATCTCCACAAATTCCCACAGAATACATGAAAAATCCCTGATAATTTCTCAGTTCTCTACAGAATCTCACCAAATTCCAGAAAAGTCCCTCAAAGTTCCACAAACATCCCACAAAATCTCCTCAATATCCAACAAAATCCCAGAAAAATCACACAAAATTCCCTAAATCTTCTCAAAACACGACTAAATTCTAGAAAAATGTCCCACCAAATCTCCACAAAATCCCACAAAATACACAAAAAATCCCTCAAGATCCCGAAATCGCCTCAATATCCCACAAAATCACACAAAAATCACACAAAACCTCCACAAGTTTCCACAAAATCTAAGAAAAATTCCTCAAAATTCTTCAAGTCTCCTCAAAACCACACAAAGTCCTTGAAAAGGCCCACCAAATTCCAGTAAAATCCCACAGATTCTCCACAAATTCCCACAAAATCTAAAACAAATTCCTCAAAATTCTTCAAGTCTCCTCAGAATCCCACACAATTCCAGAAAAAACACACAAAATTCCAGAGAAGTCCCACAAAACTCCCTAAATCATTTCAAAACCCTACCAATTCACAGGAATGTCCCACAAAATCTCCACCAATTCCCAGAACATCCCACAAAAATTTCACAAAAATCCCTAAATCTTCTGAAAACTCGACCAAATTCCAGAAACGCCCCATAAAATCAGCACAGTTTCCCACAAAATTCAAGAAAAAACACCACAAAATTCCCTAAATCTTCTCAAAACACAACCAAATTCTAGAAAAATATCCCACCAAATCTCCACAAATTCCCACAAAATACATGAGAAATCCCTCAAGATCCCTAAATCGCCTCAATATCCCACAAAATCACACAAAAATCACACAAAACCTCCACAAGTTTCCACAAAATCTAAGAAAAATTCCTCAAAATTCTTCAAGTCTCCTCAGAATCCCACACAATTCCGGAAAAACCCCACCAAATTCCAGAGAAGTCTCACAAAACTCCCTAAATCATTTCAAAACCCTACCAATTCACAGGAATGTCCCACAAAATCTCCACCAATTCCCAGAACATCCCACAAAAATCTCACAAAAATCCCTAAATCTTCTGAAAACTCGACCAAATTCCAGAAACGCCCCATAAAATCAGCACAGTTTCCCACAAAATTCAAGAAAAAACACCACAAAATTCCCTAAATCTTTTCAAAATACCACAAAATTCTTGAAAAGCCCCACCAAATTCCAGAAACATCCCACAAAATTTCCTCAATACCCAACAAAATCCCAGAAAAATCACACAAAATTCCCTAAATCTTCTCAAAACACGGCCAAAATCCACAAAAATCCCACCAAATCTCCACAAATTCCCACAGAATACATGAAAAATCCCTGATAATTTCTCAGTTCTCTACAGAATCTCACCAAATTCCAGAAAAGTCCCTCAAAGTTCCACAAACATCCCACAAAATCTCCTCAATATCCCACAAAATTCAAGAAAAATCACACAAAATTCCCTAAATCTTCTCAAAACACGACCAAATTCTAGAAAAATATCCCACCAAATCTCCACAAATTCCCACAAAATACATGAAAAATCCCTCAAGATCCCTAAATCGCCTCAATATCCCACAAAATTCCACAAAAATCCCACAAAACCTCCACAAGTTTCCACAAAATCTAAGAAAAATTCCTCAAAAGTCTTCAAGTCTCCTCAAAACCACACAAAGTCCTTGAAAAGGCCCACCAAATTCCAGTAAAATCCCACAGATTCTCCACAAATTCCCACAAAATCTAAAACAAATTCCTCAAAATTCTTCAAGTCTCCTCAGAATCCCACACAATTCCAGAAAAAACACACAAAATTCCAGAGAAGTCCCACAAAACTCCCTAAATCATTTCAAAACCCTACCAATTCACAGGAATGTCCCACAAAATCTCCACCAATTCCCAGAACATCCCACAAAAATCTCACAAAAATCCCTAAATCTTCTGAAAACTCGACCAAATTCCAGAAACGCCCCATAAAATCAGCACAGTTTCCCACAAAATTCAAGAAAAAACACCACAAAATTCCCTAAATCTTCTCAAAACACAACCAAATTCTAGAAAAATATCCCACCAAATCTCCACAAATTCCCACAAAATACATGAGAAATCCCTCAAGATCCCTAAATCGCCTCAATATTCCACAAAATCACACAAAAATCACACAAAACCTCCACAAGTTTCCACAAAATCTAAGAAAAATTCCTCAAAATTCTTCAAGTCTCCTCAGAATCCCACACAATTCCAGAAAAAACACACAAAATTCCAGAGAAGTCCCACAAAACTCCCTAAATCATTTCAAAACCCTACCAATTCACAGGAATGTCCCACAAAATCTCCACCAATTCCCAGAACATCCCACAAAAATCTCACAAAAATCCCTAAATCTTCTGAAAACTCGACCAAATTCCAGAAACGCCCCATAAAATCAGCACAGTTTCCCACAAAATTCAAGAAAAAACACCACAAAATTCCCTAAATCTTCTCAAAACACAACCAAATTCTAGAAAAATATCCCACCAAATCTCCACAAATTCCCACAAAATACATGAGAAATCCCACAAGATCCCTAAATCGCCTCAATATCCCACAAAATCACACAAAAATCACACAAAACCTCCACAAGTTTCCACAAAATCTAAGAAAAATTCCTCAAAATTCTTCAAGTCTCCTCAGAATCCCACACAATTCCAGAAAAAACACACAAAATTCCAGAGAAGTCCCACAAAACTCCCTAAATCATTTCAAAACCCTACCAATTCACAGGAATGTCCCACAAAATCTCCACCAATTCCCAGAACATCCCACAAAAATCTCACAAAAATCCCTAAATCTTCTGAAAACTCGACCAAATTCCAGAAACGCCCCATAAAATCAGCACAGTTTCCCACAAAATTCAAGAAAAAACACCACAAAATTCCCTAAATCTTCTCAAAACACAACCAAATTCTAGAAAAATATCCCACCAAATCTCCACAAATTCCCACAAAATACATGAGAAATCCCTCAAGATCCCTAAATCGCCTCAATATCCCACAAAATCACACAAAAATCCCACAAAACCTCCACAAGTTTCCACAAAATCTAAGAAAAATTCCTCAAAATTCTTCAAGTCTCCTCAGAATCCCACACAATTCCGGAAAAACCCCACCAAATTCCAGAGAAGTCTCACAAAACTCCCTAAATCATTTCAAAACCCTACCAATTCACAGGAATGTCCCACAAAATCTCCACCAATTCCCAGAACATCCCACAAAAATCTCACAAAAATCCCTAAATCTTCGGAAAACTCGACCAAATTCCAGAAACGCCCCATAAAATCAGCACAGTTTCCCACAAAATTCAAGAAAAAACACCACAAAATTCCCTAAATCTTTTCAAAATACCACAAAATTCTTGAAAAGCCCCACCAAATTCCAGAAACATCCCACAAAATTTCCTCAATACCCAACAAAATCCCAGAAAAATCACACAAAATTCCCTAAATCTTCTCAAAACACGGCCAAAATCCACAAAAATCCCACCAAATCTCCACAAATTCCCACAGAATACATGAAAAATCCCTGATAATTTCTCAGTTCTCTACAGAATCTCACCAAATTCCAGAAAAGTCCCTCAAAGTTCCACAAACATCCCACAAAATCTCCTCAATATCCAACAAAATCCCAGAAAAATCACACAAAATTCCCTAAATCTTCTCAAAACACGACTAAATTCTAGAAAAATGTCCCACCAAATCTCCACAAAATCCCACAAAATACACAAAAAATCCCTCAAGATCCCGAAATCGCCTCAATATCCCACAAAATCACACAAAAATCACACAAAACCTCCACAAGTTTCCACAAAATCTAAGAAAAATTCCTCAAAATTCTTCAAGTCTCCTCAAAACCACACAAAGTCCTTGAAAAGGCCCACCAAATTCCAGTAAAATCCCACAGATTCTCCACAAATTCCCACAAAATCTAAAACAAATTCCTCAAAATTCTTCAAGTCTCCTCAGAATCCCACACAATTCCAGAAAAAACACACAAAATTCCAGAGAAGTCCCACAAAACTCCCTAAATCATTTCAAAACCCTACCAATTCACAGGAATGTCCCACAAAATCTCCACCAATTCCCAGAACATCCCACAAAAATTTCACAAAAATCCCTAAATCTTCTGAAAACTCGACCAAATTCCAGAAACGCCCCATAAAATCAGCACAGTTTCCCACAAAAGTCAAGAAAAAACACCACAAAATTCCCTAAATCTTCTCAAAACACAACCAAATTCTAGAAAAATATCCCACCAAATCTCCACAAATTCCCACAAAATACATGAGAAATCCCTCAAGATCCCTAAATCGCCTCAATATCCCACAAAATCACACAAAAATCACACAAAACCTCCACAAGTTTCCACAAAATCTAAGAAAAATTCCTCAAAATTCTTCAAGTCTCCTCAGAATCCCACACAATTCCGGAAAAACCCCACCAAATTCCAGAGAAGTCTCACAAAACTCCCTAAATCATTTCAAAACCCTACCAATTCACAGGAATGTCCCACAAAATCTCCACCAATTCCCAGAACATCCCACAAAAATCTCACAAAAATCCCTAAATCTTCTGAAAACTCGACCAAATTCCAGAAACGCCCCATAAAATCAGCACAGTTTCCCACAAAATTCAAGAAAAAACACCACAAAATTCCCTAAATCTTTTCAAAATACCACAAAATTCTTGAAAAGCCCCACCAAATTCCAGAAACATCCCACAAAATTTCCTCAATACCCAACAAAATCCCAGAAAAATCACACAAAATTCCCTAAATCTTCTCAAAACACGGCCAAAATCCACAAAAATCCCACCAAATCTCCACAAATTCCCACAGAATACATGAAAAATCCCTGATAATTTCTCAGTTCTCTACAGAATCTCACCAAATTCCAGAAAAGTCCCTCAAAGTTCCACAAACATCCCACAAAATCTCCTCAATATCCAACAAAATTCAAGAAAAATCACACAAAATTCCCTAAATCTTCTCAAAACACAACCAAATTCTAGAAAAATATCCCACCAAATCTCCACAAATTCCCACAAAATACATGAAAAATCCCTCAAGATCCCTAAATCGCCTCAATATCCCACAAAATTCCACAAAAATCCCACAAAACCTCCACAAGTTTCCACAAAATCTAAGAAAAATTCCTCAAAAGTCTTCAAGTCTCCTCAAAACCACACAAAGTCCTTGAAAAGGCCCACCAAATTCCAGTAAAATCCCACAGATTCTCCACAAATTCCCACAAAATCTAAAACAAATTCCTCAAAATTCTTCAAGTCTCCTCAGAATCCCACACAATTCCAGAAAAAACACACAAAATTCCAGAGAAGTCCCACAAAACTCCCTAAATCATTTCAAAACCCTACCAATTCACAGGAATGTCCCACAAAATCTCCACCAATTCCCAGAACATCCCACAAAAATCTCACAAAAATCCCTAAATCTTCTGAAAACTCGACCAAATTCCAGAAACGCCCCATAAAATCAGCACAGTTTCCCACAAAATTCAAGAAAAAACACCACAAAATTCCCTAAATCTTCTCAAAACACAACCAAATTCTAGAAAAATATCCCACCAAATCTCCACAAATTCCCACAAAATACATGAGAAATCCCTCAAGATCCCTAAATCGCCTCAATATCCCACAAAATCACACAAAAATCACACAAAACCTCCACAAGTTTCCACAAAATCTAAGAAAAATTCCTCAAAATTCTTCAAGTCTCCTCAGAATCCCACACAATTCCAGAAAAAACACACAAAATTCCAGAGAAGTCCCACAAAACTCCCTAAATCATTTCAAAACCCTACCAATTCACAGGAATGTCCCACAAAATCTCCACCAATTCCCAGAACATCCCACAAAAATCTCACAAAAATCCCTAAATCTTCTGAAAACTCGACCAAATTCCAGAAACGCCCCATAAAATCAGCACAGTTTCCCACAAAATTCAAGAAAAAACACCACAAAATTCCCTAAATCTTCTCAAAACACAACCAAATTCTAGAAAAATATCCCACCAAATCTCCACAAATTCCCACAAAATACATGAGAAATCCCACAAGATCCCGAAATCGCCTCAATATCCCACAAAATCACACAAAAATCACACAAAACCTCCACAAGTTTCCACAAAATCTAAGAAAAATTCCTCAAAATTCTTCAAGTCTCCTCAGAATCCCACACAATTCCAGAAAAAACACACAAAATTCCAGAGAAGTCCCACAAAACTCCCTAAATCATTTCAAAACCCTACCAATTCACAGGAATGTCCCACAAAATCTCCACCAATTCCCAGAACATCCCACAAAAATCTCACAAAAATCCCTAAATCTTCTGAAAACTCGACCAAATTCCAGAAACGCCCCATAAAATCAGCACAGTTTCCCACAAAATTCAAGAAAAAACACCACAAAATTCCCTAAATCTTCTCAAAACACAACCAAATTCTAGAAAAATATCCCACCAAATCTCCACAAATTCCCACAAAATACATGAGAAATCCCTCAAGATCCCTAAATCGCCTCAATATCCCACAAAATCACACAAAAATCCCACAAAACCTCCACAAGTTTCCACAAAATCTAAGAAAAATTCCTCAAAATTCTTCAAGTCTCCTCAGAATCCCACACAATTCCGGAAAAACCCCACCAAATTCCAGAGAAGTCTCACAAAACTCCCTAAATCATTTCAAAACCCTACCAATTCACAGGAATGTCCCACAAAATCTCCACCAATTCCCAGAACATCCCACAAAAATCTCACAAAAATCCCTAAATCTTCGGAAAACTCGACCAAATTCCAGAAACGCCCCATAAAATCAGCACAGTTTCCCACAAAATTCAAGAAAAAACACCACAAAATTCCCTAAATCTTTTCAAAATACCACAAAATTCTTGAAAAGCCCCACCAAATTCCAGAAACATCCCACAAAATTTCCTCAATACCCAACAAAATCCCAGAAAAATCACACAAAATTCCCTAAATCTTCTCAAAACACGGCCAAAATCCACAAAAATCCCACCAAATCTCCACAAATTCCCACAGAATACATGAAAAATCCCTGATAATTTCTCAGTTCTCTACAGAATCTCACCAAATTCCAGAAAAGTCCCTCAAAGTTCCACAAACATCCCACAAAATCTCCTCAATATCCAACAAAATCCCAGAAAAATCACACAAAATTCCCTAAATCTTCTCAAAACACGACTAAATTCTAGAAAAATGTCCCACCAAATCTCCACAAAATCCCACAAAATACACAAAAAATCCCTCAAGATCCCGAAATCGCCTCAATATCCCACAAAATCACACAAAAATCACACAAAACCTCCACAAGTTTCCACAAAATCTAAGAAAAATTCCTCAAAATTCTTCAAGTCTCCTCAAAACCACACAAAGTCCTTGAAAAGGCCCACCAAATTCCAGTAAAATCCCACAGATTCTCCACAAATTCCCACAAAATCTAAAACAAATTCCTCAAAATTCTTCAAGTCTCCTCAGAATCCCACACAATTCCAGAAAAAACACACAAAATTCCAGAGAAGTCCCACAAAACTCCCTAAATCATTTCAAAACCCTACCAATTCACAGGAATGTCCCACAAAATCTCCACCAATTCCCAGAACATCCCACAAAAATTTCACAAAAATCCCTAAATCTTCTGAAAACTCGACCAAATTCCAGAAACGCCCCATAAAATCAGCACAGTTTCCCACAAAATTCAAGAAAAAACACCACAAAATTCCCTAAATCTTCTCAAAACACAACCAAATTCTAGAAAAATATCCCACCAAATCTCCACAAATTCCCACAAAATACATGAGAAATCCCTCAAGATCCCTAAATCGCCTCAATATCCCACAAAATCACACAAAAATCACACAAAACCTCCACAAGTTTCCACAAAATCTAAGAAAAATTCCTCAAAATTCTTCAAGTCTCCTCAGAATCCCACACAATTCCGGAAAAACCCCACCAAATTCCAGAGAAGTCTCACAAAACTCCCTAAATCATTTCAAAACCCTACCAATTCACAGGAATGTCCCACAAAATCTCCACCAATTCCCAGAACATCCCACAAAAATCTCACAAAAATCCCTAAATCTTCTGAAAACTCGACCAAATTCCAGAAACGCCCCATAAAATCAGCACAGTTTCCCACAAAATTCAAGAAAAAACACCACAAAATTCCCTAAATCTTTTCAAAATACCACAAAATTCTTGAAAAGCCCCACCAAATTCCAGAAACATCCCACAAAATTTCCTCAATACCCAACAAAATCCCAGAAAAATCACACAAAATTCCCTAAATCTTCTCAAAACACGGCCAAAATCCACAAAAATCCCACCAAATCTCCACAAATTCCCACAGAATACATGAAAAATCCCTGATAATTTCTCAGTTCTCTACAGAATCTCACCAAATTCCAGAAAAGTCCCTCAAAGTTCCACAAACATCCCACAAAATCTCCTCAATATCCCACAAAATTCAAGAAAAATCACACAAAATTCCCTAAATCTTCTCAAAACACGACCAAATTCTAGAAAAATATCCCACCAAATCTCCACAAATTCCCACAAAATACATGAAAAATCCCTCAAGATCCCTAAATCGCCTCAATATCCCACAAAATTCCACAAAAATCCCACAAAACCTCCACAAGTTTCCACAAAATCTAAGAAAAATTCCTCAAAAGTCTTCAAGTCTCCTCAAAACCACACAAAGTCCTTGAAAAGGCCCACCAAATTCCAGTAAAATCCCACAGATTCTCCACAAATTCCCACAAAATCTAAAACAAATTCCTCAAAATTCTTCAAGTCTCCTCAGAATCCCACACAATTCCAGAAAAAACACACAAAATTCCAGAGAAGTCCCACAAAACTCCCTAAATCATTTCAAAACCCTACCAATTCACAGGAATGTCCCACAAAATCTCCACCAATTCCCAGAACATCCCACAAAAATCTCACAAAAATCCCTAAATCTTCTGAAAACTCGACCAAATTCCAGAAACGCCCCATAAAATCAGCACAGTTTCCCACAAAATTCAAGAAAAAACACCACAAAATTCCCTAAATCTTCTCAAAACACAAGCAAATTCTAGAAAAATATCCCACCAAATCTCCACAAATTCCCACAAAATACATGAGAAATCCCTCAAGATCCCTAAATCGCCTCAATATTCCACAAAATCACACAAAAATCACACAAAACCTCCACAAGTTTCCACAAAATCTAAGAAAAATTCCTCAAAATTCTTCAAGTCTCCTCAGAATCCCACACAATTCCAGAAAAAACACACAAAATTCCAGAGAAGTCCCACAAAACTCCCTAAATCATTTCAAAACCCTACCAATTCACAGGAATGTCCCACAAAATCTCCACCAATTCCCAGAACATCCCACAAAAATCTCACAAAAATCCCTAAATCTTCTGAAAACTCGACCAAATTCCAGAAACGCCCCATAAAATCAGCACAGTTTCCCACAAAATTCAAGAAAAAACACCACAAAATTCCCTAAATCTTCTCAAAACACAACCAAATTCTAGAAAAATATCCCACCAAATCTCCACAAATTCCCACAAAATACATGAGAAATCCCACAAGATCCCTAAATCGCCTCAATATCCCACAAAATCACACAAAAATCACACAAAACCTCCACAAGTTTCCACAAAATCTAAGAAAAATTCCTCAAAATTCTTCAAGTCTCCTCAGAATCCCACACAATTCCAGAAAAAACACACAAAATTCCAGAGAAGTCCCACAAAACTCCCTAAATCATTTCAAAACCCTACCAATTCACAGGAATGTCCCACAAAATCTCCACCAATTCCCAGAACATCCCACAAAAATCTCACAAAAATCCCTAAATCTTCTGAAAACTCGACCAAATTCCAGAAACGCCCCATAAAATCAGCACAGTTTCCCACAAAATTCAAGAAAAAACACCACAAAATTCCCTAAATCTTCTCAAAACACAACCAAATTCTAGAAAAATATCCCACCAAATCTCCACAAATTCCCACAAAATACATGAGAAATCCCTCAAGATCCCTAAATCGCCTCAATATCCCACAAAATCACACAAAAATCCCACAAAACCTCCACAAGTTTCCACAAAATCTAAGAAAAATTCCTCAAAATTCTTCAAGTCTCCTCAGAATCCCACACAATTCCGGAAAAACCCCACCAAATTCCAGAGAAGTCTCACAAAACTCCCTAAATCATTTCAAAACCCTACCAATTCACAGGAATGTCCCACAAAATCTCCACCAATTCCCAGAACATCCCACAAAAATCTCACAAAAATCCCTAAATCTTCTGAAAACTCGACCAAATTCCAGAAACGCCCCATAAAATCAGCACAGTTTCCCACAAAATTCAAGAAAAAACACCACAAAATTCCCTAAATCTTTTCAAAATACCACAAAATTCTTGAAAAGCCCCACCAAATTCCAGAAACATCCCACAAAATTTCCTCAATACCCAACAAAATCCCAGAAAAATCACACAAAATTCCCTAAATCTTCTCAAAACACGGCCAAAATCCACAAAAATCCCACCAAATCTCCACAAATTCCCACAGAATACATGAAAAATCCCTGATAATTTCTCAGTTCTCTACAGAATCTCACCAAATTCCAGAAAAGTCCCTCAAAGTTCCACAAACATCCCACAAAATCTCCTCAATATCCAACAAAATCCCAGAAAAATCACACAAAATTCCCTAAATCTTCTCAAAACACGACTAAATTCTAGAAAAATGTCCCACCAAATCTCCACAAAATCCCACAAAATACACAAAAAATCCCTCAAGATCCCGAAATCGCCTCAATATCCCACAAAATCACACAAAAATCACACAAAACCTCCACAAGTTTCCACAAAATCTAAGAAAAATTCCTCAAAATTCTTCAAGTCTCCTCAAAACCACACAAAGTCCTTGAAAAGGCCCACCAAATTCCAGTAAAATCCCACAGATTCTCCACAAATTCCCACAAAATCTAAAACAAATTCCTCAAAATTCTTCAAGTCTCCTCAGAATCCCACACAATTCCAGAAAAAACACACAAAATTCCAGAGAAGTCCCACAAAACTCCCTAAATCATTTCAAAACCCTACCAATTCACAGGAATGTCCCACAAAATCTCCACCAATTCCCAGAACATCCCACAAAAATTTCACAAAAATCCCTAAATCTTCTGAAAACTCGACCAAATTCCAGAAACGCCCCATAAAATCAGCACAGTTTCCCACAAAAGTCAAGAAAAAACACCACAAAATTCCCTAAATCTTCTCAAAACACAACCAAATTCTAGAAAAATATCCCACCAAATCTCCACAAATTCCCACAAAATACATGAGAAATCCCTCAAGATCCCTAAATCGCCTCAATATCCCACAAAATCACACAAAAATCACACAAAACCTCCACAAGTTTCCACAAAATCTAAGAAAAATTCCTCAAAATTCTTCAAGTCTCCTCAGAATCCCACACAATTCCGGAAAAACCCCACCAAATTCCAGAGAAGTCTCACAAAACTCCCTAAATCATTTCAAAACCCTACCAATTCACAGGAATGTCCCACAAAATCTCCACCAATTCCCAGAACATCCCACAAAAATCTCACAAAAATCCCTAAATCTTCTGAAAACTCGACCAAATTCCAGAAACGCCCCATAAAATCAGCACAGTTTCCCACAAAATTCAAGAAAAAACACCACAAAATTCCCTAAATCTTTTCAAAATACCACAAAATTCTTGAAAAGCCCCACCAAATTCCAGAAACATCCCACAAAATTTCCTCAATACCCAACAAAATCCCAGAAAAATCACACAAAATTCCCTAAATCTTCTCAAAACACGGCCAAAATCCACAAAAATCCCACCAAATCTCCACAAATTCCCACAGAATACATGAAAAATCCCTGATAATTTCTCAGTTCTCTACAGAATCTCACCAAATTCCAGAAAAGTCCCTCAAAGTTCCACAAACATCCCACAAAATCTCCTCAATATCCCACAAAATTCAAGAAAAATCACACAAAATTCCCTAAATCTTCTCAAAACACGACCAAATTCTAGAAAAATATCCCACCAAATCTCCACAAATTCCCACAAAATACATGAAAAATCCCTCAAGATCCCTAAATCGCCTCAATATCCCACAAAATTCCACAAAAATCCCACAAAACCTCCACAAGTTTCCACAAAATCTAAGAAAAATTCCTCAAAAGTCTTCAAGTCTCCTCAAAACCACACAAAGTCCTTGAAAAGGCCCACCAAATTCCAGTAAAATCCCACAGATTCTCCACAAATTCCCACAAAATCTAAAACAAATTCCTCAAAATTCTTCAAGTCTCCTCAGAATCCCACACAATTCCAGAAAAAACACACAAAATTCCAGAGAAGTCCCACAAAACTCCCTAAATCATTTCAAAACCCTACCAATTCACAGGAATGTCCCACAAAATCTCCACCAATTCCCAGAACATCCCACAAAAATCTCACAAAAATCCCTAAATCTTCTGAAAACTCGACCAAATTCCAGAAACGCCCCATAAAATCAGCACAGTTTCCCACAAAATTCAAGAAAAAACACCACAAAATTCCCTAAATCTTCTCAAAACACAACCAAATTCTAGAAAAATATCCCACCAAATCTCCACAAATTCCCACAAAATACATGAGAAATCCCTCAAGATCCCTAAATCGCCTCAATATCCCACAAAATCACACAAAAATCACACAAAACCTCCACAAGTTTCCACAAAATCTAAGAAAAATTCCTCAAAATTCTTCAAGTCTCCTCAGAATCCCACACAATTCCAGAAAAAACACACAAAATTCCAGAGAAGTCCCACAAAACTCCCTAAATCATTTCAAAACCCTACCAATTCACAGGAATGTCCCACAAAATCTCCACCAATTCCCAGAACATCCCACAAAAATCTCACAAAAATCCCTAAATCTTCTGAAAACTCGACCAAATTCCAGAAACGCCCCATAAAATCAGCACAGTTTCCCACAAAATTCAAGAAAAAACACCACAAAATTCCCTAAATCTTCTCAAAACACAACCAAATTCTAGAAAAATATCCCACCAAATCTCCACAAATTCCCACAAAATACATGAGAAATCCCACAAGATCCCGAAATCGCCTCAATATCCCACAAAATCACACAAAAATCACACAAAACCTCCACAAGTTTCCACAAAATCTAAGAAAAATTCCTCAAAATTCTTCAAGTCTCCTCAGAATCCCACACAATTCCAGAAAAAACACACAAAATTCCAGAGAAGTCCCACAAAACTCCCTAAATCATTTCAAAACCCTACCAATTCACAGGAATGTCCCACAAAATCTCCACCAATTCCCAGAACATCCCACAAAAATCTCACAAAAATCCCTAAATCTTCTGAAAACTCGACCAAATTCCAGAAACGCCCCATAAAATCAGCACAGTTTCCCACAAAATTCAAGAAAAAACACCACAAAATTCCCTAAATCTTCTCAAAACACAACCAAATTCTAGAAAAATATCCCACCAAATCTCCACAAATTCCCACAAAATACATGAGAAATCCCTCAAGATCCCTAAATCGCCTCAATATCCCACAAAATCACACAAAAATCCCACAAAACCTCCACAAGTTTCCACAAAATCTAAGAAAAATTCCTCAAAATTCTTCAAGTCTCCTCAGAATCCCACACAATTCCGGAAAAACCCCACCAAATTCCAGAGAAGTCTCACAAAACTCCCTAAATCATTTCAAAACCCTACCAATTCACAGGAATGTCCCACAAAATCTCCACCAATTCCCAGAACATCCCACAAAAATCTCACAAAAATCCCTAAATCTTCGGAAAACTCGACCAAATTCCAGAAACGCCCCATAAAATCAGCACAGTTTCCCACAAAATTCAAGAAAAAACACCACAAAATTCCCTAAATCTTTTCAAAATACCACAAAATTCTTGAAAAGCCCCACCAAATTCCAGAAACATCCCACAAAATTTCCTCAATACCCAACAAAATCCCAGAAAAATCACACAAAATTCCCTAAATCTTCTCAAAACACGGCCAAAATCCACAAAAATCCCACCAAATCTCCACAAATTCCCACAGAATACATGAAAAATCCCTGATAATTTCTCAGTTCTCTACAGAATCTCACCAAATTCCAGAAAAGTCCCTCAAAGTTCCACAAACATCCCACAAAATCTCCTCAATATCCAACAAAATCCCAGAAAAATCACACAAAATTCCCTAAATCTTCTCAAAACACGACTAAATTCTAGAAAAATGTCCCACCAAATCTCCACAAAATCCCACAAAATACACAAAAAATCCCTCAAGATCCCGAAATCGCCTCAATATCCCACAAAATCACACAAAAATCACACAAAACCTCCACAAGTTTCCACAAAATCTAAGAAAAATTCCTCAAAATTCTTCAAGTCTCCTCAAAACCACACAAAGTCCTTGAAAAGGCCCACCAAATTCCAGTAAAATCCCACAGATTCTCCACAAATTCCCACAAAATCTAAAACAAATTCCTCAAAATTCTTCAAGTCTCCTCAGAATCCCACACAATTCCAGAAAAAACACACAAAATTCCAGAGAAGTCCCACAAAACTCCCTAAATCATTTCAAAACCCTACCAATTCACAGGAATGTCCCACAAAATCTCCACCAATTCCCAGAACATCCCACAAAAATTTCACAAAAATCCCTAAATCTTCTGAAAACTCGACCAAATTCCAGAAACGCCCCATAAAATCAGCACAGTTTCCCACAAAATTCAAGAAAAAACATCACAAAATTCCCTAAATCTTCTCAAAACACAACCAAATTCTAGAAAAATATCCCACCAAATCTCCACAAATTCCCACAAAATACATGAGAAATCCCTCAAGATCCCTAAATCGCCTCAATATCCCACAAAATCACACAAAAATCACACAAAACCTCCACAAGTTTCCACAAAATCTAAGAAAAATTCCTCAAAATTCTTCAAGTCTCCTCAGAATCCCACACAATTCCGGAAAAACCCCACCAAATTCCAGAGAAGTCTCACAAAACTCCCTAAATCATTTCAAAACCCTACCAATTCACAGGAATGTCCCACAAAATCTCCACCAATTCCCAGAACATCCCACAAAAATCTCACAAAAATCCCTAAATCTTCTGAAAACTCGACCAAATTCCAGAAACGCCCCATAAAATCAGCACAGTTTCCCACAAAATTCAAGAAAAAACACCACAAAATTCCCTAAATCTTTTCAAAATACCACAAAATTCTTGAAAAGCCCCACCAAATTCCAGAAACATCCCACAAAATTTCCTCAATACCCAACAAAATCCCAGAAAAATCACACAAAATTCCCTAAATCTTCTCAAAACACGGCCAAAATCCACAAAAATCCCACCAAATCTCCACAAATTCCCACAGAATACATGAAAAATCCCTGATAATTTCTCAGTTCTCTACAGAATCTCACCAAATTCCAGAAAAGTCCCTCAAAGTTCCACAAACATCCCACAAAATCTCCTCAATATCCCACAAAATTCAAGAAAAATCACACAAAATTCCCTAAATCTTCTCAAAACACGACCAAATTCTAGAAAAATATCCCACCAAATCTCCACAAATTCCCACAAAATACATGAAAAATCCCTCAAGATCCCTAAATCGCCTCAATATCCCACAAAATTCCACAAAAATCCCACAAAACCTCCACAAGTTTCCACAAAATCTAAGAAAAATTCCTCAAAAGTCTTCAAGTCTCCTCAAAACCACACAAAGTCCTTGAAAAGGCCCACCAAATTCCAGTAAAATCCCACAGATTCTCCACAAATTCCCACAAAATCTAAAACAAATTCCTCAAAATTCTTCAAGTCTCCTCAGAATCCCACACAATTCCAGAAAAAACCCACAAAATTCCAGAGAAGTCCCACAAAACTCCCTAAATCATTTCAAAACCCTACCAATTCACAGGAATGTCCCACAAAATCTCCACCAATTCCCAGAACATCCCACAAAAATCTCACAAAAATCCCTAAATCTTCTGAAAACTCGACCAAATTCCAGAAACGCCCCATAAAATCAGCACAGTTTCCCACAAAATTCAAGAAAAAACACCACAAAATTCCCTAAATCTTCTCAAAACACAAGCAAATTCTAGAAAAATATCCCACCAAATCTCCACAAATTCCCACAAAATACATGAGAAATCCCTCAAGATCCCTAAATCGCCTCAATATTCCACAAAATCACACAAAAATCACACAAAACCTCCACAAGTTTCCACAAAATCTAAGAAAAATTCCTCAAAATTCTTCAAGTCTCCTCAGAATCCCACACAATTCCAGAAAAAACACACAAAATTCCAGAGAAGTCCCACAAAACTCCCTAAATCATTTCAAAACCCTACCAATTCACAGGAATGTCCCACAAAATCTCCACCAATTCCCAGAACATCCCACAAAAATCTCACAAAAATCCCTAAATCTTCTGAAAACTCGACCAAATTCCAGAAACGCCCCATAAAATCAGCACAGTTTCCCACAAAATTCAAGAAAAAACACCACAAAATTCCCTAAATCTTCTCAAAACACAACCAAATTCTAGAAAAATATCCCACCAAATCTCCACAAATTCCCACAAAATACATGAGAAATCCCACAAGATCCCTAAATCGCCTCAATATCCCACAAAATCACACAAAAATCACACAAAACCTCCACAAGTTTCCACAAAATCTAAGAAAAATTCCTCAAAATTCTTCAAGTCTCCTCAGAATCCCACACAATTCCAGAAAAAACACACAAAATTCCAGAGAAGTCCCACAAAACTCCCTAAATCATTTCAAAACCCTACCAATTCACAGGAATGTCCCACAAAATCTCCACCAATTCCCAGAACATCCCACAAAAATCTCACAAAAATCCCTAAATCTTCTGAAAACTCGACCAAATTCCAGAAACGCCCCATAAAATCAGCACAGTTTCCCACAAAATTCAAGAAAAAACACCACAAAATTCCCTAAATCTTCTCAAAACACAACCAAATTCTAGAAAAATATCCCACCAAATCTCCACAAATTCCCACAAAATACATGAGAAATCCCTCAAGATCCCTAAATCGCCTCAATATCACACAAAATCACACAAAAATCCCACAAAACCTCCACAAGTTTCCACAAAATCTAAGAAAAATTCCTCAAAATTCTTCAAGTCTCCTCAGAATCCCACACAATTCCGGAAAAACCCCACCAAATTCCAGAGAAGTCTCACAAAACTCCCTAAATCATTTCAAAACCCTACCAATTCACAGGAATGTCCCACAAAATCTCCACCAATTCCCAGAACATCCCACAAAAATCTCACAAAAATCCCTAAATCTTCGGAAAACTCGACCAAATTCCAGAAACGCCCCATAAAATCAGCACAGTTTCCCACAAAATTCAAGAAAAAACACCACAAAATTCCCTAAATCTTTTCAAAATACCACAAAATTCTTGAAAAGCCCCACCAAATTCCAGAAACATCCCACAAAATTTCCTCAATACCCAACAAAATCCCAGAAAAATCACACAAAATTCCCTAAATCTTCTCAAAACACGGCCAAAATCCACAAAAATCCCACCAAATCTCCACAAATTCCCACAGAATACATGAAAAATCCCTGATAATTTCTCAGTTCTCTACAGAATCTCACCAAATTCCAGAAAAGTCCCTCAAAGTTCCACAAACATCCCACAAAATCTCCTCAATATCCAACAAAATCCCAGAAAAATCACACAAAATTCCCTAAATCTTCTCAAAACACGACTAAATTCTAGAAAAATGTCCCACCAAATCTCCACAAAATCCCACAAAATACACAAAAAATCCCTCAAGATCCCGAAATCGCCTCAATATCCCACAAAATCCCACAAAAATCACACAAAACCTCCACAAGTTTCCACAAAATCTAAGAAAAATTCCTCAAAATTCTTCAAGTCTCCTCAAAACCACACAAAGTCCTTGAAAAGGCCCACCAAATTCCAGTAAAATCCCACAGATTCTCCACAAATTCCCACAAAATCTAAAACAAATTCCTCAAAATTCTTCAAGTCTCCTCAGAATCCCACACAATTCCAGAAAAAACACACAAAATTCCAGAGAAGTCCCACAAAACTCCCTAAATCATTTCAAAACCCTACCAATTCACAGGAATGTCCCACAAAATCTCCACCAATTCCCAGAACATCCCACAAAAATTTCACAAAAATCCCTAAATCTTCTGAAAACTCGACCAAATTCCAGAAACGCCCCATAAAATCAGCACAGTTTCCCACAAAATTCAAGAAAAAACATCACAAAATTCCCTAAATCTTCTCAAAACACAACCAAATTCTAGAAAAATATCCCACCAAATCTCCACAAATTCCCACAAAATACATGAGAAATCCCTCAAGATCCCTAAATCGCCTCAATATCCCACAAAATCACACAAAAATCACACAAAACCTCCACAAGTTTCCACAAAATCTAAGAAAAATTCCTCAAAATTCTTCAAGTCTCCTCAGAATCCCACACAATTCCGGAAAAACCCCACCAAATTCCAGAGAAGTCTCACAAAACTCCCTAAATCATTTCAAAACCCTACCAATTCACAGGAATGTCCCACAAAATCTCCACCAATTCCCAGAACATCCCACAAAAATCTCACAAAAATCCCTAAATCTTCTGAAAACTCGACCAAATTCCAGAAACGCCCCATAAAATCAGCACAGTTTCCCACAAAATTCAAGAAAAAACACCACAAAATTCCCTAAATCTTTTCAAAATACCACAAAATTCTTGAAAAGCCCCACCAAATTCCAGAAACATCCCACAAAATTTCCTCAATACCCAACAAAATCCCAGAAAAATCACACAAAATTCCCTAAATCTTCTCAAAACACGGCCAAAATCCACAAAAATCCCACCAAATCTCCACAAATTCCCACAGAATACATGAAAAATCCCTGATAATTTCTCAGTTCTCTACAGAATCTCACCAAATTCCAGAAAAGTCCCTCAAAGTTCCACAAACATCCCACAAAATCTCCTCAATATCCCACAAAATTCAAGAAAAATCACACAAAATTCCCTAAATCTTCTCAAAACACGACCAAATTCTAGAAAAATATCCCACCAAATCTCCACAAATTCCCACAAAATACATGAAAAATCCCTCAAGATCCCTAAATCGCCTCAATATCCCACAAAATTCCACAAAAATCCCACAAAACCTCCACAAGTTTCCACAAAATCTAAGAAAAATTCCTCAAAAGTCTTCAAGTCTCCTCAAAACCACACAAAGTCCTTGAAAAGGCCCACCAAATTCCAGTAAAATCCCACAGATTCTCCACAAATTCCCACAAAATCTAAAACAAATTCCTCAAAATTCTTCAAGTCTCCTCAGAATCCCACACAATTCCAGAAAAAACCCACAAAATTCCAGAGAAGTCCCACAAAACTCCCTAAATCATTTCAAAACCCTACCAATTCACAGGAATGTCCCACAAAATCTCCACCAATTCCCAGAACATCCCACAAAAATCTCACAAAAATCCCTAAATCTTCTGAAAACTCGACCAAATTCCAGAAACGCCCCATAAAATCAGCACAGTTTCCCACAAAATTCAAGAAAAAACACCACAAAATTCCCTAAATCTTCTCAAAACACAAGCAAATTCTAGAAAAATATCCCACCAAATCTCCACAAATTCCCACAAAATACATGAGAAATCCCTCAAGATCCCTAAATCGCCTCAATATTCCACAAAATCACACAAAAATCACACAAAACCTCCACAAGTTTCCACAAAATCTAAGAAAAATTCCTCAAAATTCTTCAAGTCTCCTCAGAATCCCACACAATTCCAGAAAAAACACACAAAATTCCAGAGAAGTCCCACAAAACTCCCTAAATCATTTCAAAACCCTACCAATTCACAGGAATGTCCCACAAAATCTCCACCAATTCCCAGAACATCCCACAAAAATCTCACAAAAATCCCTAAATCTTCTGAAAACTCGACCAAATTCCAGAAACGCCCCATAAAATCAGCACAGTTTCCCACAAAATTCAAGAAAAAACACCACAAAATTCCCTAAATCTTCTCAAAACACAACCAAATTCTAGAAAAATATCCCACCAAATCTCCACAAATTCCCACAAAATACATGAGAAATCCCACAAGATCCCTAAATCGCCTCAATATCCCACAAAATCACACAAAAATCACACAAAACCTCCACAAGTTTCCACAAAATCTAAGAAAAATTCCTCAAAATTCTTCAAGTCTCCTCAGAATCCCACACAATTCCAGAAAAAACACACAAAATTCCAGAGAAGTCCCACAAAACTCCCTAAATCATTTCAAAACCCTACCAATTCACAGGAATGTCCCACAAAATCTCCACCAATTCCCAGAACATCCCACAAAAATCTCACAAAAATCCCTAAATCTTCTGAAAACTCGACCAAATTCCAGAAACGCCCCATAAAATCAGCACAGTTTCCCACAAAATTCAAGAAAAAACACCACAAAATTCCCTAAATCTTCTCAAAACACAACCAAATTCTAGAAAAATATCCCACCAAATCTCCACAAATTCCCACAAAATACATGAGAAATCCCTCAAGATCCCTAAATCGCCTCAATATCACACAAAATCACACAAAAATCCCACAAAACCTCCACAAGTTTCCACAAAATCTAAGAAAAATTCCTCAAAATTCTTCAAGTCTCCTCAGAATCCCACACAATTCCGGAAAAACCCCACCAAATTCCAGAGAAGTCTCACAAAACTCCCTAAATCATTTCAAAACCCTACCAATTCACAGGAATGTCCCACAAAATCTCCACCAATTCCCAGAACATCCCACAAAAATCTCACAAAAATCCCTAAATCTTCGGAAAACTCGACCAAATTCCAGAAACGCCCCATAAAATCAGCACAGTTTCCCACAAAATTCAAGAAAAAACACCACAAAATTCCCTAAATCTTTTCAAAATACCACAAAATTCTTGAAAAGCCCCACCAAATTCCAGAAACATCCCACAAAATTTCCTCAATACCCAACAAAATCCCAGAAAAATCACACAAAATTCCCTAAATCTTCTCAAAACACGGCCAAAATCCACAAAAATCCCACCAAATCTCCACAAATTCCCACAGAATACATGAAAAATCCCTGATAATTTCTCAGTTCTCTACAGAATCTCACCAAATTCCAGAAAAGTCCCTCAAAGTTCCACAAACATCCCACAAAATCTCCTCAATATCCAACAAAATCCCAGAAAAATCACACAAAATTCCCTAAATCTTCTCAAAACACGACTAAATTCTAGAAAAATGTCCCACCAAATCTCCACAAAATCCCACAAAATACACAAAAAATCCCTCAAGATCCCGAAATCGCCTCAATATCCCACAAAATCCCACAAAAATCACACAAAACCTCCACAAGTTTCCACAAAATCTAAGAAAAATTCCTCAAAATTCTTCAAGTCTCCTCAAAACCACACAAAGTCCTTGAAAAGGCCCACCAAATTCCAGTAAAATCCCACAGATTCTCCACAAATTCCCACAAAATCTAAAACAAATTCCTCAAAATTCTTCAAGTCTCCTCAGAATCCCACACAATTCCAGAAAAAACACACAAAATTCCAGAGAAGTCCCACAAAACTCCCTAAATCATTTCAAAACCCTACCAATTCACAGGAATGTCCCACAAAATCTCCACCAATTCCCAGAACATCCCACAAAAATCTCACAAAAATCCCTAAATCTTCTGAAAACTCGACCAAATTCCAGAAACGCCCCATAAAATCAGCACAGTTTCCCACAAAATTCAAGAAAAAACACCACAAAATTCCCTAAATCTTCTCAAAACACAACCAAATTCTAGAAAAATATCCCACCAAATCTCCACAAATTCCCACAAAATACATGAGAAATCCCTCAAGATCCCTAAATCGCCTCAATATCCCACAAAATCACACAAAAATCCCACAAAACCTCCACAAGTTTCCACAAAATCTAAGAAAAATTCCTCAAAATTCTTCAAGTCTCCTCAGAATCCCACACAATTCCGGAAAAACCCCACCAAATTCCAGAGAAGTCTCACAAAACTCCCTAAATCATTTCAAAACCCTACCAATTCACAGGAATGTCCCACAAAATCTCCACCAATTCCCAGAACATCCCACAAAAATCTCACAAAAATCCCTAAATCTTCGGAAAACTCGACCAAATTCCAGAAACGCCCCATAAAATCAGCACAGTTTCCCACAAAATTCAAGAAAAAACACCACAAAATTCCCTAAATCTTTTCAAAATACCACAAAATTCTTGAAAAGCCCCACCAAATTCCAGAAACATCCCACAAAATTTCCTCAATACCCAACAAAATCCCAGAAAAATCACACAAAATTCCCTAAATCTTCTCAAAACACGGCCAAAATCCACAAAAATCCCACCAAATCTCCACAAATTCCCACAGAATACATGAAAAATCCCTGATAATTTCTCAGTTCTCTACAGAATCTCACCAAATTCCAGAAAAGTCCCTCAAAGTTCCACAAACATCCCACAAAATCTCCTCAATATCCCACAAAATTCAAGAAAAATCACACAAAATTCCCTAAATCTTCTCAAAACACGACTAAATTCTAGAAAAATGTCCCACCAAATCTCCACAAAATCCCACAAATACACAAAAAATCCCTCAAGATCCCGAAATCGCCTCAATATCCCACAAAATCCCACAAAAATCACACAAAACCTCCACAAGTTTCCACAAAATCTAAGAAAAATTCCTCAAAATTCTTCAAGTCTCCTCAAAACCACACAAAGTCCTTGAAAAGGCCCACCAAATTCCAGTAAAATCCCACAGATTCTCCACAAATTCCCACAAAATCTAAAACAAATTCCTCAAAATTCTTCAAGTCTCCTCAGAATCCCACACAATTCCAGAAAAAACACACAAAATTCCAGAGAAGTCCCACAAAACTCCCTAAATCATTTCAAAACCCTACCAATTCACAGGAATGTCCCACAAAATCTCCACCAATTCCCAGAACATCCCACAAAAATTTCACAAAAATCCCTAAATCTTCTGAAAACTCGACCAAATTCCAGAAACGCCCCATAAAATCAGCACAGTTTCCCACAAAATTCAAGAAAAAACACCACAAAATTCCCTAAATCTTCTCAAAACACAACCAAATTCTAGAAAAATATCCCACCAAATCTCCACAAATTCCCACAAAATACATGAGAAATCCCTCAAGATCCCTAAATCGCCTCAATATCCCACAAAATCACACAAAAATCACACAAAACCTCCACAAGTTTCCACAAAATCTAAGAAAAATTCTTCAAAATTCTTCAAGTCTCCTCAGAATCCCACACAATTCCAGAAAAAACACACAAAATTCCAGAGAAGTCCCACAAAACTCCCTAAATCATTTCAAAACCCTACCAATTCACAGGAATGTCCCACAAAATCTCCACCAATTCCCAGAACATCCCACAAAAATCTCACAAAAATCCCTAAATCTTCTGAAAACTCGACCAAATTCCAGAAACGCCCCATAAAATCAGCACAGTTTCCCACAAAATTCAAGAAAAAACACCACAAAATTCCCAAAATCTTTTCAAAATACCACAAAATTCTTGAAAAGCCCCACCAAATTCCAGAAACATCCCACAAAATTTCCTCAATACCCAACAAAATCCCAGAAAAATCACACAAAATTCCCTAAATCTTCTCAAAACACGGCCAAAATCCACAAAAATCCCACCAAATCTCCACAAATTCCCACAGAATACATGAAAAATCCCTGATAATTTCTCAGTTCTCTACAGAATCTCACCAAATTCCAGAAAAGTCCCTCAAAGTTCCACAAACATCCCATAAAATCTCCTCAATATCCAACAAAATCCCAGAAAAATCACACAAAATTCCCTAAATCTTCTCAAAACACGACTAAATTCTAGAAAAATGTCCCACCAAATCTCCACAAAATCCCACAAAATACACAAAAAATCCCTCAAGATCCCGAAATCGCCTCAATATCCCACAAAATCCCACAAAAATCCCACAAAACCTCCACAAGTTTCCACAAAATCTAAGAAAAATTCCTCAGAATTCTTCAAGTCTCCTCAAAACCACACAAAGTCCTTGAAAAGGCCCACCAAATTCCAGTAAAATCCCACAGATTCTCCACAAATTCCCACAAAATCTAAAACAAATTCCTCAAAATTCTTCAAGTCTCCTCAGAATCCCACACAATTCCAGAAAAAACACACAAAATTCCAGAGAAGTCCCACAAAACTCCCTAAATCATTTCAAAACCCTACCAATTCACAGGAATGTCCCACAAAATCTCCACCAATTCCCAGAACATCCCACAAAAATTTCACAAAAATCCCTAAATCTTCTGAAAACTCGACCAAATTCCAGAAACGCCCCATAAAATCAGCACAGTTTCCCACAAAATTCAAGAAAAAACATCACAAAATTCCCTAAATCTTCTCAAAACACAACCAAATTCTAGAAAAATATCCCACCAAATCTCCACAAATTCCCACAAAATACATGAGAAATCCCTCAAGATCCCTAAATCGCCTCAATATCCCACAAAATCACACAAAAATCACACAAAACCTCCACAAGTTTCCACAAAATCTAAGAAAAATTCCTCAAAATTCTTCAAGTCTCCTCAGAATCCCACACAATTCCGGAAAAACCCCACCAAATTCCAGAGAAGTCTCACAAAACTCCCTAAATCATTTCAAAACCCTACCAATTCACAGGAATGTCCCACAAAATCTCCACCAATTCCCAGAACATCCCACAAAAATCTCACAAAAATCCCTAAATCTTCTGAAAACTCGACCAAATTCCAGAAACGCCCCATAAAATCAGCACAGTTTCCCACAAAATTCAAGAAAAAACACCACAAAATTCCCTAAATCTTTTCAAAATACCACAAAATTCTTGAAAAGCCCCACCAAATTCCAGAAACATCCCACAAAATTTCCTCAATACCCAACAAAATCCCAGAAAAATCACACAAAATTCCCTAAATCTTCTCAAAACACGGCCAAAATCCACAAAAATCCCACCAAATCTCCACAAATTCCCACAGAATACATGAAAAATCCCTGATAATTTCTCAGTTCTCTACAGAATCTCACCAAATTCCAGAAAAGTCCCTCAAAGTTCCACAAACATCCCACAAAATCTCCTCAATATCCCACAAAATTCAAGAAAAATCACACAAAATTCCCTAAATCTTCTCAAAACACGACCAAATTCTAGAAAAATATCCCACCAAATCTCCACAAATTCCCACAAAATACATGAAAAATCCCTCAAGATCCCTAAATCGCCTCAATATCCCACAAAATTCCACAAAAATCCCACAAAACCTCCACAAGTTTCCACAAAATCTAAGAAAAATTCCTCAAAAGTCTTCAAGTCTCCTCAAAACCACACAAAGTCCTTGAAAAGGCCCACCAAATTCCAGTAAAATCCCACAGATTCTCCACAAATTCCCACAAAATCTAAAACAAATTCCTCAAAATTCTTCAAGTCTCCTCAGAATCCCACACAATTCCAGAAAAAACCCACAAAATTCCAGAGAAGTCCCACAAAACTCCCTAAATCATTTCAAAACCCTACCAATTCACAGGAATGTCCCACAAAATCTCCACCAATTCCCAGAACATCCCACAAAAATCTCACAAAAATCCCTAAATCTTCTGAAAACTCGACCAAATTCCAGAAACGCCCCATAAAATCAGCACAGTTTCCCACAAAATTCAAGAAAAAACACCACAAAATTCCCTAAATCTTCTCAAAACACAACCAAATTCTAGAAAAATATCCCACCAAATCTCCACAAATTCCCACAAAATACATGAGAAATCCCTCAAGATCCCTAAATCGCCTCAATATTCCACAAAATCACACAAAAATCACACAAAACCTCCACAAGTTTCCACAAAATCTAAGAAAAATTCCTCAAAATTCTTCAAGTCTCCTCAGAATCCCACACAATTCCAGAAAAAACACACAAAATTCCAGAGAAGTCCCACAAAACTCCCTAAATCATTTCAAAACCCTACCAATTCACAGGAATGTCCCACAAAATCTCCACCAATTCCCAGAACATCCCACAAAAATCTCACAAAAATCCCTAAATCTTCTGAAAACTCGACCAAATTCCAGAAACGCCCCATAAAATCAGCACAGTTTCCCACAAAATTCAAGAAAAAACACCACAAAATTCCCTAAATCTTCTCAAAACACAACCAAATTCTAGAAAAATATCCCACCAAATCTCCACAAATTCCCACAAAATACATGAGAAATCCCACAAGATCCCTAAATCGCCTCAATATCCCACAAAATCACACAAAAATCACACAAAACCTCCACAAGTTTCCACAAAATCTAAGAAAAATTCCTCAAAATTCTTCAAGTCTCCTCAGAATCCCACACAATTCCAGAAAAAACACACAAAATTCCAGAGAAGTCCCACAAAACTCCCTAAATCATTTCAAAACCCTACCAATTCACAGGAATGTCCCACAAAATCTCCACCAATTCCCAGAACATCCCACAAAAATCTCACAAAAATCCCTAAATCTTCTGAAAACTCGACCAAATTCCAGAAACGCCCCATAAAATCAGCACAGTTTCCCACAAAATTCAACAAAAAACACCACAAAATTCCCTAAATCTTCTCAAAACACAACCAAATTCTAGAAAAATATCCCACCAAATCTCCACAAATTCCCACAAAATACATGAGAAATCCCTCAAGATCCCTAAATCGCCTCAATATCACACAAAATCACACAAAAATCCCACAAAACCTCCACAAGTTTCCACAAAATCTAAGAAAAATTCCTCAAAATTCTTCAAGTCTCCTCAGAATCCCACACAATTCCGGAAAAACCCCACCAAATTCCAGAGAAGTCTCACAAAACTCCCTAAATCATTTCAAAACCCTACCAATTCACAGGAATGTCCCACAAAATCTCCACCAATTCCCAGAACATCCCACAAAAATCTCACAAAAATCCCTAAATCTTCGGAAAACTCGACCAAATTCCAGAAATGCCCCATAAAATCAGCACAGTTTCCCACAAAATTCAAGAAAAAACACCACAAAATTCCCTAAATCTTTTCAAAATACCACAAAATTCTTGAAAAGCCCCACCAAATTCCAGAAACATCCCACAAAATTTCCTCAATACCCAACAAAATCCCAGAAAAATCACACAAAATTCCCTAAATCTTCTCAAAACACGGCCAAAATCCACAAAAATCCCACCAAATCTCCACAAATTCCCACAGAATACATGAAAAATCCCTGATAATTTCTCAGTTCTCTACAGAATCTCACCAAATTCCAGAAAAGTCCCTCAAAGTTCCACAAACATCCCACAAAATCTCCTCAATATCCAACAAAATCCCAGAAAAATCACACAAAATTCCCTAAATCTTCTCAAAACACGACTAAATTCTAGAAAAATGTCCCACCAAATCTCCACAAAATCCCACAAAATACACAAAAAATCCCTCAAGATCCCGAAATCGCCTCAATATCCCACAAAATCCCACAAAAATCACACAAAACCTCCACAAGTTTCCACAAAATCTAAGAAAAATTCCTCAAAAGTCTTCAAGTCTCCTCAAAACCACACAAAGTCCTTGAAAAGGCCCACCAAATTCCAGTAAAATCCCACAGATTCTCCACAAATTCCCACAAAATCTAAAACAAATTCCTCAAAATTCTTCAAGTCTCCTCAGAATCCCACACAATTCCAGAAAAAACACACAAAATTCCAGAGAAGTCCCACAAAACTCCCTAAATCATTTCAAAACCCTACCAATTCACAGGAATGTCCCACAAAATCTCCACCAATTCCCAGAACATCCCACAAAAATCTCACAAAAATCCCTAAATCTTCTGAAAACTCGACCAAATTCCAGAAACGCCCCATAAAATCAGCACAGTTTCCCACAAAATTCAAGAAAAAACACCACAAAATTCCCTAAATCTTCTCAAAACACAACCAAATTCTAGAAAAATATCCCACCAAATCTCCACAAATTCCCACAAAATACATGAGAAATCCCTCAAGATCCCTAAATCGCCTCAATATCCCACAAAATCACACAAAAATCCCACAAAACCTCCACAAGTTTCCACAAAATCTAAGAAAAATTCCTCAAAATTCTTCAAGTCTCCTCAGAATCCCACACAATTCCGGAAAAACCCCACCAAATTCCAGAGAAGTCTCACAAAACTCCCTAAATCATTTCAAAACCCTACCAATTCACAGGAATGTCCCACAAAATCTCCACCAATTCCCAGAACATCCCACAAAAATCTCACAAAAATCCCTAAATCTTCGGAAAACTCGACCAAATTCCAGAAACGCCCCATAAAATCAGCACAGTTTCCCACAAAATTCAAGAAAAAACACCACAAAATTCCCAAAATCTTTTCAAAATACCACAAAATTCTTGAAAAGCCCCACCAAATTCCAGAAACATCCCACAAAATTTCCTCAATACCCAACAAAATCCCAGAAAAATCACACAAAATTCCCTAAATCTTCTCAAAACACGGCCAAAATCCACAAAAATCCCACCAAATCTCCACAAATTCCCACAGAATACATGAAAAATCCCTGATAATTTCTCAGTTCTCTACAGAATCTCACCAAATTCCAGAAAAGTCCCTCAAAGTTCCACAAACATCCCACAAAATCTCCTCAATATCCAACAAAATCCCAGAAAAATCACACAAAATTCCCTAAATCTTCTCAAAACACGACTAAATTCTAGAAAAATGTCCCACCAAATCTCCACAAAATCCCACAAAATACACAAAAAATCCCTCAAGATCCCGAAATCGCCTCAATATCCCACAAAATCCCACAAAAATCCCACAAAACCTCCACAAGTTTCCACAAAATCTAAGAAAAATTCCTCAGAATTCTTCAAGTCTCCTCAAAACCACACAAAGTCCTTGAAAAGGCCCACCAAATTCCAGTAAAATCCCACAGATTCTCCACAAATTCCCACAAAATCTAAAACAAATTCCTCAAAATTCTTCAAGTCTCCTCAGAATCCCACACAATTCCAGAAAAAACACACAAAATTCCAGAGAAGTCCCACAAAACTCCCTAAATCATTTCAAAACCCTACCAATTCACAGGAATGTCCCACAAAATCTCCACCAATTCCCAGAACATCCCAAAAAATCTCACAAAAATCCCTAAATCTTCTGAAAACTCGACCAAATTCCAGAAACGCCCCATAAAATCAGCACAGTTTCCCACAAAATTCAAGAAAAAACACCACAAAATTCCCTAAATCTTCTCAAAACACAACCGAATTCTAGAAAAATATCCCACCAAATCTCCACAAATTCCCACAAAATACATGAGAAATCCCTCAAGATCCCTAAATCGCCTCAATATCCCACAAAATCACACAAAAATCCCACAAAACCTCCACAAGTTTCCACAAAATCTAAGAAAAATTCCTCAAAATTCTTCAAGTCTCCTCAGAATCCCACACAATTCCGGAAAAACCCCACCAAATTCCAGAGAAGTCTCACAAAACTCCCTAAATCATTTCAAAACCCTACCAATTCACAGGAATGTCCCACAAAATCTCCACCAATTCCCAGAACATCCCACAAAAATCTCACAAAAATCCCTAAATCTTCGGAAAACTCGACCAAATTCCAGAAACGCCCCATAAAATCAGCACAGTTTCCCACAAAATTCAAGAAAAAACACCACAAAATTCCCTAAATCTTTTCAAAATACCACAAAATTCTTGAAAAGCCCCACCAAATTCCAGAAACATCCCACAAAATTTCCTCAATACCCAACAAAATCCCAGAAAAATCACACAAAATTCCCTAAATCTTCTCAAAACACGGCCAAAATCCACAAAAATCCCACCAAATCTCCACAAATTCCCACAGAATACATGAAAAATCCCTGATAATTTCTCAGTTCTCTACAGAATCTCACCAAATTCCAGAAAAGTCCCTCAAAGTTCCACAAACATCCCACAAAATCTCCTCAATATCCCACAAAATTCAAGAAAAATCACACAAAATTCCCTAAATCTTCTCAAAACACGACTAAATTCTAGAAAAATGTCCCACCAAATCTCCACAAAATCCCACAAATACACAAAAAATCCCTCAAGATCCCGAAATCGCCTCAATATCCCACAAAATCCCACAAAAATCACACAAAACCTCCACAAGTTTCCACAAAATCTAAGAAAAATTCCTCAAAATTCTTCAAGTCTCCTCAAAACCACACAAAGTCCTTGAAAAGGCCCACCAAATTCCAGTAAAATCCCACAGATTCTCCACAAATTCCCACAAAATCTAAAACAAATTCCTCAAAATTCTTCAAGTCTCCTCAGAATCCCACACAATTCCAGAAAAAACACACAAAATTCCAGAGAAGTCCCACAAAACTCCCTAAATCATTTCAAAACCCTACCAATTCACAGGAATGTCCCACAAAATCTCCACCAATTCCCAGAACATCCCACAAAAATTTCACAAAAATCCCTAAATCTTCTGAAAACTCGACCAAATTCCAGAAACGCCCCATAAAATCAGCACAGTTTCCCACAAAATTCAAGAAAAAACACCACAAAATTCCCTAAATCTTCTCAAAACACAACCAAATTCTAGAAAAATATCCCACCAAATCTCCACAAATTCCCACAAAATACATGAGAAATCCCTCAAGATCCCTAAATCGCCTCAATATCCCACAAAATCACACAAAAATCACACAAAACCTCCACAAGTTTCCACAAAATCTAAGAAAAATTCTTCAAAATTCTTCAAGTCTCCTCAGAATCCCACACAATTCCAGAAAAAACACACAAAATTCCAGAGAAGTCCCACAAAACTCCCTAAATCATTTCAAAACCCTACCAATTCACAGGAATGTCCCACAAAATCTCCACCAATTCCCAGAACATCCCACAAAAATCTCACAAAAATCCCTAAATCTTCTGAAAACTCGACCAAATTCCAGAAACGCCCCATAAAATCAGCACAGTTTCCCACAAAATTCAAGAAAAAACACCACAAAATTCCCAAAATCTTTTCAAAATACCACAAAATTCTTGAAAAGCCCCACCAAATTCCAGAAACATCCCACAAAATTTCCTCAATACCCAACAAAATCCCAGAAAAATCACACAAAATTCCCTAAATCTTCTCAAAACACGGCCAAAATCCACAAAAATCCCACCAAATCTCCACAAATTCCCACAGAATACATGAAAAATCCCTGATAATTTCTCAGTTCTCTACAGAATCTCACCAAATTCCAGAAAAGTCCCTCAAAGTTCCACAAACATCCCATAAAATCTCCTCAATATCCAACAAAATCCCAGAAAAATCACACAAAATTCCCTAAATCTTCTCAAAACACGACTAAATTCTAGAAAAATGTCCCACCAAATCTCCACAAAATCCCACAAAATACACAAAAAATCCCTCAAGATCCCGAAATCGCCTCAATATCCCACAAAATCCCACAAAAATCCCACAAAACCTCCACAAGTTTCCACAAAATCTAAGAAAAATTCCTCAGAATTCTTCAAGTCTCCTCAAAACCACACAAAGTCCTTGAAAAGGCCCACCAAATTCCAGTAAAATCCCACAGATTCTCCACAAATTCCCACAAAATCTAAAACAAATTCCTCAAAATTCTTCAAGTCTCCTCAGAATCCCACACAATTCCAGAAAAAACACACAAAATTCCAGAGAAGTCCCACAAAACTCCCTAAATCATTTCAAAACCCTACCAATTCACAGGAATGTCCCACAAAATCTCCACCAATTCCCAGAACATCCCACAAAAATTTCACAAAAATCCCTAAATCTTCTGAAAACTCGACCAAATTCCAGAAACGCCCCATAAAATCAGCACAGTTTCCCACAAAATTCAAGAAAAAACATCACAAAATTCCCTAAATCTTCTCAAAACACAACCAAATTCTAGAAAAATATCCCACCAAATCTCCACAAATTCCCACAAAATACATGAGAAATCCCTCAAGATCCCTAAATCGCCTCAATATCCCACAAAATCACACAAAAATCACACAAAACCTCCACAAGTTTCCACAAAATCTAAGAAAAATTCCTCAAAATTCTTCAAGTCTCCTCAGAATCCCACACAATTCCGGAAAAACCCCACCAAATTCCAGAGAAGTCTCACAAAACTCCCTAAATCATTTCAAAACCCTACCAATTCACAGGAATGTCCCACAAAATCTCCACCAATTCCCAGAACATCCCACAAAAATCTCACAAAAATCCCTAAATCTTCTGAAAACTCGACCAAATTCCAGAAACGCCCCATAAAATCAGCACAGTTTCCCACAAAATTCAAGAAAAAACACCACAAAATTCCCTAAATCTTTTCAAAATACCACAAAATTCTTGAAAAGCCCCACCAAATTCCAGAAACATCCCACAAAATTTCCTCAATACCCAACAAAATCCCAGAAAAATCACACAAAATTCCCTAAATCTTCTCAAAACACGGCCAAAATCCACAAAAATCCCACCAAATCTCCACAAATTCCCACAGAATACATGAAAAATCCCTGATAATTTCTCAGTTCTCTACAGAATCTCACCAAATTCCAGAAAAGTCCCTCAAAGTTCCACAAACATCCCACAAAATCTCCTCAATATCCCACAAAATTCAAGAAAAATCACACAAAATTCCCTAAATCTTCTCAAAACACGACCAAATTCTAGAAAAATATCCCACCAAATCTCCACAAATTCCCACAAAATACATGAAAAATCCCTCAAGATCCCTAAATCGCCTCAATATCCCACAAAATTCCACAAAAATCCCACAAAACCTCCACAAGTTTCCACAAAATCTAAGAAAAATTCCTCAAAAGTCTTCAAGTCTCCTCAAAACCACACAAAGTCCTTGAAAAGGCCCACCAAATTCCAGTAAAATCCCACAGATTCTCCACAAATTCCCACAAAATCTAAAACAAATTCCTCAAAATTCTTCAAGTCTCCTCAGAATCCCACACAATTCCAGAAAAAACCCACAAAATTCCAGAGAAGTCCCACAAAACTCCCTAAATCATTTCAAAACCCTACCAATTCACAGGAATGTCCCACAAAATCTCCACCAATTCCCAGAACATCCCACAAAAATCTCACAAAAATCCCTAAATCTTCTGAAAACTCGACCAAATTCCAGAAACGCCCCATAAAATCAGCACAGTTTCCCACAAAATTCAAGAAAAAACACCACAAAATTCCCTAAATCTTCTCAAAACACAACCAAATTCTAGAAAAATATCCCACCAAATCTCCACAAATTCCCACAAAATACATGAGAAATCCCTCAAGATCCCTAAATCGCCTCAATATTCCACAAAATCACACAAAAATCACACAAAACCTCCACAAGTTTCCACAAAATCTAAGAAAAATTCCTCAAAATTCTTCAAGTCTCCTCAGAATCCCACACAATTCCAGAAAAAACACACAAAATTCCAGAGAAGTCCCACAAAACTCCCTAAATCATTTCAAAACCCTACCAATTCACAGGAATGTCCCACAAAATCTCCACCAATTCCCAGAACATCCCACAAAAATCTCACAAAAATCCCTAAATCTTCTGAAAACTCGACCAAATTCCAGAAACGCCCCATAAAATCAGCACAGTTTCCCACAAAATTCAAGAAAAAACACCACAAAATTCCCTAAATCTTCTCAAAACACAACCAAATTCTAGAAAAATATCCCACCAAATCTCCACAAATTCCCACAAAATACATGAGAAATCCCACAAGATCCCTAAATCGCCTCAATATCCCACAAAATCACACAAAAATCACACAAAACCTCCACAAGTTTCCACAAAATCTAAGAAAAATTCCTCAAAATTCTTCAAGTCTCCTCAGAATCCCACACAATTCCAGAAAAAACACACAAAATTCCAGAGAAGTCCCACAAAACTCCCTAAATCATTTCAAAACCCTACCAATTCACAGGAATGTCCCACAAAATCTCCACCAATTCCCAGAACATCCCACAAAAATCTCACAAAAATCCCTAAATCTTCTGAAAACTCGACCAAATTCCAGAAACGCCCCATAAAATCAGCACAGTTTCCCACAAAATTCAAGAAAAAACACCACAAAATTCCCTAAATCTTCTCAAAACACAACCAAATTCTAGAAAAATATCCCACCAAATCTCCACAAATTCCCACAAAATACATGAGAAATCCCTCAAGATCCCTAAATCGCCTCAATATCACACAAAATCACACAAAAATCCCACAAAACCTCCACAAGTTTCCACAAAATCTAAGAAAAATTCCTCAAAATTCTTCAAGTCTCCTCAGAATCCCACACAATTCCGGAAAAACCCCACCAAATTCCAGAGAAGTCTCACAAAACTCCCTAAATCATTTCAAAACCCTACCAATTCACAGGAATGTCCCACAAAATCTCCACCAATTCCCAGAACATCCCACAAAAATCTCACAAAAATCCCTAAATCTTCGGAAAACTCAACCAAATTCCAGAAACGCCCCATAAAATCAGCACAGTTTCCCACCAAATTCAAGAAAAAACACCACAAAATTCCCTAAATCTTTTCAAAATACCACAAAATTCTTGAAAAGCCCCACCAAATTCCAGAAACATCCCACAAAATTTCCTCAATACCCAACAAAATCCCAGAAAAATCACACAAAATTCCCTAAATCTTCTCAAAACACGGCCAAAATCCACAAAAATCCCACCAAATCTCCACAAATTCCCACAGAATACATGAAAAATCCCTGATAATTTCTCAGTTCTCTACAGAATCTCACCAAATTCCAGAAAAGTCCCTCAAAGTTCCACAAACATGCCACAAAATCTCCTCAATATCCAACAAAATCCCAGAAAAATCACACAAAATTCCCTAAATCTTCTCAAAACACGACTAAATTCTAGAAAAATGTCCCACCAAATCTCCACAAAATCCCACAAAATACACAAAAAATCCCTCAAGATCCCGAAATCGCCTCAATATCCCACAAAATCCCACAAAAATCACACAAAACCTCCACAAGTTTCCACAAAATCTAAGAAAAATTCCTCAAAATTCTTCAAGTCTCCTCAAAACCACACAAAGTCCTTGAAAAGGCCCACCAAATTCCAGTAAAATCCCACAGATTCTCCACAAATTCCCACAAAATCTAAAACAAATTCCTCAAAATTCTTCAAGTCTCCTCAGAATCCCACACAATTCCAGAAAAAACACACAAAATTCCAGAGAAGTCCCACAAAACTCCCTAAATCATTTCAAAACCCTACCAATTCACAGGAATGTCCCACAAAATCTCCACCAATTCCCAGAACATCCCACAAAAATCTCACAAAAATCCCTAAATCTTCTGAAAACTCGACCAAATTCCAGAAACGCCCCATAAAATCAGCACAGTTTCCCACAAAATTCAAGAAAAAACACCACAAAATTCCCTAAATCTTCTCAAAACACAACCAAATTCTAGAAAAATATCCCACCAAATCTCCACAAATTCCCACAAAATACATGAGAAATCCCTCAAGATCCCTAAATCGCCTCAATATCCCACAAAATCACACAAAAATCCCACAAAACCTCCACAAGTTTCCACAAAATCTAAGAAAAATTCCTCAAAATTCTTCAAGTCTCCTCAGAATCCCACACAATTCCGGAAAAACCCCACCAAATTCCAGAGAAGTCTCACAAAACTCCCTAAATCATTTCAAAACCCTACCAATTCACAGGAATGTCCCACAAAATCTCCACCAATTCCCAGAACATCCCACAAAAATCTCACAAAAATCCCTAAATCTTCGGAAAACTCGACCAAATTCCAGAAACGCCCCATAAAATCAGCACAGTTTCCCACAAAATTCAAGAAAAAACACCACAAAATTCCCTAAATCTTTTCAAAATACCACAAAATTCTTGAAAAGCCCCACCAAATTCCAGAAACATCCCACAAAATTTCCTCAATACCCAACAAAATCCCAGAAAAATCACACAAAATTCCCTAAATCTTCTCAAAACACGGCCAAAATCCACAAAAATCCCACCAAATCTCCACAAATTCCCACAGAATACATGAAAAATCCCTGATAATTTCTCAGTTCTCTACAGAATCTCACCAAATTCCAGAAAAGTCCCTCAAAGTTCCACAAACATCCCACAAAATCTCCTCAATATCCCACAAAATTCAAGAAAAATCACACAAAATTCCCTAAATCTTCTCAAAACACAACCGAATTCTAGAAAAATGTCCCACCAAATCTCCACAAAATCCCACAAATACACAAAAAATCCCTCAAGATCCCGAAATCGCCTCAATATCCCACAAAATCACACAAAAATCACACAAAACCTCCACAAGTTTCCACAAAATCTAAGAAAAATTCCTCAAAATTCTTCAAGTCTCCTCAAAACCACACAAAGTCCTTGAAAAGGCCCACCAAATTCCAGTAAAATCCCACAGATTCTCCACAAATTCCCACAAAATCTAAAACAAATTCCTCAAAATTCTTCAAGTCTCCTCAGAATCCCACACAATTCCAGAAAAAACACACAAAATTCCAGAGAAGTCCCACAAAACTCCCTAAATCATTTCAAAACCCTACCAATTCACAGGAATGTCCCACAAAATCTCCACCAATTCCCAGAACATCCCACAAAAATTTCACAAAAATCCCTAAATCTTCTGAAAACTCGACCAAATTCCAGAAACGCCCCATAAAATCAGCACAGTTTCCCACAAAATTCAAGAAAAAACACCACAAAATTCCCTAAATCTTCTCAAAACACAACCAAATTCTAGAAAAATATCCCACCAAATCTCCACAAATTCCCACAAAATACATGAGAAATCCCTCAAGATCCCTAAATCGCCTCAATATCCCACAAAATCACACAAAAATCACACAAAACCTCCACAAGTTTCCACAAAATCTAAGAAAAATTCTTCAAAATTCTTCAAGTCTCCTCAGAATCCCACACAATTCCAGAAAAAACACACAAAATTCCAGAGAAGTCCCACAAAACTCCCTAAATCATTTCAAAACCCTACCAATTCACAGGAATGTCCCACAAAATCTCCACCAATTCCCAGAACATCCCACAAAAATCTCACAAAAATCCCTAAATCTTCTGAAAACTCGACCAAATTCCAGAAACGCCCCATAAAATCAGCACAGTTTCCCACAAAATTCAAGAAAAAACACCACAAAATTCCCAAAATCTTTTCAAAATACCACAAAATTCTTGAAAAGCCCCACCAAATTCCAGAAACATCCCACAAAATTTCCTCAATACCCAACAAAATCCCAGAAAAATCACACAAAATTCCCTAAATCTTCTCAAAACACGGCCAAAATCCACAAAAATCCCACCAAATCTCCACAAATTCCCACAGAATACATGAAAAATCCCTGATAATTTCTCAGTTCTCTACAGAATCTCACCAAATTCCAGAAAAGTCCCTCAAAGTTCCACAAACATCCCACAAAATCTCCTCAATATCCAACAAAATCCCAGAAAAATCACACAAAATTCCCTAAATCTTCTCAAAACACGACTAAATTCTAGAAAAATGTCCCACCAAATCTCCACAAAATCCCACAAAATACACAAAAAATCCCTCAAGATCCCGAAATCGCCTCAATATCCCACAAAATCCCACAAAAATCCCACAAAACCTCCACAAGTTTCCACAAAATCTAAGAAAAATTCCTCAGAATTCTTCAAGTCTCCTCAAAACCACACAAAGTCCTTGAAAAGGCCCACCAAATTCCAGTAAAATCCCACAGATTCTCCACAAATTCCCACAAAATCTAAAACAAATTCCTCAAAATTCTTCAAGTCTCCTCAGAATCCCACACAATTCCAGAAAAAACACACAAAATTCCAGAGAAGTCCCACAAAACTCCCTAAATCATTTCAAAACCCTACCAATTCACAGGAATGTCCCACAAAATCTCCACCAATTCCCAGAACATCCCAAAAAATCTCACAAAAATCCCTAAATCTTCTGAAAACTCGACCAAATTCCAGAAACGCCCCATAAAATCAGCACAGTTTCCCACAAAATTCAAGAAAAAACACCACAAAATTCCCTAAATCTTCTCAAAACACAACCGAATTCTAGAAAAATATCCCACCAAATCTCCACAAATTCCCACAAAATACATGAGAAATCCCTCAAGATCCCTAAATCGCCTCAATATCCCACAAAATCACACAAAAATCACACAAAACCTCCACAAGTTTCCACAAAATCTAAGAAAAATTCCTCAAAATTCTTCAAGTCTCCTCAGAATCCCACACAATTCCGGAAAAACCCCACGAAATTCCAGAGAAGTCTCACAAAACTCCCTAAATCATTTCAAAACCCTACCAATTCACAGGAATGTCCCACAAAATCTCCACCAATTCCCAGAACATCCCACAAAAATCTCACAAAAATCCCTAAATCTTCTGAAAACTCGACCAAATTCCAGAAACGCCCCATAAAATCAGCACAGTTTCCCACAAAATTCAAGAAAAAACACCACAAAATTCCCTAAATCTTTTCAAAATACCACAAAATTCTTGAAAAGCCCCACCAAATTCCAGAAACATCCCACAAAATTTCCTCAATACCCAACAAAATCCCAGAAAAATCACACAAAATTCCCTAAATCTTCTCAAAACACGGCCAAAATCCACAAAAATCCCACCAAATCTCCACAAATTCCCACAGAATACATGAAAAATCCCTGATAATTTCTCAGTTCTCTACAGAATCTCACCAAATTCCAGAAAAGTCCCTCAAAGTTCCACAAACATCCCACAAAATCTCCTCAATATCCCACAAAATTCAAGAAAAATCACACAAAATTCCCTAAATCTTCTCAAAACACGACTAAATTCTAGAAAAATGTCCCACCAAATCTCCACAAAATCCCACAAAATACACAAAAAATCCCTCAAGATCCCGAAATCGCCTCAATATCCCACAAAATCCCACAAAAATCACACAAAACCTCCACAAGTTTCCACAAAATCTAAGAAAAATTCCTCAAAATTCTTCAAGTCTCCTCAAAACCACACAAAGTCCTTGAAAAGGCCCACCAAATTCCAGTAAAATCCCACAGATTCTCCACAAATTCCCACAAAATCTAAAACAAATTCCTCAAAATTCTTCAAGTCTCCTCAGAATCCCACACAATTCCAGAAAAAACACACAAAATTCCAGAGAAGTCCCACAAAACTCCCTAAATCATTTCAAAACCCTACCAATTCACAGGAATGTCCCACAAAATCTCCACCAATTCCCAGAACATCCCACAAAAATTTCACAAAAATCCCTAAATCTTCTGAAAACTCGACCAAATTCCAAAAACGCCCCATAAAATCAGCACAGTTTCCCACAAAATTCCAGAAAAAACACCACAAAATTCCCTAAATCTTCTCAAAACACAACCAAATTCTAGAAAAATATCCCACCAAATCTCCACAAATTCCCACAAAATACATGAGAAATCCCTCAAGATCCCTAAATCGCCTCAATATCCCACAAAATCACACAAAAATCACACAAAACCTCCACAAGTTTCCACAAAATCTAAGAAAAATTCTTCAAAATTCTTCAAGTCTCCTCAGAATCCCACACAATTCCAGAAAAAACACACAAAATTCCAGAGAAGTCCCACAAAACTCCCTAAATCATTTCAAAACCCTACCAATTCACAGGAATGTCCCACAAAATCTCCACCAATTCCCAGAACATCCCACAAAAATCTCTCAAAAATCCCTAAATCTTCTGAAAACTCGACCAAATTCCAGAAACGCCCCATAAAATCAGCACAGTTTCCCACAAAATTCAAGAAAAAACACCACACAATTCCCTAAATCTTCTCAAAACACAACCAAATTCTAGAAAAATATCCCACCAAATCTCCACAAATTCCCACAAAATACATGAGAAATCCCTCAAGATCCCTAAATCGCCTCAATATCCCACAAAATCACACAAAAATCACACAAAACCTCCACAAGTTTCCACAAAATCTAAGAAAAATTCCTCAAAATTCTTCAAGTCTCCTCAGAATCCCACACAATTCCAGAAAAAACCCACAAAATTCCAGAAAAGTCCCACAAAACTCCCTAAATCATTTCAAAACCCTACCAATTCACAGGAATGTCCCACAAAATCTCCACCAATTCCCAGAACATCCCAAAAAATCTCACAAAAATCCCTAAATCTTCTGAAAACTCGACCAAATTCCAGAAACGCCCCATAAAATCAGCACAGTTTCCCACAAAATTCAAGAAAAAACACCACAAAATTCCCTAAATCTTCTCAAAACACAACCGAATTCTAGAAAAATATCCCACCAAATCTCCACAAATTCCCACAAAATACATGAAAAATCCCTCAAGATCCCTAAATCGCCTCAATATCCCACAAAATCACACAAAAATCACACAAAACCTCCACAAGTTTCCACAAAATCTAAGAAAAATTCCTCAAAATTCTTCAAGTCTCCTCAGAATCCCACACAATTCCGGAAAAACCCCACGAAATTCCAGAGAAGTCTCACAAAACTCCCTAAATCATTTCAAAACCCTACCAATTCACAGGAATGTCCCACAAAATCTCCACCAATTCCCAGAACATCCCACAAAAATCTCACAAAAATCCCTAAATCTTCTGAAAACTCGACCAAATTCCAGAAACGCCCCATAAAATCAGCACAGTTTCCCACAAAATTCAAGAAAAAACACCACAAAATTCCCTAAATCTTTTCAAAATACCACAAAATTCTTGAAAAGCCCCACCAAATTCCAGAAACATCCCACAAAATTTCCTCAATACCCAACAAAATCCCAGAAAAATCACACAAAATTCCCTAAATCTTCTCAAAACACGGCCAAAATCCACAAAAATCCCACCAAATCTCCACAAATTCCCACAGAATACATGAAAAATCCCTGATAATTTCTCAGTTCTCTACAGAATCTCACCAAATTCCAGAAAAGTCCCTCAAAGTTCCACAAACATCCCACAAAATCTCCTCAATATCCCACAAAATTCAAGAAAAATCACACAAAATTCCCTAAATCTTCTCAAAACACGACTAAATTCTAGAAAAATGTCTCACCAAATCTCCACAAAATCCCACAAAATACACAAAAAATCCCTCAAGATCCCGAAATCGCCTCAATATCCCACAAAATCACACAAAAATCCCACAAAACCTCCACAAGTTTCCACAAAATCTAAGAAAAATTCCTCAAAATTCTTCAAGTCTCCTCAAAACCACACAAAGTCCTTGAAAAGGCCCACCAAATTCCAGTAAAATCCCACAGATTCTCCACAAATTCCCACAAAATCTAAAACAAATTCCTCAAAATTCTTCAAGTCTCCTCAGAATCCCACACAATTCCAGAAAAAACACACAAAACTCCAGAGAAGTCCCACAAAACTCCCTAAATCATTTCAAAACCCTACCAATTCACAGGAATGTCCCACAAAATCTCCACCAATTCCCAGAACATCCCACAAAAATCTCACAAAAATCCCTAAATCTTCTGAAAACTCGACCAAATTCCAGAAACGCCCCATAAAATCAGCACAGTTTCCCACAAAATTCAAGAAAAAACACCACAAAATTCCCTAAATCTTCTCAAAACACAACCGAATTCTAGAAAAATATCCCACCAAATCTCCACAAATTCCCACAAAATACATGAGAAATCCCTCAAGATCCCTAAATCGCCTCAATATCCCACAAAATCACACAAAAATCACACAAAACCTCCACAAGTTTCCACAAAATCTAAGAAAAATTCCTCAAAATTCTTCAAGTCTCCTCAGAATCCCACACAATTCCAGAAAAAACACACAAAATTCCAGAGAAGTCCCACAAAACTCCCTAAATCATTTCAAAACCCTACCAATTCACAGGAATGTCCCACAAAATCTCCACCAATTCCCAGAACATCCCACAAAAATCTCACAAAAATCCCTAAATCTTCGGAAAACTCGACCAAATTCCAGAAACGCCCCATAAAATCAGCACAGTTTCCCACAAAATTCAAGAAAAAACACCACAAAATTCCCTAAATCTTCTCAAAACACAACCAAATTCTAGAAAAATATCCCACCAAATCTCCACAAATTCCCACAAAATACATGAGAAATCCCTCAAGATCCCTAAATCGCCTCAATATCCCACAAAATCACACAAAAATCACACAAAACCTCCACAAGTTTCCACAAAATCTAAGAAAAATTCCTCAAAATTCTTCAAGTCTCCTCAGAATCCCACACAATTCCAGAAAAAACACACAAAATTCCAGAGAAGTCCCACAAAACTCCCTAAATCATTTCAAAACCCTACCAATTCACAGGAATGTTTCACAAAATCTCCACCAATTCCCAGAACATCCCACAAAAATCTCACAAAAATCCCTAAATCTTCGGAAAACTCGACCAAATTCCAGAAACGCCCCATAAAATCAGCACAGTTTCCCACAAAATTCAAGAAAAAACACCACAAAATTCCCTAAATCTTTTCAAAATACCACAAAATTCTTGAAAAGCCCCACCAAATTCCAGAAACATCCCACAAAATTTCCTCAATACCCAACAAAATCCCAGAAAAATCACACAAAATTCCCTAAATCGCCTCAAAACATGGCCAAAATCCACAAAAATCCCACCAAATCTCCACAAATTCCCACAGAATACATGAAAAATCCCTGATAATTTCTCAGTTCTCTACAGAATCTCACCAAATTCCAGAAAAGTCCCTCAAAGTTCCACAAACATCCCAGAAAATCTCCTCAATATCCAACAAAATCCCAGAAAAATCACACAAAATTCCCTAAATCTTCTCAAAACACGACTAAATTCTAGAAAAATATCCCACAAAATCTCCACAAATTCCCACAAAATACATGAGAAATCCCTCAAGATCCCTAAATCGCCTCAATATCCCACAAAATCACACAAAAATCACACAAAACCTCCACAAGTTTCCACAAAATCTAAGAAAAATTCCTCAAAATTCTTCAAGTCTCCTCAGAATCCCACACAATTCCAGAAAAAACACACAAAATTCCAGAGAAGTCCCACAAAACTCCCTAAATCATTTCAAAACCCTACCAATTCACAGGAATGTCCCACAAAATCTCCACCAATTCCCAGAACATCCCACAAAAATCTCACAAAAATCCCTAAATCTTCTGAAAACTCGACCAAATTCCAGAAACGCCCCGTAAAATCAGCACAGTTTCCCACAAAATTCAAGAAAAAACACCACAAAATTCCCTAAATCTTCTCAAAACACAACCGAATTCTAGAAAAATATCCCACCAAATCTCCACAAATTCCCACAAAATACATGAGAAATCCCTCAAGATCCCTAAATCGCCTCAATATCCCACAAAATCACACAAAAATCACACAAAACCTCCACAAGTTTCCACAAAATCTAAGAAACATTCCTCAAAATTCTTCAAGTCTCCTCAGAATCCCACACAATTCCAGAAAAAACACACAAAATTCCAGAGAAGTCCCACAAAACTCCCTAAATCATTTCAAAACCCTACCAATTCACAGGAATGTCCCACAAAATCTCCACCAATTCCCAGAACATCCCACAAAAATCTCACAAAAATCCCTAAATCTTCTGAAAACTCGACCAAATTCCAGAAACGCCCCATAAAATCAGCACAGTTTCCCACAAAATTCAAGAAAAAACACCACAAAATTCCCTAAATCTTCTCAAAACACAACCAAATTCTAGAAAAATATCCCACCAAATCTCCACAAATTCCCACAAAATACATGAGAAATCCCTCAAGATCCCTAAATCGCCTCAATATCCCACAAAATCACACAAAAATCACACAAAACCTCCACAAGTTTCCACAAAATCTAAGAAAAATTCCTCAAAATTCTTCAAGTCTCCTCAGAATCCCACACAATTCCGGAAAAACCCCACCAAATTCCAGAGAAGTCTCACAAAACTCCCTAAATCATTTCAAAACCCTACCAATTCACAGGAATGTCCCACAAAATCTCCACCAATTCCCAGAACATCCCACAAAAATCTCACAAAAATCCCTAAATCTTCGGAAAACTCGACCAAATTCCAGAAACGCCCCATAAAATCAGCACAGTTTCCCACAAAATTCAAGAAAAAACACCACAAAATTCCCTAAATCTTTTCAAAATACCACAAAATTCTTGAAAAGCCCCACCAAATTCCAGAAACATCCCACAAAATTTCCTCAATACCCAACAAAATCCCAGAAAAATCACACAAAATTCCCTAAATCTTCTCAAAACACGGCCAAAATCCACAAAAATCCCATCAAATCTCCACAAATTCCCACAGAATACATGAAAAATCCCTGATAATTTCTCAGTTCTCTACAGAATCTCACCAAATTCCAGAAAAGTCCCTCAAAGTTCCACAAACATCCCACAAAATCTCCTCAATATCCCACAAAATTCAAGAAAAATCACACAAAATTCCCTAAATCTTCTCAAAACACGACCAAATTCTAGAAAAATATCCCACCAAATCTCCACAAATTCCCACAAAATACATGAAAAATCCCTCAAGATCCCTAAATCGCCTCAATATCCCACAAAATCCCACAAAAATAACACAAAACCTCCACAAGTTTCCACAAAATCTAAGAAAAATTCCTCAGAATTCTTCAAGTCTCCTCAAAACCACACAAAGTCCTTGAAAAGGCCCACCAAATTCCAGTAAAATCCCACAGATTCTCCACAAATTCCCACAAAATCTAAAACAAATTCCTCAAAATTCTTCAAGTCTCCTCAGAATCCCACACAATTCCAGAAAAAACATACAAAATTCCAGAGAAGTCCCACAAAACTCCCTAAATCATTTCAAAACCCTACCAATTCACAGGAATGTCCCACAAAATCTCCACCAATTCCCAGAACAACCCACAAAAATCTCACAAAAATCCCTAAATCTTCTGAAAACTCGACCAAATTCCAGAAACGCCCCATAAAATCAGCACAGTTTCCCACAAAATTCAAGAAAAAACACCACAAAATTCCCTAAATCTTCTCAAAACACAACCGAATTCTAGAAAAATATCCCACCAAATCTCCACAAATTCCCACAAAATACATGAGAAATCCCTCAAGATCCCTAAATCGCCTCAATATCCCACAAAATCACACAAAAATCACACAAAACCTCCACAAGTTTCCACAAAATCTAAGAAACATTCCTCAAAATTCTTCAAGTCTCCTCAGAATCCCACACAATTCCAGAAAAAACACACAAAATTCCAGAGAAGTCCCACAAAACTCCCTAAATCATTTCAAAACCCTACCAATTCACAGGAATGTCCCACAAAATCTCCACCAATTCCCAGAACATCCCACAAAAATCTCACAAAAATCCCTAAATCTTCGGAAAACTCGACCAAATTCCAGAAACGCCCCATAAAATCAGCACAGTTTCCCACAAAATTCAAGAAAAAACACCACAAAATTCCCTAAATCTTTTCAAAATACCACAAAATTCTTGAAAAGCCCCACCAAATTCCAGAAACATCCCACAAAATGTCCTCAATACCCAACAAAATCCCAGAAAAATCACACAAAATTCCCTAAATCTTCTCAAAACACGGCCAAAATCCACAAAAATCCCATCAAATCTCCACAAATTCCCACAGAATACATGAAAAATCCCTGATAATTTCTCAGTTCTCTACAGAATCTCACCAAATTCCAGAAAAGTCCCTCAAAGTTCCACAAACATCCCACAAAATCTCCTCAATATCCCACAAAATTCAAGAAAAATCACACAAAATTCCCTAAATCTTCTCAAAACACGACCAAATTCTAGAAAAATATCCCACCAAATCTCCACAAATTCCCACAAAATACATGAAAAATCCCTCAAGATCCCTAAATCGCCTCAATATCCCACAAAATTCCACAAAAATCACACAAAACCTCCACAAGTTTCCACAAAATCTAAGAAAAATTCCTCAAAAGTCTTCAAGTCTCCTCAAAACCACACAAAGTCCTTGAAAAGGCCCACCAAATTCCAGTAAAATCCCACAGATTCTCCACAAATTCCCACAAAATCTAAAACAAATTCCTCAAAATTCTTCAAGTCTCCTCAGAATCCCACACAATTCCAGAAAAAACACACAAAATTCCAGAGAAGTCCCACAAAACTCCCTAAATCATTTCAAAACCCTACCAATTCACAGGAATGTCCCACAAAATCTCCACCAATTCCCAGAACATCCCACAAAAATCTCACAAAAATCCCTAAATCTTCTGAAAACTCGACCAAATTCCAGAAACGCCCCATAAAATCAGCACAGTTTCCTACAAAATTCAAGAAAAAACACCACAAAATTCCCTAAATCTTCTCAAAACACAACCAAATTCTAGAAAAATATCCCACCAAATCTCCACAAATTCCCACAAAATACATGAGAAATCCCTCAAGATCCCTAAATCGCCTCAATATCCCACAAAATCACACAAAAATCACACAAAACCTCCACAAGTTTCCACAAAATCTAAAACAAATTCCTCAAAATTCTTCAAGTCTCCTCAGAATCCCACACAATTCCAGAAAAAACACACAAAATTCCAGAGAAGTCCCACAAAACTCCCTAAATCATTTCAAAACCCTACCAATTCACAGGAATGTCCCACAAAATCTCCACCAATTCCCAGAACATCCCACAAAAATCTCACAAAAATCCCTAAATCTTCTGAAAACTCGACCAAATTCCAGAAACGCCCCGTAAAATCAGCACAGTTTCCCACAAAATTCAAGAAAAAACACCACAAAATTCCCTAAATCTTCTCAAAACACAACCGAATTCTAGAAAAATATCCCACCAAATCTCCACAAATTCCCACAAAATACATGAGAAATCCCTCAAGATCCCTAAATCGCCTCAATATCCCACAAAATCACACAAAAATCACACAAAACCTCCACAAGTTTCCACAAAATCTAAGAAACATTCCTCAAAATTCTTCAAGTCTCCTCAGAATCCCACACAATTCCAGAAAAAACACACAAAATTCCAGAGAAGTCCCACAAAACTCCCTAAATCATTTCAAAACCCTACCAATTCACAGGAATGTCCCACAAAATCTCCACCAATTCCCAGAACATCCCACAAAAATCTCACAAAAATCCCTAAATCTTCGGAAAACTCGACCAAATTCCAGAAACGCCCCATAAAATCAGCACAGTTTCCCACAAAATTCAAGAAAAAACACCACAAAATTCCCTAAATCTTTTCAAAATACCACAAAATTCTTGAAAAGCCCCACCAAATTCCAGAAACATCCCACAAAATTTCCTCAATACCCAACAAAATCCCAGAAAAATCACACAAAATTCCCTAAATCTTCTCAAAACACGGCCAAAATCCACAAAAATCCCACCAAATCTCCACAAATTCCCACAGAATACATGAAAAATCCCTGATAATTTCTCAGTTCTCTACAGAATCTCACCAAATTCCAGAAAAGTCCCTCAAAGTTCCACAAACATCCCACAAAATCTCCTCAATATCCCACAAAATTCAAGAAAAATCACACAAAATTCCCTAAATCTTCTCAAAACACGACCAAATTCTAGAAAAATATCCCACCAAATCTCCACAAATTCCCACAAAATACATGAAAAATCCCTCAAGATCCCTAAATCGCCTCAATATCCCACAAAATCACACAAAAATCACACAAAACCTCCACAAGTTTCCACAAAATCTAAGAAAAATTCCTCAAAAGTCTTCAAGTCTCCTCAAAACCACACAAAGTCCTTGAAAAGGCCCACCAAATTCCAGTAAAATCCCACAGATTCTCCACAAATTCCCACAAAATCTAAAACAAATTCCTCAAAATTCTTCAAGTCTCCTCAGAATCCCACACAATTCCAGAAAAAACACACAAAATTCCAGAGAAGTCCCACAAAACTCCCTAAATCATTTCAAAACCCTACCAATTCACAGGAATGTCCCACAAAATCTCCACCAATTCCCAGAACATCCCACAAAAATCTCACAAAAATCCCTAAATCTTCTGAAAACTCGACCAAATTCCAGAAACGCCCCATAAAATCAGCACAGTTTCCCACAAAATTCAAGAAAAAACACCACAAAATTCCCTAAATCTTCTCAAAACACAACCAAATTCTAGAAAAATATCCCACCAAATCTCCACAAATTCCCACAAAATACATGAGAAATCCCTCAAGATCCCTAAATCGCCTCAATATCCCACAAAATCACACAAAAATCACACAAAACCTCCACAAGTTTCCACAAAATCTAAGAAAAATTCCTCAAAATTCTTCAAGTCTCCTCAGAATCCCACACAATTCCGGAAAAAACACACAAAATTCCAGAGAAGTCCCACAAAACTCCCTAAATCATTTCAAAACCCTACCAATTCACAGGAATGTCCCACAAAATCTCCACCAATTCCCAGAACATCCCACAAAAATCTCACAAAAATCCCTAAATCTTCTGAAAACTCGACCAAATTCCAGAAACGCCCCATAAAATCAGCACAGTTTCCCACAAAATTCAACAAAAAACACCACAAAATTCCCTAAATCTTCTCAAAACACAACCAAATTCTAGAAAAATATCCCACCAAATCTCCACAAATTCCCACAAAATACATGAGAAATCCCACAAGATCCCTAAATCGCCTCAATATCCCACAAAATCACACAAAAATCACACAAAACCTCCACAAGTTTCCACAAAATCTAAGAAAAATTCCTCAAAATTCTTCAAGTCTCCTCAGAATCCCACACAATTCCAGAAAAAACACACAAAATTCCAGAGAAGTCCCACAAAACTCCCTAAATCATTTCAAAACCCTACCAATTCACAGGAATGTCCCACAAAATCTCCACCAATTCCCAGAACATCCCACAAAAATCTCACAAAAATCCCTAAATCTTCTGAAAACTCGACCAAATTCCAGAAACGCCCCATAAAATCAGCACAGTTTCCCACAAAATTCAAGAAAAAACACCACAAAATTCCCTAAATCTTCTCAAAACACAACCAAATTCTAGAAAAATATCCCACCAAATCTCCACAAATTCCCACAAAATACATGAGAAATCCCTCAAGATCCCTAAATCGCCTCAATATCCCACAAAATCACACAAAAATCCCACAAAACCTCCACAAGTTTCCACAAAATCTAAGAAAAATTCCTCAAAATTCTTCAAGTCTCCTCAGAATCCCACACAATTCCGGAAAAACCCCACCAAATTCCAGAGAAGTCTCACAAAACTCCCTAAATCATTTCAAAACCCTACCAATTCACAGGAATGTCCCACAAAATCTCCACCAATTCCCAGAACATCCCACAAAAATCTCACAAAAATCCCTAAATCTTCGGAAAACTCGACCAAATTCCAGAAACGCCCCATAAAATCAGCACAGTTTCCCACAAAATTCAAGAAAAAACACCACAAAATTCCCAAAATCTTTTCAAAATACCACAAAATTCTTGAAAAGCCCCACCAAATTCCAGAAACATCCCACAAAATTTCCTCAATACCCAACAAAATCCCAGAAAAATCACACAAAATTCCCTAAATCTTCTCAAAACACGGCCAAAATCCACAAAAATCCCATCAAATCTCCACAAATTCCCACAGAATACATGAAAAATCCCTGATAATTTCTCAGTTCTCTACAGAATCTCACCAAATTCCAGAAAAGTCCCTCAAAGTTCCACAAACATCCCACAAAATCTCCTCAATATCCCACAAAATTCAAGAAAAATCACACAAAATTCCCTAAATCTTCTCAAAACACGACCAAATTCTAGAAAAATATCCCACCAAATCTCCACAAATTCCCACAAAATACATGAAAAATCCCTCAAGATCCCTAAATCGCCTCAATATCCCACAAAATCCCACAAAAATCCCACAAAACCTCCACAAGTTTCCACAAAATCTAAGAAAAATTCCTCAGAATTCTTCAAGTCTCCTCAAAACCACACAAAGTCCTTGAAAAGGCCCACCAAATTCCAGTAAAATCCCACAGATTCTCCACAAATTCCCACAAAATCTAAAACAAATTCCTCAAAATTCTTCAAGTCTCCTCAGAATCCCACACAATTCCAGAAAAAACCCACAAAATTCCAGAGAAGTCCCACAAAACTCCCTAAATCATTTCAAAACCCTACCAATTCACAGGAATGTCCCACAAAATCTCCACCAATTCCCAGAACAACCCACAAAAATCTCACAAAAATCCCTAAATCTTCTGAAAACTCGACCAAATTCCAGAAACGCCCCATAAAATCAGCACAGTTTCCCACAAAATTCAAGAAAAAACACCACAAAATTCCCTAAATCTTTTCAAAATACCACAAAATTCTTGAAAAGCCCCACCAAATTCCAGAAACATCCCACAAAATGTCCTCAATACCCAACAAAATCCCAGAAAAATCACACAAAATTCCCTAAATCTTCTCAAAACACGGCCAAAATCCACAAAAATCCCATCAAATCTCCACAAATTCCCACAGAATACATGAAAAATCCCTGATAATTTCTCAGTTCTCTACAGAATCTCACCAAATTCCAGAAAAGTCCCTCAAAGTTCCACAAACATCCCACAAAATCTCCTCAATATCCCACAAAATTCAAGAAAAATCACACAAAATTCCCTAAATCTTCTCAAAACACGACCAAATTCTAGAAAAATATCCCACCAAATCTCCACAAATTCCCACAAAATACATGAAAAATCCCTCAAGATCCCTAAATCGCCTCAATATCCCACAAAATTCCACAAAAATCACACAAAACCTCCACAAGTTTCCACAAAATCTAAGAAAAATTCCTCAAAAGTCTTCAAGTCTCCTCAAAACCACACAAAGTCCTTGAAAAGGCCCACCAAATTCCAGTAAAATCCCACAGATTCTCCACAAATTCCCACAAAATCTAAAACAAATTCCTCAAAATTCTTCAAGTCTCCTCAGAATCCCACACAATTCCAGAAAAAACACACAAAATTCCAGAGAAGTCCCACAAAACTCCCTAAATCATTTCAAAACCCTACCAATTCACAGGAATGTCCCACAAAATCTCCACCAATTCCCAGAACATCCCACAAAAATCTCACAAAAATCCCTAAATCTTCTGAAAACTCGACCAAATTCCAGAAACGCCCCATAAAATCAGCACAGTTTCCTACAAAATTCAAGAAAAAACACCACAAAATTCCCTAAATCTTCTCAAAACACAACCAAATTCTAGAAAAATATCCCACCAAATCTCCACAAATTCCCACAAAATACATGAGAAATCCCTCAAGATCCCTAAATCGCCTCAATATCCCACAAAATCACACAAAAATCACACAAAACCTCCACAAGTTTCCACAAAATCTAAGAAAAATTCCTCAAAATTCTTCAAGTCTCCTCAGAATCCCACACAATTCCAGAAAAAACACACAAAATTCCAGAGAAGTCCCACAAAACTCCCTAAATCATTTCAAAACCCTACCAATTCACAGGAATGTCCCACAAAATCTCCACCAATTCCCAGAACAACCCACAAAAATCTCACAAAAATCCCTAAATCTTCTGAAAACTCGACCAAATTCCAGAAACGCCCCATAAAATCAGCACAGTTTCCCACAAAATTCAAGAAAAAACACCACAAAATTCCCTAAATCTTCTCAAAACACAACCAAATTCTAGAAAAATATCCCACCAAATCTCCACAAATTCCCACAAAATACATGAGAAATCCCTCAAGATCCCTAAATCGCCTCAATATCCCACAAAATCACACAAAAATCCCACAAAACCTCCACAAGTTTCCACAAAATCTAAGAAAAATTCCTCAAAATTCTTCAAGTCTCCTCAGAATCCCACACAATTCCAGAAAAAACACACAAAATTCCAGAGAAGTCCCACAAAACTCCCTAAATCATTTCAAAACCCTACCAATTTACAGGAATGTCCCACAAAATCTCCACCAATTCCCAGAACATCCCACAAAAATCTCACAAAAATCCCTAAATCTTCTGAAAACTCGACCAAATTCCAGAAACGCCCCATAAAATCAGCACAGTTTCCCACAAAATTCAAGAAAAAACACCACAAAATTCCCTAAATCTTTTCAAAATACCACAAAATTCTTGAAAAGCCCCACCAAATTCCAGAAACATCCCACAAAATTTCCTCAATACCCAACAAAATCCCAGAAAAATCACACAAAATTCCCTAAATCTTCTCAAAACACGGCCAAAATCCACAAAAATCCCACCAAATCTCCACAAATTCCCACAGAATACATGAAAAATCCCTGATAATTTCTCAGTTCTCTACAGAATCTCACCAAATTCCAGAAAAGTCCCTCAAAGTTCCACAAACATCCCACAAAATCTCCTCAATATCCCACAAAATTCAAGAAAAATCACACAAAATTCCCTAAATCTTCTCAAAACACGACCAAATTCTAGAAAAATATCCCACCAAATCTCCACAAATTCCCACAAAATACATGAAAAATCCCTCAAGATCCCTAAATCGCCTCAATATCCCACAAAATCACACAAAAATCACACAAAACCTCCACAAGTTTCCACAAAATCTAAGAAAAATTCCTCAGAATTCTTCAAGTCTCCTCAAAACCACACAAAGTCCTTGAAAAGGCCCACCAAATTCCAGTAAAATCCCACAGATTCTCCACAAATTCCCACAAAATCTAAAACAAATTCCTCAAAATTCTTCAAGTCTCCTCAGAATCCCACACAATTCCAGAAAAAACACACAAAATTCCAGAGAAGTCCCACAAAACTCCCTAAATCATTTCAAAACCCTACCAATTCACAGGAATGTCCAACAAAATCTCCACCAATTCCCAGAACAACCCACAAAAATCTCACAAAAATCCCTAAATCTTCTGAAAACTCGACCAAATTCCAGAAACGCCCCATAAAATCAGCACAGTTTCCCACAAAATTCAAGAAAAAACACCACAAAATTCCCTAAATCTTCTCAAAACACAACCGAATTCTAGAAAAATATCCCACCAAATCTCCACAAATTCCCACAAAATACATGAGAAATCCATCAAGATCCCTAAATCGCCTCAATATCCCACAAAATCACACAAAAATCACACAAAACCTCCACAAGTTTCCACAAAATCTAAGAAAAATTCCTCAAAATTCTTCAAGTCTCCTCAGAATCCCACACAATTCCAGAAAAAACACACAAAATTCCAGAGAAGTCCCACAAAACTCCCTAAATCATTTCAAAACCCTACCAATTCACAGGAATGTCCCACAAAATCTCCACCAATTCCCAGAACATCCCACAAAAATCTCACAAAAATCCCTAAATCTTCGGAAAACTCGACCAAATTCCAGAAACGCCCCATAAAATCAGCACAGTTTCCCACAAAATTCAAGAAAAAACACCACAAAATTCCCTAAATCTTTTCAAAATACCACAAAATTCTTGAAAAGCCCCACCAAATTCCAGAAACATCCCACAAAATGTCCTCAATACCCAACAAAATCCCAGAAAAATCACACAAAATTCCCTAAATCTTCTCAAAACACGGCCAAAATCCACAAAAATCCCATCAAATCTCCACAAATTCCCACAGAATACATGAAAAATCCCTGATAATTTCTCAGTTCTCTACAGAATCTCACCAAATTCCAGAAAAGTCCCTCAAAGTTCCACAAACATCCCACAAAATCTCCTCAATATCCCACAAAATTCAAGAAAAATCACACAAAATTCCCTAAATCTTCTCAAAACACGACCAAATTCTAGAAAAATATCCCACCAAATCTCCACAAATTCCCACAAAATACATGAAAAATCCCTCAAGATCCCTAAATCGCCTCAATATCCCACAAAATTCCACAAAAATCCCACAAAACCTCCACAAGTTTCCACAAAATCCAAGAAAAATTCCTCAAAAGTCTTCAAGTCTCCTCAAAACCACACAAAGTCCTTGAAAAGGCCCACCAAATTCCAGTAAAATCCCACAGATTCTCCACAAATTCCCACAAAATCTAAAACAAATTCCTCAAAATTCTTCAAGTCTCCTCAGAATCCCACACAATTCCAGAAAAAACCCACAAAATTCCAGAGAAGTCCCACAAAACTCCCTAAATCATTTCAAAACCCTACCAATTCACAGGAATGTCCCACAAAATCTCCACCAATTCCCAGAACATCCCACAAAAATCTCACAAAAATCCCTAAATCTTCTGAAAACTCGACCAAATTCCAGAAACGCCCCATAAAATCAGCACAGTTTCCCACAAAATTCAAGAAAAAACACCACAAAATTCCCTAAATCTTCTCAAAACACAACCAAATTCTAGAAAAATATCCCACCAAATCTCCACAAATTCCCACAAAATACATGAGAAATCCCTCAAGATCCCTAAATCGCCTCAATATCCCACAAAATCACACAAAAATCACACAAAACCTCCACAAGTTTCCACAAAATCTAAGAAAAATTCCTCAAAATTCTTCAAGTCTCCTCAGAATCCCACACAATTCCAGAAAAAACACACAAAATTCCAGAGAAGTCCCACAAAACTCCCTAAATCATTTCAAAACCCTACCAATTCACAGGAATGTCCCACAAAATCTCCACCAATTCCCAGAACATCCCACAAAAATCTCACAAAAATCCCTAAATCTTCTGAAAACTCGACCAAATTCCAGAAATGCCCCATAAAATCAGCACAGTTTCCCACAAAATTCAAGAAAAAACACCACAAAATTCCCTAAATCTTTTCAAAATACCACAAAATTCTTGAAAAGCCCCACCAAATTCCAGAAACATCCCACAAAATGTCCTCAATACCCAACAAAATCCCAGAAAAATCACACAAAATTCCCTAAATCTTCTCAAAACACGGCCAAAATCCACAAAAATCCCACAGAATCTCCACAAATTCCCACAGAATACATGAAAAATCCCTGATAATTTCTCAGTTCTCTACAGAATCTCACCAAATTCCAGAAAAGTCCCTCAAAGTTCCACAAACATCCCACAAAATCTCCTCAATATCCAACAAAATCCCAGAAAAATCACAAAAAATTCCCTAAATCTTCTCAAAACACGACTAAATTCTAGAAAAATGTCCCACCAAATCTCCACAAAATCCCACAAAATACACAAAAAATCCCTCAAGATCCCGAAATCGCCTCAATATCCCACAAAATCCCACAAAAATCCCACAAAACCTCCACAAGTTTCCACAAAATCTAAGAAAAATTCCTCAAAATCCTTCAAGTCTCCTCAAAACCACACAAAGTCCTTGAAAAGGCCCACCAAATTCCAGTAAAATCCCACAGATTCTCCACAAATTCCCACAAAATCTAAAACAAATTCCTCAAAATTCTTCAAGTCTCCTCAGAATCCCACACAATTCCAGAAAAAACACACAAAATTCCAGAGAAGTCCCACAAAACTCCCTAAATCATTTCAAAACCCTACCAATTCACAGGAATGTCCCACAAAATCTCCACCAATTCCCAGAACATCCCACAAAAATCCCTAAATCTTCTGAAAACTTGACCAAATTCCAGAAACGCCCCATAAAATCAGCACAGTTTCCCACAAAATTCAAGAAAAAACACCACAAAATTCCCAAAATCTTTTCAAAATACCACAAAATTCTTGAAAAGCCCCACCAAATTCCAGAAACATCCCACAAAATTTCCTCAATACCCAACAAAATCCCAGAAAAATCACACAAAATTCCCTAAATCTTCTCAAAACACGGCCAAAATCCACAAAAATCCCACCAAATCTCCACAAATTCCCACAGAATACATGAAAAATCCCTGATAATTTCTCAGTTCTCTACAGAATCTCACCAAATTCCAGAAAAGTCCCTCAAAGTTCCACAAACATCCCACAAAATCTCCTCAATATCCCACAAAATTCAAGAAAAATCACACAAAATTCCCTAAATCTTCTCAAAACACGACCAAATTCTAGAAAAATATCCCACCAAATCTCCACAAATTCCCACAAAATACATGAAAAATCCCTCAAGATCCCGAAATCGCCTCAATATCCCAAAAAATTCCACAAAAATCCCACAAAACCTCCACAAGTTTCCACAAAATCTAAGAAAAATTCCTCAAAATTCTTCAAGTCTCCTCAAAACCACACAAAGTCCTTGAAAAGGCCCACCAAATTCCAGTAAAATCCCACAGATTCTCCACAAATTCCCACAAAATCTAAAACAAATTCCTCAAAATTCTTCAAGTCTCCTCAGAATCCCACACAATTCCAGAAAAAACACACAAAATTCCAGAGAAGTCCCACAAAACTCCCTAAATCATTTCAAAACCCTACCAATTCACAGGAATGTCCCACAAAATCTCCACCAATTCCCAGAACATCCCAAAAAATCTCACAAAAATCCCTAACACTTCTGAAAACTCGACCAAATTCCAGAAATGCCCCATAAAATCAGCACAGTTTCCCACAAAATTCAAGAAAAAACACCACAAAATTCCCTAAATCTTCTCAAAACACAACCAAATTCTAGAAAAATATCCCACCAAATCTCCACAAATTCCCACAAAATACATGAGAAATCCCTCAAGATCCCTAAATCGCCTCAATATCCCACAAAATCACACAAAAATCACACAAAACCTCCACAAGTTTCCACAAAATCTAAGAAAAATTCCTCAAAATTCTTCACGTCTCCTCAGAATCCCACACAATTCCAGAAAAAACACACAAAATTCCAGAGAAGTCCCACAAAACTCCCTAAATCATTTCAAAACCCTACCAAATCACAGGAATGTCCCACAAAATCTCCACCAATTCCCAGAACATCCCACAAAAATCTCACAAAAATCCCTAAATCTTCTGAAAACTCGACCAAATTCCAGAAACGCCCCATAAAATCAGCACAGTTTCCCACAAAATTCAAGAAAAAACACCACAAAATTCCCTAAATCTTTTCAAAATACCACAAAATTCTTGAAAAGCCCCACCAAATTCCAGAAACATCCCACAAAATTTCCTCAATACCCAACAAAATCCCAGAAAAATCACACAAAATTCCCTAAATCTTCTCAAAACACGGCCAAAATCCACAAAAATCCCACCGAATCTCCACAAATTCCCAAAGAATACATGAAAAATCCCTGATAATTTCTCAGTTCTCTACAGAATCTCACCAAATTCCAGAAAAGTCCCTCAAAGTTCCACAAACATCCCACAAAATCTCCTCAATATCCAACAAAATCCCAGAAAAATCACACAAAAATCCCTAAATCTTCTCAAAACTCGACCAAATTCCAGAAACGCCCCATAAAATCAGCACAGTTTCCCACAAAATTCAAGAAAAAACACCACAAAATTCCCTAAATCTTCTCAAAACACAACCAAATTCTAGAAAAATATCCCACCAAATCTCCACAAATTCCCACAAAATACATGAGAAATCCCTCAAGATCCCTAAATCGCCTCAATATCCCACAAAATCACACAAAAATCACACAAAACCTCCACAAGTTTCCACAAAATCTAAGAAAAATTCCTCAGAATTCTTCAAGTCTCCTCAGAATCCCACACAATTCCAGAAAAACCCCACAAAATTCCAGAGAAGTCCCACAAAACTCCCCAAATCATTTCAAAACCCTACCAATTCACAGGAATGTCCCACAAAATCTCCACCAATTCCCAGAACATCCCACAAAAATCTCACAAAAATCCCTAAATCTTCTGAAAACTCGACCAAATTCCAGAAATGCCCCATAAAATCAGCACAGTTTCCCACAAAATTCAAGAAAAAACACCACAAAATTCCCTAAATCTTTTCAAAATACCACAAAATTCTTGAAAAGCCCCACCAAATTCCAGAAACATCCCACAAAATTTCCTCAATACCCAACAAAATCCCAGAAAAATCACACAAAATTCCCTAAATCTTCTCAAAACACGGCCAAAATCCACAAAAATCCCACCGAATCTCCACAAATTCCCACAGAATACATGAAAAATCCCTGATAATTTCTCAGTTCTCTACAGAATCTCACCAAATTCCAGAAAAGTCCCTCAAAGTTCCACAAACATCCCACAAAATCTCCTCAATATCCAACAAAATCCCAGAAAAATCACACAAAATTCCCTAAATCTTCTCAAAACACGACTAAATTCTAGAAAAATGTCCCACCAAATCTCCACAAAATCCCACAAAATACACAAAAAATCCCTCAAGATCCCGAAATCGCCTCAATATCCCACAAAATTCCACAAAAATCACACAAAACCTCCACAAGTTTCCACAAAATCTAAGAAAAATTCCTCAAAATTCTTCAAGTCTCCTCAAAACCACACAAAGTCCTTGAAAAGGCCCACCAAATTCCAGTAAAATCCCACAGATTCTCCACAAATTCCCACAAAATCTAAAACAAATTCCTCAAAATTCTTCAAGTCTCCTCAGAATCCCACACAATTCCAGAAAAAACACACAAAATTCCAGAGAAGTCCCACAAAACTCCCTAAATCATTTCAAAACCCTACCAATTCACAGGAATGTCCCACAAAATCTCCACCAATTCCCAGAACATCCCACAAAAATCTCACAAAAATCCCTAAATCTTCTGAAAACTCGACCAAATTCCAGAAACGCCCCATAAAATCAGCACAGTTTCCCACAAAATTCAAGAAAAAACACCACAAAATTCCCAAAATCTTTTCAAAATACCACAAAATTCTTGAAAAGCCCCACCAAATTCCAGAAACATCCCACAAAATTTCCTCAATACCCAACAAAATCCCAGAAAAATCACACAAAATTCCCTAAATCTTCTCAAAACACGGCCAAAATCCACAAAAATCCCACCAAATCTCCACAAATTCCCACAGAATACATGAAAAATCCCTGATAATTTCTCAGTTCTCTACAGAATCTCACCAAATTCCAGAAAAGTCCCTCAAAGTTCCACAAACATCCCACAAAATCTCCTCAATATCCCACAAAATTCAAGAAAAATCACACAAAATTCCCTAAATCTTCTCAAAACACGACCAAATTCTAGAAAAATATCCCACCAAATCTCCACAAATTCCCACAAAATACATGAAAAATCCCTCAAGATCCCGAAATCGCCTCAATATCCCAAAAAATTCCACAAAAATCCCACAAAACCTCCACAAGTTTCCACAAAATCTAAGAAAAATTCCTCAAAATTCTTCAAGTCTCCTCAAAACCACACAAAGTCCTTGAAAAGGCCCACCAAATTCCAGTAAAATCCCACAGATTCTCCACAAATTCCCACAAAATCTAAAACAAATTCCTCAAAATTCTTCAAGTCTCCTCAGAATCCCACACAATTCCAGAAAAAACCCACAAAATTCCAGAGAAGTCCCACAAAACTCCCTAAATCATTTCAAAACCCTACCAATTCACAGGAATGTCCCACAAAATCTCCACCAATTCCCAGAACATCCCAAAAAATCTCACAAAAATCCCTAACACTTCTGAAAACTCGACCAAATTCCAGAAACGCCCCATAAAATCAGCACAGTTTCCCACAAAATTCAAGAAAAAACACCACAAAATTCCCTAAATCTTCTCAAAACACAACCAAATTCTAGAAAAATATCCCACCAAATCTCCACAAATTCCCACAAAATACATGAGAAATCCCTCAAGATCCCTAAATCGCCTCAATATCACACAAAATCACACAAAAATCACACAAAACCTCCACAAGTTTCCACAAAATCTAAGAAAAATTCCTCAAAATTCTTCACGTCTCCTCAGAATCCCACACAATTCCAGAAAAAACACACAAAATTCCAGAGAAGTCCCACAAAACTCCCTAAATCATTTCAAAACCCTACCAAATCACAGGAATGTCCCACAAAATCTCCACCAATTCCCAGAACATCCCACAAAAATCTCACAAAAATCCCTAAATCTTCTGAAAACTCGACCAAATTCCAGAAACGCCCCATAAAATCAGCACAGTTTCCCACAAAATTCAAGAAAAAACACCACAAAATTCCCAAAATCTTTTCAAAATACCACAAAATTCTTGAAAAGCCCCACCAAATTCCAGAAACATCCCACAAAATGTCCTCAATACCCAACAAAATCCCAGAAAAATCACACAAAATTCCCTAAATCTTCTCAAAACACGGCCAAAATCCACAAAAATCCCATCAAATCTCCACAAATTCCCACAGAATACATGAAAAATCCCTGATAATTTCTCAGTTCTCTACAGAATCTCACCAAATTCCAGAAAAGTCCCTCAAAGTTCCACAAACATCCCACAAAATCTCCTCAATATCCCACAAAATTCAAGAAAAATCACACAAAATTCCCTAAATCTTCTCAAAACACAACCAAATTCTAGAAAAATATCCCACCAAATCTCCACAAATTCCCACAAAATACATGAAAAATCCCTCAAGATCCCTAAATCGCCTCAATATCCCACAAAATTCCACAAAAATCACACAAAACCTCCACAAGTTTCCACAAAATCTAAGAAAAATTCCTCAAAAGTCTTCAAGTCTCCTCAAAACCACACAAAGTCCTTGAAAAGGCCCACCAAATTCCAGTAAAATCCCACAGATTCTCCACAAATTCCCACAAAATCTAAAACAAATTCCTCAAAATTCTTCAAGTCTCCTCAGAATCCCACACAATTCCAGAAAAAACACACAAAATTCCAGAGAAGTCCCACAAAACTCCCTAAATCATTTCAAAACCCTACCAATTCACAGGAATGTCCCACAAAATCTCCACCAATTCCCAGAACATCCCACAAAAATCTCACAAAAATCCCTAAATCTTCTGAAAACTCGACCAAATTCCAGAAACGCCCCATAAAATCAGCACAGTTTCCCACAAAATTCAAGAAAAAACACCACAAAATTCCCAAAATCTTTTCAAAATACCACAAAATTCTTGAAAAGCCCCACCAAATTCCAGAAACATCCCACAAAATGTCCTCAATACCCAACAAAATCCCAGAAAAATCACACAAAATTCCCTAAATCTTCTCAAAACACGGCCAAAATCCACAAAAATCCCACCAAATCTCCACAAATTCCCACAGAATACATGAAAAATCCCTGATAATTTCTCAGTTCTCTACAGAATCTCACCAAATTCCAGAAAAGTCCCTCAAAGTTCCACAAACATCCCACAAAATCTCCTCAATATCCCACAAAATTCAAGAAAAATCACACAAAATTCCCTAAATCTTCTCAAAACACGACCAAATTCTAGAAAAATATCCCACCAAATCTCCACAAATTCCCACAAAATACATGAAAAATCCCTCAAGATCCCTAAATCGCCTCAATATCCCAAAAAATTCCACAAAAATCCCACAAAACCTCCACAAGTTTCCACAAAATCTAAGAAAAATTCCTCAAAATTCTTCAAGTCTCCTCAAAACCACACAAAGTCCTTGAAAAGGCCCACCAAATTCCAGTAAAATCCCACAGATTCTCCACAAATTCCCACAAAATCTAAAACAAATTCCTCAAAATTCTTCAAGTCTCCTCAGAATCCCACACAATTCCAGAAAAAACCCACAAAATTCCAGAGAAGTCCCACAAAACTCCCTAAATCATTTCAAAACCCTACCAATTCACAGGAATGTCCCACAAAATCTCCACCAATTCCCAGAACATCCCAAAAAATCTCACAAAAATCCCTAACACTTCTGAAAACTCGACCAAATTCCAGAAACGCCCCATAAAATCAGCACAGTTTCCCACAAAATTCAAGAAAAAACACCACAAAATTCCCTAAATCTTCTCAAAACACAACCAAATTCTAGAAAAATATCCCACCAAATCTCCACAAATTCCCACAAAATACATGAGAAATCCCTCAAGATCCCTAAATCGCCTCAATATCACACAAAATCACACAAAAATCACACAAAACCTCCACAAGTTTCCACAAAATCTAAGAAAAATTCCTCAAAATTCTTCAAGTCTCCTCAGAATCCCACACAATTCCAGAAAAAACACACAAAATTCCAGAGAAGTCCCACAAAACTCCCTAAATCATTTCAAAACCCTACCAAATCACAGGAATGTCCCACAAAATCTCCACCAATTCCCAGAACATCCCACAAAAATCTCACAAAAATCCCTAAATCTTCTGAAAACTCGACCAAATTCCAGAAACGCCCCATAAAATCAGCACAGTTTCCCACAAAATTCAAGAAAAAACACCACAAAATTCCCAAAATCTTTTCAAAATACCACAAAATTCTTGAAAAGCCCCACCAAATTCCAGAAACATCCCACAAAATGTCCTCAATACCCAACAAAATCCCAGAAAAATCACACAAAATTCCCTAAATCTTCTCAAAACACGGCCAAAATCCACAAAAATCCCATCAAATCTCCACAAATTCCCACAGAATACATGAAAAATCCCTGATAATTTCTCAGTTCTCTACAGAATCTCACCAAATTCCAGAAAAGTCCCTCAAAGTTCCACAAACATCCCACAAAATCTCCTCAATATCCCACAAAATTCAAGAAAAATCACACAAAATTCCCTAAATCTTCTCAAAACACGACCAAATTCTAGAAAAATATCCCACCAAATCTCCACAAATTCCCACAAAATACATGAAAAATCCCTCAAGATCCCTAAATCGCCTCAATATCCCACAAAATTCCACAAAAATCACACAAAACCTCCACAAGTTTCCACAAAATCTAAGAAAAATTCCTCAAAAGTCTTCAAGTCTCCTCAAAACCACACAAAGTCCTTGAAAAGGCCCACCAAATTCCAGTAAAATCCCACAGATTCTCCACAAATTCCCACAAAATCTAAAACAAATTCCTCAAAATTCTTCAAGTCTCCTCAGAATCCCACACAATTCCAGAAAAAACACACAAAATTCCAGAGAAGTCCCACAAAACTCCCTAAATCATTTCAAAACCCTACCAATTCACAGGAATGTCCCACAAAATCTCCACCAATTCCCAGAACATCCCACAAAAATCTCACAAAAATCCCTAAATCTTCTGAAAACTTGACCAAATTCCAGAAACGCCCCATAAAATCAGCACAGTTTCCCACAAAATTAAAGAAAAAACACCACAAAATTCCCTAAATCTTCTCAAAACACAACCGAATTCTAGAAAAATATCCCACCAAATCTCCACAAATTCCCACAAAATACATGAGAAATCCCTCAAGATCCCTAAATCGCCTCAATATCCCACAAAATCACACAAAAATCACACAAAACCTCCACAAGTTTCCACAAAATCTAAGAAAAATTCCTCAAAATTCTTCAAGTCTCCTCAGAATCCCACACAATTCCAGAAAAAACACACAAAATTCCAGAGAAGTCCCACAAAACTCCCTAAATCATTTCAAAACCCTACCAATTCACAGGAATGTCCCACAAAATCTCCACCAATTCCCAGAACATCCCACAAAAATCTCACAAAAATCCCTAAATCTTCTGAAAACTCGACCAAATTCCAGAAACGCCCCATAAAATCAGCACAGTTTCCCACAAAATTCAAGAAAAAACACCACAAAATTCCCTAAATCTTTTCAAAATACCACAAAATTCTTGAAAAGCCCCACCAAATTCCAGAAACATCCCACAAAATTTCCTCAATACCCAACAAAATCCCAGAAAAATCACACAAAATTCCCTAAATCTTCTCAAAACACGGCCAAAATCCACAAAAATCCCACCAAATCTCCACAAATTCCCACAGAATACATGAAAAATCCCTGATAATTTCTCAGTTCTCTACAGAATCTCACCAAATTCCAGAAAAGTCCCTCAAAGTTCCACAAACATCCCACAAAATCTCCTCAATATCCCACAAAATTCAAGAAAAATCACACAAAATTCCCTAAATCTTCTCAAAACACGACCAAATTCTAGAAAAATATCCCACCAAATCTCCACAAATTCCCACAAAATACATGAAAAATCCCTCAAGATCCCTAAATCGCCTCAATATCCCAAAAAATTCCACAAAAATCACACAAAACCTCCACAAGTTTCCACAAAATCTAAGAAAAATTCCTCAAAATTCTTCAAGTCTCCTCAAAACCACACAAAGTCCTTGAAAAGGCCCACCAAATTCCAGTAAAATCCCACAGATTCTCCACAAATTCCCACAAAATCTAAAACAAATTCCTCAAAATTCTTCAAGTCTCCTCAGAATCCCACACAATTCCAGAAAAAACACACAAAATTCCAGAGAAGTCCCACAAAACTCCCTAAATCATTTCAAAACCCTACCAATTCACAGGAATGTCCCACAAAATCTCCACCAATTCCCAGAACATCCCAAAAAATCTCACAAAAATCCCTAACACTTCTGAAAACTCGACCAAATTCCAGAAACGCCCCATAAAATCAGCACAGTTTCCCACAAAATTCAAGAAAAAACACCACAAAATTCCCTAAATCTTCTCAAAACACAACCAAATTCTAGAAAAATGTCCCACCAAATCTCCACAAAATCCCACAAAATACACAAAAAATCCCTCAAGATCCCGAAATCGCCTCAATATCCCACAAAATTCCACAAAAATCACACAAAACCTCCACAAGTTTCCACAAAATCTAAGAAAAATTCCTCAAAAGTCTTCAAGTCTCCTCAAAACCACACAAAGTCCTTGAAAAGGCCCACCAAATTCCAGTAAAATCCCACAGATTCTCCACAAATTCCCACAAAATCTAAAACAAATTCCTCAAAATTCTTCAAGTCTCCTCAGAATCCCACACAATTCCAGAAAAAACACACAAAATTCCAGAGAAGTCCCACAAAACTCCCTAAATCATTTCAAAACCCTACCAATTCACAGGAATGTCCCACAAAATCTCCACCAATTCCCAGAACAACCCACAAAAATCTCACAAAAATCCCTAAATCTTCTGAAAACTCGACCAAATTCCAGAAACGCCCCATAAAATCAGCACAGTTTCCCACAAAATTCAAGAAAAAACACCACAAAATTCCCTAAATCTTCTCAAAACACAACCAAATTCTAGAAAAATATCCCACCAAATCTCCACAAATTCCCACAAAATACATGAGAAATCCCTCAAGATCCCTAAATCGCCTCAATATCCCACAAAATCACACAAAAATCCCACAAAACCTCCACAAGTTTCCACAAAATCTAAGAAAAATTCCTCAAAATTCTTCAAGTCTCCTCAGAATCCCACACAATTCCAGAAAAAACACACAAAATTCCAGAGAAGTCCCACAAAACTCCCTAAATCATTTCAAAACCCTACCAATTCACAGGAATGTCCCACAAAATCTCCACCAATTCCCAGAACATCCCACAAAAATCTCACAAAAATCCCTAAATCTTCTGAAAACTCGACCAAATTCCAGAAACGCCCCATAAAATCAGCACAGTTTCCCACAAAATTCAAGAAAAAACACCACAAAATTCCCTAAATCTTTTCAAAATACCACAAAATTCTTGAAAAGCCCCACCAAATTCCAGAAACATCCCACAAAATGTCCTCAATACCCAACAAAATCCCAGAAAAATCACACAAAATTCCCTAAATCTTCTCAAAACACGGCCAAAATCCACAAAAATCCCATCAAATCTCCACAAATTCCCACAGAATACATGAAAAATCCCTGATAATTTCTCAGTTCTCTACAGAATCTCACCAAATTCCAGAAAAGTCCCTCAAAGTTCCACAAACATCCCACAAAATCTCCTCAATATCCCACAAAATTCAAGAAAAATCACACAAAATTCCCTAAATCTTCTCAAAACTCGACCAAATCCTAGAAAAATATCCCACCAAATCTCCACAAATTCCCACAAAATACATGAAAAATCCCTCAAGATCCCTAAATCGCCTCAATATCCCACAAAATTCCACAAAAATCCCACAAAACCTCCACAAGTTTCCACAAAATCTAAGAAAAATTCCTCAAAAGTCTTCAAGTCTCCTCAAAACCACACAAAGTCCTTGAAAAGGCCCACCAAATTCCAGTAAAATCCCACAGATTCTCCACAAATTCCCACAAAATCTAAAACAAATTCCTCAAAATTCTTCAAGTCTCCTCAGAATCCCACACAATTCCAGAAAAAACACACAAAATTCCAGAGAAGTCCCACAAAACTCCCTAAATCATTTCAAAACCCTACCAATTCACAGGAATGTCCCACAAAATCTCCACCAATTCCCAGAACATCCCACAAAAATCTCACAAAAATCCCTAAATCTTCTGAAAACTCGACCAAATTCCAGAAATGCCCCATAAAATCAGCACAGTTTCCCACAAAATTCAAGAAAAAACACCACAAAATTCCCTAAATCTTTTCAAAATACCACAAAATTCTTGAAAAGCCCCACCAAATTCCAGAAACATCCCACAAAATTTCCTCAATACCCAACAAAATCCCAGAAAAATCACACAAAATTCCCTAAATCTTCTCAAAACACGGCCAAAATCCACAAAAATCCCACCAAATCTCCACAAATTCCCACAGAATACATGAAAAATCCCTGATAATTTCTCAGTTCTCTACAGAATCTCACCAAATTCCAGAAAAGTCCCTCAAAGTTCCACAAACATCCCACAAAATCTCCTCAATATCCCACAAAATTCAAGAAAAATCACACAAAATTCCCTAAATCTTCTCAAAACACGACCAAATTCTAGAAAAATATCCCACCAAATCTCCACAAATTCCCACAAAATACATGAAAAATCCCTCAAGATCCCTAAATCGCCTCAATATCCCACAAAATCACACAAAAATCACACAAAACCTCCACAAGTTTCCACAAAATCTAAGAAAAATTCCTCAGAATTCTTCAAGTCTCCTCAAAACCACACAAAGTCCTTGAAAAGGCCCACCAAATTCCAGTAAAATCCCACAGATTCTCCACAAATTCCCACAAAATCTAAAACAAATTCCTCAAAATTCTTCAAGTCTCCTCAGAATCCCACACAATTCCAGAAAAAACACACAAAATTCCAGAGAAGTCCCACAAAACTCCCTAAATCATTTCAAAACCCTACCAATTCACAGGAATGTCCCACAAAATCTCCACCAATTCCCAGAACAACCCACAAAAATCTCACAAAAATCCCTAAATCTTCTGAAAACTCGACCAAATTCCAGAAACGCCCCATAAAATCAGCACAGTTTCCCACAAAATTCAAGAAAAAACACCACAAAATTCCCTAAATCTTCTCAAAACACAACCAAATTCTAGAAAAATATCCCACCAAATCTCCACAAATTCCCACAAAATACATGAGAAATCCCTCAAGATCCCTAAATCGCCTCAATATCCCACAAAATCACACAAAAATCACACAAAACCTCCACAAGTTTCCACAAAATCTAAGAAAAATTCCTCAAAATTCTTCAAGTCTCCTCAGAATCCCACACAATTCCAGAAAAAACACACAAAATTCCAGAGAAGTCCCACAAAACTCCCTAAATCATTTCAAAACCCTACCAATTCACAGGAATGTCCCACAAAATCTCCACCAATTCCCAGAACATCCCACAAAAATCTCACAAAAATCCCTAAATCTTCGGAAAACTCGACCAAATTCCAGAAACGCCCCATAAAATCAGCACAGTTTCCCACAAAATTCAAGAAAAAACACCACAAATTCCCTAAATCTTTTCAAAATACCACAAAATTCTTGAAAAGGCCCCACCAAATTCCAGAAACATCCCACAAAATGTCCTCAATACCCAACAAAATCCCAGAAAAAACCCACAAAATTCCAGAGAAGTCCCACAAAACTCCCTAAATCATTTCAAAACCCTACCAATTCACAGGAATGTCCCACAAAATCTCCACCAATTCCCAGAACATCCCAAAAAATCTCACAAAAATCCCTAACACTTCTGAAAACTCGACCAAATTCCAGAAACGCCCCATAAAATCAGCACAGTTTCCCACAAAATTCAAGAAAAAACACCACAAAATTCCCTAAATCTTCTCAAAACACAACCAAATTCTAGAAAAATATCCCACCAAATCTCCACAAATTCCCACAAAATACATGAGAAATCCCTCAAGATCCCTAAATCGCCTCAATATCACACAAAATCACACAAAAATCACACAAAACCTCCACAAGTTTCCACAAAATCTAAGAAAAATTCCTCAAAATTCTTCACGTCTCCTCAGAATCCCACACAATTCCAGAAAAAACACACAAAATTCCAGAGAAGTCCCACAAAACTCCCTAAATCATTTCAAAACCCTACCAAATCACAGGAATGTCCCACAAAATCTCCACCAATTCCCAGAACATCCCACAAAAATCTCACAAAAATCCCTAAATCTTCTGAAAACTCGACCAAATTCCAGAAACGCCCCATAAAATCAGCACAGTTTCCCACAAAATTCAAGAAAAAACACCACAAAATTCCCAAAATCTTTTCAAAATACCACAAAATTCTTGAAAAGCCCCACCAAATTCCAGAAACATCCCACAAAATGTCCTCAATACCCAACAAAATCCCAGAAAAATCACACAAAATTCCCTAAATCTTCACAAAACACGGCCAAAATCCACAAAAATCCCATCAAATCTCCACAAATTCCCACAGAATACATGAAAAATCCCTGATAATTTCTCAGTTCTCTACAGAATCTCACCAAATTCCAGAAAAGTCCCTCAAAGTTCCACAAACATCCCACAAAATCTCCTCAATATCCCACAAAATTCAAGAAAAATCACACAAAATTCCCTAAATCTTCTCAAAACACGACCAAATTCTAGAAAAATATCCCACCAAATCTCCACAAATTCCCACAAAATACATGAAAAATCCCTCAAGATCCCTAAATCGCCTCAATATCCCACAAAATTCCACAAAAATCACACAAAACCTCCACAAGTTTCCACAAAATCTAAGAAAAATTCCTCAAAAGTCTTCAAGTCTCCTCAAAACCACACAAAGTCCTTGAAAAGGCCCACCAAATTCCAGTAAAATCCCACAGATTCTCCACAAATTCCCACAAAATCTAAAACAAATTCCTCAAAATTCTTCAAGTCTCCTCAGAATCCCACACAATTCCAGAAAAAACACACAAAATTCCAGAGAAGTCCCACAAAACTCCCTAAATCATTTCAAAACCCTACCAATTCACAGGAATGTCCCACAAAATCTCCACCAATTCCCAGAACATCCCACAAAAATCTCACAAAAATCCCTAAATCTTCTGAAAACTCGACCAAATTCCAGAAACGCCCCATAAAATCAGCACAGTTTCCCACAAAATTCAAGAAAAAACACCACAAAATTCCCTAAATCTTCTCAAAACACAACCGAATTCTAGAAAAATATCCCACCAAATCTCCACAAATTCCCACAAAATACATGAGAAATCCCTCAAGATCCCTAAATCGCCTCAATATCCCACAAAATCACACAAAAATCACACAAAACCTCCACAAGTTTCCACAAAATCTAAGAAAAATTCCTCAAAATTCTTCAAGTCTCCTCAGAATCCCACACAATTCCAGAAAAAACACACAAAATTCCAGAGAAGTCCCACAAAACTCCCTAAATCATTTCAAAACCCTACCAATTCACAGGAATGTCCCACAAAATCTCCACCAATTCCCAGAACATCCCACAAAAATCCCACAAAAATCCCTAAATCTTCTGAAAACTCGACCAAATTCCAGTAACGCCCCATAAAATCAGCACAGTTTCCCACAAAATTCAAGAAAAAACACCACAAAATTCCCTAAATCTTTTCAAAATACCACAAAATTCTTGAAAAGCCCCACCAAATTCCAGAAACATCCCACAAAATTTCCTCAATACCCAACAAAATCCCAGAAAAATCACACAAAATTCCCTAAATCTTCTCAAAACACGGCCAAAATCCACAAAAATCCCACCAAATCTCCACAAATTCCCACAGAATACATGAAAAATCCCTGATAATTTCTCAGTTCTCTACAGAATCTCACCAAATTCCAGAAAAGTCCCTCAAAGTTCCACAAACATCCCACAAAATCTCCTCAATATCCCACAAAATTCAAGAAAAATCACACAAAATTCCCTAAATCTTCTCAAAACACGACCAAATTCTAGAAAAATATCCCACCAAATCTCCACAAATTCCCACAAAATACATGAAAAATCCCTCAAGATCCCTAAATCGCCTCAATATCCCACAAAATCCCACAAAAATCCCACAAAACCTCCACAAGTTTCCACAAAATCTAAGAAAAATTCCTCAGAATTCTTCAAGTCTCCTCAAAACCACACAAAGTCCTTGAAAAGGCCCACCAAATTCCAGTAAAATCCCACAGATTCTCCACAAATTCCCACAAAATCTAAAACAAATTCCTCAAAATTCTTCAAGTCTCCTCAGAATCCCACACAATTCCAGAAAAAACACACAAAATTCCAGAGAAGTCCCACAAAACTCCCTAAATCATTTCAAAACCCTACCAATTCACAGGAATGTCCCACAAAATCTCCACCAATTCCCAGAACAACCCACAAAAATCTCACAAAAATCCCTAAATCTTCTGAAAACTCGACCAAATTCCAGAAACGCCCCATAAAATCAGCACAGTTTCCCACAAAATTCAAGAAAAAACACCACAAAATTCCCTAAATCTTCTCAAAACACAACCGAATTCTAGAAAAATATCCCACCAAATCTCCACAAATTCCCACAAAATACATGAGAAATCCCTCAAGATCCCTAAATCGCCTCAATATCCCACAAAATCACACAAAAATCACACAAAACCTCCACAAGTTTCCACAAAATCTAAGAAAAATTCCTCAAAATTCTTCAAGTCTCCTCAGAATCCCACACAATTCCAGAAAAAACACACAAAATTCCAGAGAAGTCCCACAAAACTCCCTAAATCATTTCAAAACCCTACCAATTCACAGGAATGTCCCACAAAATCTCCACCAATTCCCAGAACATCCCACAAAAATCCCACAAAAATCCCTAAATCTTCTGAAAACTCGACCAAATTCCAGAAACGCCCCATAAAATCAGCACAGTTTCCCACAAAATTCAAGAAAAAACACCACAAAATTCCCTAAATCTTCTCAAAACACAACCAAATTCTAGAAAAATATCCCACCAAATCTCCACAAATTCCCACAAAATACATGAGAAATCCCTCAAGATCCCTAAATCGCCTCAATATCCCACAAAATCACACAAAAATCACACAAAACCTCCACAAGTTTCCACAAAATCTAAGAAAAATTCCTCAAAATTCTTCAAGTCTCCTCAGAATCCCACACAATTCCAGAAAAAACACACAAAATTCCAGAGAAGTCCCACAAAACTCCCTAAATCATTTCAAAACCCTACCAATTCACAGGAATGTCCCACAAAATCTCCACCAATTCCCAGAACATCCCACAAAAATCTCACAAAAATCCCTAAATCTTCGGAAAACTCGACCAAATTCCAGAAACGCCCCATAAAATCAGCACAGTTTCCCACAAAATTCAAGAAAAAACACCACAAAATTCCCTAAATCTTTTCAAAATACCACAAAATTCTTGAAAAGCCCCACCAAATTCCAGAAACATCCCACAAAATGTCCTCAATACCCAACAAAATCCCAGAAAAATCACACAAAATTCCCTAAATCTTCTCAAAACACGGCCAAAATCCACAAAAATCCCATCAAATCTCCACAAATTCCCACAGAATACATGAAAAATCCCTGATAATTTCTCAGTTCTCTACAGAATCTCACCAAATTCCAGAAAAGTCCCTCAAAGTTCCACAAACATCCCACAAAATCTCCTCAATATCCCACAAAATTCAAGAAAAATCACACAAAATTCCCTAAATCTTCTCAAAACTCGACCAAATCCTAGAAAAATATCCCACCAAATCTCCACAAATTCCCACAAAATACATGAAAAATCCCTCAAGATCCCTAAATCGCCTCAATAGCCCACAAAATTCCACAAAAATCACACAAAACCTCCACAAGTTTCCACAAAATCTAAGAAAAATTCCTCAAAAGTCTTCAAGTCTCCTCAAAACCACACAAAGTCCTTGAAAAGGCCCACCAAATTCCAGTAAAATCCCACAGATTCTCCACAAATTCCCACAAAATCTAAAACAAATTCCTCAAAATTCTTCAAGTCTCCTCAGAATCCCACACAATTCCAGAAAAAACACACAAAATTCCAGAGAAGTCCCACAAAACTCCCTAAATCATTTCAAAACCCTACCAATTCACAGGAATGTCCCACAAAATCTCCACCAATTCCCAGAAATTCCCACAAAAATCTCACAAAAATCCCTAAATCTTCTGAAAACTCGACCAAATTCCAGAAACGCCCCATAAAATCAGCACAGTTTCCCACAAAATTCAAGAAAAAGCACCACAAAATTCCCTAAATCTTTTCAAAATACCACAAAATTCTTGAAAAGCCCCACCAAATTCCAGAAACATCCCACAAAATTTCCTCAATACCCAACAAAATCCCAGAAAAATCACACAAAATTCCCTAAATCTTCTCAAAACACGGCCAAAATCCACAAAAATCCCACCAAATCTCCACAAATTCCCACAGAATACATGAAAAATCCCTGATAATTTCTCAGTTCTCTACAGAATCTCACCAAATTCCAGAAAAGTCCCTCAAAGTTCCACAAACATCCCACAAAATCTCCTCAATATCCCACAAAATTCAAGAAAAATCACACAAAATTCCCTAAATCTTCTCAAAACACGACCAAATTCTAGAAAAATATCCCACCAAATCTCCACAAATTCCCACAAAATACATGAAAAATCCCTCAAGATCCCTAAATCGCCTCAATATCCCACAAAATCCCACAAAAATCCCACAAAACCTCCACAAGTTTCCACAAAATCTAAGAAAAATTCCTCAGAATTCTTCAAGTCTCCTCAAAACCACACAAAGTCCTTGAAAAGGCCCACCAAATTCCAGTAAAATCCCACAGATTCTCCACAAATTCCCACAAAATCTAAAACAAATTCCTCAAAATTCTTCAAGTCTCCTCAGAATCCCACACAATTCCAGAAAAAACACACAAAATTCCAGAGAAGTCCCACAAAACTCCCTAAATCATTTCAAAACCCTACCAATTCACAGGAATGTCCCACAAAATCTCCACCAATTCCCAGAACAACCCACAAAAATCTCACAAAAATCCCTAAATCTTCTGAAAACTCGACCAAATTCCAGAAACGCCCCATAAAATCAGCACAGTTTCCCACAAAATTCAAGAAAAAACACCACAAAATTCCCTAAATCTTCTCAAAACACAACCGAATTCTAGAAAAATATCCCACCAAATCTCCACAAATTCCCACAAAATACATGAGAAATCCCTCAAGATCCCTAAATCGCCTCAATATCCCACAAAATCACACAAAAATCACACAAAACCTCCACAAGTTTCCACAAAATCTAAGAAAAATTCCTCAAAATTCTTCAAGTCTCCTCAGAATCCCACACAATTCCAGAAAAAACACACAAAATTCCAGAGAAGTCCCACAAAACTCCCTAAATCATTTCAAAACCCTACCAATTCACAGGAATGTCCCACAAAATCTCCACCAATTCCCAGAACATCCCACAAAAATCTCACAAAAATCCCTAAATCTTCGGAAAACTCGACCAAATTCCAGAAACGCCCCATAAAATCAGCACAGTTTCCCACAAAATTCAAGAAAAAACACCACAAAATTCCCTAAATCTTTTCAAAATACCACAAAATTCTTGAAAAGCCCCACCAAATTCCAGAAACATCCCACAAAATTTCCTCAATACCCAACAAAATCCCAGAAAAATCACACAAAATTCCCTAAATCTTCTCAAAACACGGCCAAAATCCACAAAAATCCCACCGAATCTCCACAAATTCCCACAGAATACATGAAAAATCCCTGATAATTTCTCAGTTCTCTACAGAATCTCACCAAATTCCAGAAAAGTCCCTCAAAGTTCCACAAACATCCCACAAAATCTCCTCAATATCCCACAAAATTCAAGAAAAATCACACAAAATTCCCTAAATCTTCTCAAAACACGACCAAATTCTAGAAAAATATCCCACCAAATCTCCACAAATTCCCACAAAATACATGAAAAATCCCTCAAGATCCCTAAATCGCCTCAATATCCCACAAAATTCCACAAAAATCCCACAAAACCTCCACAAGTTTCCACAAAATCTAAGAAAAATTCCTCAAAAGTCTTCAAGTCTCCTCAAAACCACACAAAGTCCTTGAAAAGGCCCACCAAATTCCAGTAAAATCCCACAGATTCTCCACAAATTCCCACAAAATCTAAAACAAATTCCTCAAAATTCTTCAAGTCTCCTCAGAATCCCACACAATTCCAGAAAAAACACACAAAATTCCAGAGAAGTCCCACAAAACTCCCTAAATCATTTCAAAACCCTACCAATTCACAGGAATGTCCCACAAAATCTCCACCAATTCCCAGAACAACCCACAAAAATCTCACAAAAATCCCTAAATCTTCTGAAAACTCGACCAAATTCCAGAAACGCCCCATAAAATCAGCACAGTTTCCCACAAAATTCAAGAAAAAACACCACAAAATTCCCTAAATCTTCTCAAAACACAACCGAATTCTAGAAAAATATCCCACCAAATCTCCACAAATTCCCACAAAATACATGAGAAATCCCTCAAGATCCCTAAATCGCCTCAATATCCCACAAAATCACACAAAAATCACACAAAACCTCCACAAGTTTCCACAAAATCTAAGAAAAATTCCTCAAAATTCTTCAAGTCTCCTCAGAATCCCACACAATTCCAGAAAAAACACACAAAATTCCAGAGAAGTCCCACAAAACTCCCTAAATCATTTCAAAACCCTACCAATTCACAGGAATGTCCCACAAAATCTCCACCAATTCCCAGAACAACCCACAAAAATCTCACAAAAATCCCTAACACTTCTGAAAACTCGACCAAATTCCAGAAACGCCCCATAAAATCAGCACAGTTTCCCACAAAATTCAAGAAAAAACACCACAAAATTCCCTAAATCTTCTCAAAACACAACCAAATTCTAGAAAAATATCCCACCAAATCTCCACAAATTCCCACAAAATACATGAGAAATCCCTCAAGATCCCTAAATCGCCTCAATATCCCACAAAATCACACAAAAATCACACAAAACCTCCACAAGTTTCCACAAAATCTAAGAAAAATTCCTCAAAATTCTTCAAGTCTCCTCAGAATCCCACACAATTCCAGAAAAAACACACAAAATTCCAGAGAAGTCCCACAAAACTCCCTAAATCATTTCAAAACCCTACCAATTCACAGGAATGTCCCACAAAATCTCCACCAATTCCCAGAACATCCCACAAAAATCTCACAAAAATCCCTAAATCTTCTGAAAACTCGACCAAATTCCAGAAACGCCCCATAAAATCAGCACAGTTTCCCACAAAATTCAAGAAAAAACACCACAAAATTCCCTAAATCTTTTCAAAATACCACAAAATTCTTGAAAAGCCCCACCAAATTCCAGAAACATCCCACAAAATGTCCTCAATACCCAACAAAATCCCAGAAAAATCACACAAAATTCCCTAAATCTTCTCAAAACACGGCCAAAATCCACAAAAATCCCATCAAATCTCCACAAATTCCCACAGAATACATGAAAAATCCCTGATAATTTCTCAGTTCTCTACAGAATCTCACCAAATTCCAGAAAAGTCCCTCAAAGTTCCACAAACATCCCACAAAATCTCCTCAATATCCCACAAAATTCAAGAAAAATCACACAAAATTCCCTAAATCTTCTCAAAACTCGACCAAATCCTAGAAAAATATCCCACCAAATCTCCACAAATTCCCACAAAATACATGAAAAATCCCTCAAGATCCCTAAATCGCCTCAATATCCCACAAAATTCCACAAAAATCACACAAAACCTCCACAAGTTTCCACAAAATCTAAGAAAAATTCCTCAAAAGTCTTCAAGTCTCCTCAAAACCACACAAAGTCCTTGAAAAGGCCCACCAAATTCCAGTAAAATCCCACAGATTCTCCACAAATTCCCACAAAATCTAAAACAAATTCCTCAAAATTCTTCAAGTCTCCTCAGAATCCCACACAATTCCAGAAAAAACACACAAAATTCCAGAGAAGTCCCACAAAACTCCCTAAATCATTTCAAAACCCTACCAATTCACAGGAATGTCCCACAAAATCTCCACCAATTCCCAGAACATCCCACAAAAATCTCACAAAAATCCCTAAATCTTCTGAAAACTCGACCAAATTCCAGAAACGCCCCATAAAATCAGCACAGTTTCCCACAAAATTCAAGAAAAAACACCACAAAATTCCCTAAATCTTTTCAAAATACCACAAAATTCTTGAAAAGCCCCACCAAATTCCAGAAACATCCCACAAAATTTCCTCAATACCCAACAAAATCCCAGAAAAATCACACAAAATTCCCTAAATCTTCTCAAAACACGGCCAAAATCCACAAAAATCCCACCAAATCTCCACAAATTCCCACAGAATACATGAAAAATCCCTGATAATTTCTCAGTTCTCTACAGAATCTCACCAAATTCCAGAAAAGTCCCTCAAAGTTCCACAAACATCCCACAAAATCTCCTCAATATCCCACAAAATTCAAGAAAAATCACACAAAATTCCCTAAATCTTCTCAAAACACGACCAAATTCTAGAAAAATATCCCACCAAATCTCCACAAATTCCCACAAAATACATGAAAAATCCCTCAAGATCCCTAAATCGCCTCAATATCCCACAAAATCCCACAAAAATCCCACAAAACCTCCACAAGTTTCCACAAAATCTAAGAAAAATTCCTCAGAATTCTTCAAGTCTCCTCAAAACCACACAAAGTCCTTGAAAAGGCCCACCAAATTCCAGTAAAATCCCACAGATTCTCCACAAATTCCCACAAAATCTAAAACAAATTCCTCAAAATTCTTCAAGTCTCCTCAGAATCCCACACAATTCCAGAAAAAACACACAAAATTCCAGAGAAGTCCCACAAAACTCCCTAAATCATTTCAAAACCCTACCAATTCACAGGAATGTCCCACAAAATCTCCACCAATTCCCAGAACAACCCACAAAAATCTCACAAAAATCCCTAAATCTTCTGAAAACTCGACCAAATTCCAGAAACGCCCCATAAAATCAGCACAGTTTCCCACAAAATTCAAGAAAAAACACCACAAAATTCCCTAAATCTTCTCAAAACACAACCGAATTCTAGAAAAATATCCCACCAAATCTCCACAAATTCCCACAAAATACATGAGAAATCCCTCAAGATCCCTAAATCGCCTCAATATCCCACAAAATCACACAAAAATCACACAAAACCTCCACAAGTTTCCACAAAATCTAAGAAAAATTCCTCAAAATTCTTCAAGTCTCCTCAGAATCCCACACAATTCCAGAAAAAACACACAAAATTCCAGAGAAGTCCCACAAAACTCCCTAAATCATTTCAAAACCCTACCAATTCACAGGAATGTCCCACAAAATCTCCACCAATTCCCAGAACATCCCACAAAAATCTCACAAAAATCCCTAAATCTTCGGAAAACTCGACCAAATTCCAGAAACGCCCCATAAAATCAGCACAGTTTCCCACAAAATTCAAGAAAAAACACCACAAAATTCCCTAAATCTTTTCAAAATACCACAAAATTCTTGAAAAGCCCCACCAAATTCCAGAAACATCCCACAAAATTTCCTCAATACCCAACAAAATCCCAGAAAAATCACACAAAATTCCCTAAATCTTCTCAAAACACGGCCAAAATCCACAAAAATCCCACCGAATCTCCACAAATTCCCACAGAATACATGAAAAATCCCTGATAATTTCTCAGTTCTCTACAGAATCTCACCAAATTCCAGAAAAGTCCCTCAAAGTTCCACAAACATCCCACAAAATCTCCTCAATATCCCACAAAATTCAAGAAAAATCACACAAAATTCCCTAAATCTTCTCAAAACACGACCAAATTCTAGAAAAATATCCCACCAAATCTCCACAAATTCCCACAAAATACATGAAAAATCCCTCAAGATCCCTAAATCGCCTCAATATCCCACAAAATTCCACAAAAATCCCACAAAACCTCCACAAGTTTCCACAAAATCTAAGAAAAATTCCTCAAAAGTCTTCAAGTCTCCTCAAAACCACACAAAGTCCTTGAAAAGGCCCACCAAATTCCAGTAAAATCCCACAGATTCTCCACAAATTCCCACAAAATCTAAAACAAATTCCTCAAAATTCTTCAAGTCTCCTCAGAATCCCACACAATTCCAGAAAAAACACACAAAATTCCAGAGAAGTCCCACAAAACTCCCTAAATCATTTCAAAACCCTACCAATTCACAGGAATGTCCCACAACATCTCCACCAATTCCCAGAACATCCCACAAAAATCTCACAAAAATCCCTAAATCTTCTGAAAACTCGACCAAATTCCAGAAACGCCCCATAAAATCAGCACAGTTTCCCACAAAATTCAAGAAAAAACACCACAAAATTCCCTAAATCTTTTCAAAATACCACAAAATTCTTGAAAAGCCCCACCAAATTCCAGAAACATCCCACAAAATTTCCTCAATACCCAACAAAATCCCAGAAAAATCACACAAAATTCCCTAAATCTTCTCAAAACACGGCCAAAATCCACAAAAATCCCACCAAATCTCCACAAATTCCCACAGAATACATGAAAAATCCCTGATAATTTCTCAGTTCTCTACAGAATCTCACCAAATTCCAGAAAAGTCCCTCAAAGTTCCACAAACATCCCACAAAATCTCCTCAATATCCCACAAAATTCAAGAAAAATCACACAAAATTCCCTAAATCTTCTCAAAACACGACCAAATTCTAGAAAAATATCCCACCAAATCTCCACAAATTCCCACAAAATACATGAAAAATCCCTCAAGATCCCTAAATCGCCTCAATATCCCACAAAATCCCACAAAAATCCCACAAAACCTCCACAAGTTTCCACAAAATCTAAGAAAAATTCCTCAGAATTCTTCAAGTCTCCTCAAAACCACACAAAGTCCTTGAAAAGGCCCACCAAATTCCAGTAAAATCCCACAGATTCTCCACAAATTCCCACAAAATCTAAAACAAATTCCTCAAAATTCTTCAAGTCTCCTCAGAATCCCACACAATTCCAGAAAAAACACACAAAATTCCAGAGAAGTCCCACAAAACTCCCTAAATCATTTCAAAACCCTACCAATTCACAGGAATGTCCCACAAAATCTCCACCAATTCCCAGAACAACCCACAAAAATCTCACAAAAATCCCTAAATCTTCTGAAAACTCGACCAAATTCCAGAAACGCCCCATAAAATCAGCACAGTTTCCCACAAAATTCAAGAAAAAACACCACAAAATTCCCTAAATCTTCTCAAAACACAACCGAATTCTAGAAAAATATCCCACCAAATCTCCACAAATTCCCACAAAATACATGAGAAATCCCTCAAGATCCCTAAATCGCCTCAATATCCCACAAAATCACACAAAAATCACACAAAACCTCCACAAGTTTCCACAAAATCTAAGAAAAATTCCTCAAAATTCTTCAAGTCTCCTCAGAATCCCACACAATTCCAGAAAAAACACACAAAATTCCAGAGAAGTCCCACAAAACTCCCTAAATCATTTCAAAACCCTACCAATTCACAGGAATGTCCCACAAAATCTCCACCAATTCCCAGAACATCCCACAAAAATCTCACAAAAATCCCTAAATCTTCGGAAAACTCGACCAAATTCCAGAAACGCCCCATAAAATCAGCACAGTTTCCCACAAAATTCAAGAAAAAACACCACAAAATTCCCTAAATCTTTTCAAAATACCACAAAATTCTTGAAAAGCCCCACCAAATTCCAGAAACATCCCACAAAATTTCCTCAATACCCAACAAAATCCCAGAAAAATCACACAAAATTCCCTAAATCTTCTCAAAACACGGCCAAAATCCACAAAAATCCCACCGAATCTCCACAAATTCCCACAGAATACATGAAAAATCCCTGATAATTTCTCAGTTCTCTACAGAATCTCACCAAATTCCAGAAAAGTCCCTCAAAGTTCCACAAACATCCCACAAAATCTCCTCAATATCCCACAAAATTCAAGAAAAATCACACAAAATTCCCTAAATCTTCTCAAAACACGACCAAATTCTAGAAAAATATCCCACCAAATCTCCACAAATTCCCACAAAATACATGAAAAATCCCTCAAGATCCCTAAATCGCCTCAATATCCCACAAAATTCCACAAAAATCCCACAAAACCTCCACAAGTTTCCACAAAATCTAAGAAAAATTCCTCAAAAGTCTTCAAGTCTCCTCAAAACCACACAAAGTCCTTGAAAAGGCCCACCAAATTCCAGTAAAATCCCACAGATTCTCCACAAATTCCCACAAAATCTAAAACAAATTCCTCAAAATTCTTCAAGTCTCCTCAGAATCCCACACAATTCCAGAAAAAACACACAAAATTCCAGAGAAGTCCCACAAAACTCCCTAAATCATTTCAAAACCCTACCAATTCACAGGAATGTCCCACAACATCTCCACCAATTCCCAGAACATCCCACAAAAATCTCACAAAAATCCCTAAATCTTCTGAAAACTCGACCAAATTCCAGAAACGCCCCATAAAATCAGCACAGTTTCCCACAAAATTCAAGAAAAAACACCACAAAATTCCCTAAATCTTCTCAAAACACAACCAAATTCTAGAAAAATATCCCACCAAATCTCCACAAATTCCCACAAAATACATGAGAAATCCCTCAAGATCCCTAAATCGCCTCAATATCCCACAAAATCACACAAAAATCACACAAAACCTCCACAAGTTTCCACAAAATCTAAGAAAAATTCCTCAAAATTCTTCAAGTCTCCTCAGAATCCCACACAATTCCAGAAAAAACACACAAAATTCCAGAGAAGTCCCACAAAACTCCCTAAATCATTTCAAAACCCTACCAATTCACAGGAATGTCCCACAAAATCTCCACCAATTCCCAGAACATCCCACAAAAATCTCACAAAAATCCCTAAATCTTCGGAAAACTCGACCAAATTCCAGAAACGCCCCATAAAATCAGCACAGTTTCCCACAAAATTCAAGAAAAAACACCACAAAATTCCCTAAATCTTTTCAAAATACCACAAAATTCTTGAAAAGCCCCACCAAATTCCAGAAACATCCCACAAAATGTCCTCAATACCCAACAAAATCCCAGAAAAATCACACAAAATTCCCTAAATCTTCTCAAAACACGGCCAAAATCCACAAAAATCCCATCAAATCTCCACAAATTCCCACAGAATACATGAAAAATCCCTGATAATTTCTCAGTTCTCTACAGAATCTCACCAAATTCCAGAAAAGTCCCTCAAAGTTCCACAAACATCCCACAAAATCTCCTCAATATCCCACAAAATTCAAGAAAAATCACACAAAATTCCCTAAATCTTCTCAAAACACGACCAAATTCTAGAAAAATATCCCACCAAATCTCCACAAATTCCCACAAAATACATGAAAAATCCCTCAAGATCCCTAAATCGCCTCCATATCCCACAAAATTCCACAAAAATCCCACAAAACCTCCACAAGTTTCCACAAAATCTAAGAAAAATTCCTCAAAAGTCTTCAAGTCTCCTCAAAACCACACAAAGTCCTTGAAAAGGCCCACCAAATTCCAGTAAAATCCCACAGATTCTCCACAAATTCCCACAAAATCTAAAACAAATTCCTCAAAATTCTTCAAGTCTCCTCAGAATCCCACACAATTCCAGAAAAAACACACAAAATTCCAGAGAAGTCCCACAAAACTCCCTAAATCATTTCAAAACCCTACCAATTCACAGGAATGTCCCACAAAATCTCCACCAATTCCCAGAACATCCCACAAAAATCTCACAAAAATCCCTAAATCTTCTGAAAACTCGACCAAATTCCAGAAACGCCCCATAAAATCAGCACAGTTTCCCACAAAATTCAAGAAAAAACACCACAAAATTCCCTAAATCTTCTCAAAACACAACCAAATTCTAGAAAAATATCCCACCAAATCTCCACAAATTCCCACAAAATACATGAGAAATCCCTCAAGATCCCTAAATCGCCTCAATATCCCACAAAATCACACAAAAATCACACAAAACCTCCACAAGTTTCCACAAAATCTAAGAAAAATTCCTCAAAATTCTTCAAGTCTCCTCAGAATCCCACACAATTCCAGAAAAAACACACAAAATTCCAGAGAAGTCCCACAAAACTCCCCAAATCATTTCAAAACCCTACCAATTCACAGGAATGTCCCACAAAATCTCCACCAATTCCCAGAACATCCCACAAAAATCTCACAAAAATCCCTAAATCTTCTGAAAACTCGACCAAATTCCAGAAATGCCCCATAAAATCAGCACAGTTTCCCACAAAATTCAAGAAAAAACACCACAAAATTCCCTAAATCTTTTCAAAATACCACAAAATTCTTGAAAAGCCCCACCAAATTCCAGAAACATCCCACAAAATTTCCTCAATACCCAACAAAATCCCAGAAAAATCACACAAAATTCCCTAAATCTTCTCAAAACACGGCCAAAATCCACAAAAATCCCACCGAATCTCCACAAATTCCCACAGAATACATGAAAAATCCCTGATAATTTCTCAGTTCTCTACAGAATCTCACCAAATTCCAGAAAAGTCCCTCAAAGTTCCACAAACATCCCACAAAATCTCCTCAATATCCAACAAAATCCCAGAAAAATCACACAAAATTCCCTAAATATTCTCAAAACACGACTAAATTCTAGAAAAATGTCCCACCAAATCTCCACAAAATCCCACAAAATACACAAAAAATCCCTCAAGATCCCGAAATCGCCTCAATATCCCACAAAATTCCACAAAAATCACACAAAACCTCCACAAGTTTCCACAAAATCTAAGAAAAATTCCTCAAAATTCTTCAAGTCTCCTCAAAACCACACAAAGTCCTTGAAAAGGCCCACCAAATTCCAGTAAAATCCCACAGATTCTCCACAAATTCCCACAAAATCTAAAACAAATTCCTCAAAATTCTTCAAGTCTCCTCAGAATCCCACACAATTCCAGAAAAAACACACAAAATTCCAGAGAAGTCCCACAAAACTCCCTAAATCATTTCAAAACCCTACCAATTCACAGGAATGTCCCACAAAATCTCCACCAATTCCCAGAACATCCCACAAAAATCCCACAAAAATCCCTAAATCTTCTGAAAACTCGACCAAATTCCAGAAACGCCCCATAAAATCAGCACAGTTTCCCACAAAATTCAAGAAAAAACACCACAAAATTCCCTAAATCTTTTCAAAATACCACAAAATTCTTGAAAAGCCCCACCAAATTCCAGAAACATCCCACAAAATTTCCTCAATACCCAACAAAATCCCAGAAAAATCACACAAAATTCCCTAAATCTTCTCAAAACACGGCCAAAATCCACAAAAATCCCACCAAATCTCCACAAATTCCCACAGAATACATGAAAAATCCCTGATAATTTCTCAGTTCTCTACAGAATCTCACCAAATTCCAGAAAAGTCCCTCAAAGTTCCACAAACATCCCACAAAATCTCCTCAATATCCCACAAAATTCAAGAAAAATCACACAAAATTCCCTAAATCTTCTCAAAACACGACCAAATTCTAGAAAAATATCCCACCAAATCTCCACAAATTCCCACAAAATACATGAAAAATCCCTCAAGATCCCTAAATCGCCTCAATATCCCAAAAAATTCCACAAAAATCACACAAAACCTCCACAAGTTTCCACAAAATCTAAGAAAAATTCCTCAAAATTCTTCAAGTCTCCTCAAAACCACACAAAGTCCTTGAAAAGGCCCACCAAATTCCAGTAAAATCCCACAGATTCTCCACAAATTCCCACAAAATCTAAAACAAATTCCTCAAAATTCTTCAAGTCTCCTCAGAATCCCACACAATTCCAGAAAAAACACACAAAATTCCAGAGAAGTCCCACAAAACTCCCTAAATCATTTCAAAACCCTACCAATTCACAGGAATGTCCCACAAAATCTCCACCAATTCCCAGAACATCCCAAAAAATCTCACAAAAATCCCTAACACTTCTGAAAACTCGACCAAATTCCAGAAACGCCCCATAAAATCAGCACAGTTTCCCACAAAATTCAAGAAAAAACACCACAAAATTCCCTAAATCTTCTCAAAACACAACCAAATTCTAGAAAAATGTCCCACCAAATCTCCACAAAATCCCACAAAATACACAAAAAATCCCTCAAGATCCCGAAATCGCCTCAATATCCCACAAAATCCCACAAAAATCCCACAAAACCTCCACAAGTTTCCACAAAATCTAAGAAAAATTCCTCAAAAGTCTTCAAGTCTCCTCAAAACCACACAAAGTCCTTGAAAAGGCCCACCAAATTCCAGTAAAATCCCACAGATTCTCCACAAATTCCCACAAAATCTAAAACAAATTCCTCAAAATTTTTCAAGTCTCCTCAGAATCCCACACAATTCCAGAAAAAACACACAAAATTCCAGAGAAGTCCCACAAAACTCCCTAAATCATTTCAAAACCCTACCAATTCACAGGAATGTCCCACAAAATCTCCACCAATTCCCAGAAATTCCCACAAAAATCTCACAAAAATCCCTAAATCTTCTGAAAACTCGACCAAATTCCAGAAACGCCCCATAAAATCAGCACAGTTTCCCACAAAATTCAAGAAAAAACACCACAAAATTCCCTAAATCTTCTCAAAACACAACCGAATTCTAGAAAAATATCCCACCAAATCTCCACAAATTCCCACAAAATACATGAGAAATCCCTCAAGATCCCTAAATCGCCTCAATATCCCACAAAATCACACAAAAATCACACAAAACCTCCACAAGTTTCCACAAAATCTAAGAAACATTCCTCAAAATTCTTCAAGTCTCCTCAGAATCCCACACAATTCCAGAAAAAACACACAAAATTCCAGAGAAGTCCCACAAAACTCCCTAAATCATTTCAAAACCCTACCAATTCACAGGAATGTCCCACAAAATCTCCACCAATTCCCAGAACATCCCACAAAAATCTCACAAAAATCCCTAAATCTTCTGAAAACTCGACCAAATTCCAGAAACGCCCCATAAAATCAGCACAGATTCCCACAAAATTCAAGAAAAAACACCACAAAATTCCCTAAATCTTCTCAAAACACAACCAAATTCTAGAAAAATATCCCACCAAATCTCCACAAAATCCCACAAAATACACAAAAAATCCCTCAAGATCCCGAAATCGCCTCAATATCCCAAAAAATTCCACAAAAATCACACAAAACCTCCACAAGTTTCCACAAAATCTAAGAAAAATTCCTCAAAATTCTTCAAGTCTCCTCAAAACCACACAAAGTCCTTGAAAAGGCCCACCAAATTCCAGTAAAATCCCACAGATTCTCCACAAATTCCCACAAAATCTAAAACAAATTCCTCAAAATTCTTCAAGTCTCCTCAGAATCCCACACAATTCCAGAAAAAACACACAAAATTCCAGAGAAGTCCCACAAAACTCCCTAAATCATTTCAAAACCCTACCAATTCACAGGAATGTCCCACAAAATCTCCACCAATTCCCAGAACATCCCACAAAAATCTCACAAAAATCCCTAAATCTTCTGAAAACTCGACCAAATTCCAGAAACGCCCCATAAAATCAGCACAGTTTCCCACAAAATTCAAGAAAAAACACCACAAAATTCCCTAAATCTTCTCAAAACACAACCAAATTCTAGAAAAATATCCCACCAAATCTCCACAAATTCCCACAAAATACATGAGAAATCCCTCAAGATCCCTAAATCGCCTCAATATCCCACAAAATCACACAAAAATCACACAAAACCTCCACAAGTTTCCACAAAATCTAAGAAAAATTCCTCAAAATTCTTCAAGTCTCCTCAGAATCCCACACAATTCCAGAAAAAACACACAAAATTCCAGAGAAGTCCCACAAAACTCCCCAAATCATTTCAAAACCCTACCAATTCACAGGAATGTCCCACAAAATCTCCACCAATTCCCAGAACATCCCACAAAAATCCCACAAAAATCCCTAAATCTTCTGAAAACTCGACCAAATTCCAGAAACGCCCCATAAAATCAGCACAGTTTCCCACAAAATTCAAGAAAAAACACCACAAAATTCCCTAAATCTTCTCAAAACACAACCAAATTCTAGAAAAATATCCCACCAAATCTCCACAAAATCCCACAAAATACACAAAAAATCCCTCAAGATCCCGAAATCGCCTCAATATCCCAAAAAATTCCACAAAAATCACACAAAACCTCCACAAGTTTCCACAAAATCTAAGAAAAATTCCTCAAAATTCTTCAAGTCTCCTCAAAACCACACAAAGTCCTTGAAAAGGCCCACCAAATTCCAGTAAAATCCCACAGATTCTCCACAAATTCCCACAAAATCTAAAACAAATTCCTCAAAATTCTTCAAGTCTCCTCAGAATCCCACACAATTCCAGAAAAAACACACAAAATTCCAGAGAAGTCCCACAAAACTCCCTAAATCATTTCAAAACCCTACCAATTCACAGGAATGTCCCACAAAATCTCCACCAATTCCCAGAACATCCCACAAAAATCTCACAAAAATCCCTAAATCTTCTGAAAACTCGACCAAATTCCAGAAACGCCCCATAAAATCAGCACAGTTTCCCACAAAATTCAAGAAAAAACACCACAAAATTCCCTAAATCTTCTCAAAACACAACCAAATTCTAGAAAAATATCCCACCAAATCTCCACAAATTCCCACAAAATACATGAGAAATCCCTCAAGATCCCTAAATCGCCTCAATATCCCACAAAATCACACAAAAATCACACAAAACCTCCACAAGTTTCCACAAAATCTAAGAAAAATTCCTCAAAATTCTTCAAGTCTCCTCAGAATCCCACACAATTCCAGAAAAAACACACAAAATTCCAGAGAAGTCCCACAAAACTCCCCAAATCATTTCAAAACCCTACCAATTCACAGGAATGTCCCACAAAATCTCCACCAATTCCCAGAACATCCCACAAAAATCTCACAAAAATCCCTAAATCTTCTGAAAACTCGACCAAATTCCAGAAATGCCCCATAAAATCAGCACAGTTTCCCACAAAATTCAAGAAAAAACACCACAAAATTCCCTAAATCTTTTCAAAATACCACAAAATTCTTGAAAAGCCCCACCAAATTCCCGAAACATCCCACAAAATTTCCTCAATACCCAACAAAATCCCAGAAAAATCACACAAAATTCCCTAAATCTTCTCAAAACACGGCCAAAATCCACAAAAATCCCACCGAATCTCCACAAATTCCCACAGAATACATGAAAAATCCCTGATAATTTCTCAGTTCTCTACAGAATCTCACCAAATTCCAGAAAAGTCCCTCAAAGTTCCACAAACATCCCACAAAATCTCCTCAATATCCAACAAAATCCCAGAAAAATCACACAAAATTCCCTAAATATTCTCAAAACACGACTAAATTCTAGAAAAATGTCCCACCAAATCTCCACAAAATCCCACAAAATACACAAAAAATCCCTCAAGATCCCGAAATCGCCTCAATATCCCACAAAATTCCACAAAAATCACACAAAACCTCCACAAGTTTCCACAAAATCTAAGAAAAATTCCTCAAAATTCTTCAAGTCTCCTCAAAACCACACAAAGTCCTTGAAAAGGCCCACCAAATTCCAGTAAAATCCCACAGATTCTCCACAAATTCCCACAAAATCTAAAACAAATTCCTCAAAATTCTTCAAGTCTCCTCAGAATCCCACACAATTCCAGAAAAAACACACAAAATTCCAGAGAAGTCCCACAAAACTCCCTAAATCATTTCAAAACCCTACCAATTCACAGGAATGTCCCACAAAATCTCCACCAATTCCCAGAACATCCCACAAAAATCCCACAAAAATCCCTAAATCTTCTGAAAACTCGACCAAATTCCAGAAACGCCCCATAAAATCAGCACAGTTTCCCACAAAATTCAAGAAAAAACACCACAAAATTCCCTAAATCTTTTCAAAATACCACAAAATTCTTGAAAAGCCCCACCAAATTCCAGAAACATCCCACAAAATTTCCTCAATACCCAACAAAATCCCAGAAAAATCACACAAAATTCCCTAAATCTTCTCAAAACACGGCCAAAATCCACAAAAATCCCACCAAATCTCCACAAATTCCCACAGAATACATGAAAAATCCCTGATAATTTCTCAGTTCTCTACAGAATCTCACCAAATTCCAGAAAAGTCCCTCAAAGTTCCACAAACATCCCACAAAATCTCCTCAATATCCCACAAAATTCAAGAAAAATCACACAAAATTCCCTAAATCTTCTCAAAACACGACCAAATTCTAGAAAAATATCCCACCAAATCTCCACAAATTCCCACAAAATACATGAAAAATCCCTCAAGATCCCTAAATCGCCTCAATATCCCAAAAAATTCCACAAAAATCACACAAAACCTCCACAAGTTTCCACAAAATCTAAGAAAAATTCCTCAAAATTCTTCAAGTCTCCTCAAAACCACACAAAGTCCTTGAAAAGGCCCACCAAATTCCAGTAAAATCCCACAGATTCTCCACAAATTCCCACAAAATCTAAAACAAATTCCTCAAAATTCTTCAAGTCTCCTCAGAATCCCACACAATTCCAGAAAAAACACACAAAATTCCAGAGAAGTCCCACAAAACTCCCTAAATCATTTCAAAACCCTACCAATTCACAGGAATGTCCCACAAAATCTCCACCAATTCCCAGAACATCCCAAAAAATCTCACAAAAATCCCTAACACTTCTGAAAACTCGACCAAATTCCAGAAACGCCCCATAAAATCAGCACAGTTTCCCACAAAATTCAAGAAAAAACACCACAAAATTCCCTAAATCTTCTCAAAACACAACCAAATTCTAGAAAAATGTCCCACCAAATCTCCACAAAATCCCACAAAATACACGAAAAATCCCTCAAGATCCCGAAATCGCCTCAATATCCCACAAAATCCCACAAAAATCCCACAAAACCTCCACAAGTTTCCACAAAATCTAAGAAAAATTCCTCAAAAGTCTTCAAGTCTCCTCAAAACCACACAAAGTCCTTGAAAAGGCCCACCAAATTCCAGTAAAATCCCACAGATTCTCCACAAATTCCCACAAAATCTAAAACAAATTCCTCAAAATTCTTCAAGTCTCCTCAGAATCCCACACAATTCCAGAAAAAACACACAAAATTCCAGAGAAGTCCCACAAAACTCCCTAAATCATTTCAAAACCCTACCAATTCACAGGAATGTCCCACAAAATCTCCACCAATTCCCAGAAATTCCCACAAAAATCTCACAAAAATCCCTAAATCTTCTGAAAACTCGACCAAATTCCAGAAACGCCCCATAAAATCAGCACAGTTTCCCACAAAATTCAAGAAAAAACACCACAAAATTCCCTAAATCTTCTCAAAACACAACCGAATTCTAGAAAAATATCCCACCAAATCTCCACAAATTCCCACAAAATACATGAGAAATCCCTCAAGATCCCTAAATCGCCTCAATATCCCACAAAATCACACAAAAATCACACAAAACCTCCACAAGTTTCCACAAAATCTAAGAAACATTCCTCAAAATTCTTCAAGTCTCCTCAGAATCCCACACAATTCCAGAAAAAACACACAAAATTCCAGAGAAGTCCCACAAAACTCCCTAAATCATTTCAAAACCCTACCAATTCACAGGAATGTCCCACAAAATCTCCACCAATTCCCAGAACATCCCACAAAAATCTCACAAAAATCCCTAAATCTTCTGAAAACTCGACCAAATTCCAGAAACGCCCCATAAAATCAGCACAGATTCCCACAAAATTCAAGAAAAAACACCACAAAATTCCCTAAATCTTCTCAAAACACAACCAAATTCTAGAAAAATATCCCACCAAATCTCCACAAATTCCCACAAAATACATGAGAAATCCCACAAGATCCCTAAATCGCTCAATATCCCACAAAATCACACAAAAATCACACAAAACCTCCACAAGTTTCCACAAAATCTAAGAAAAATTCCTCAAAATTCTTCAAGCCTCCTCAGAATCCCACACAATTCCAGAAAAAACACACAAAATTCCAGAGAAGTCCCACAAAACTCCCTAAATCATTTCAAAACCCTACCAATTCACAGGAATGTCCCACAAAATCTCCACCAATTCCCAGAACATCCCACAAAAATCCCACAAAAATCCCTAAATCTTCTGAAAACTCGACCAAATTCCAGAAACGCCCCATAAAATCAGCACAGTTTCCCACAAAATTTAAGAAAAAACACCACAAAATTCCCTAAATCTTTTCAAAATACCACAAAATTCTTGAAAAGCCCCACCAAATTCCAGAAACATCCCACAAAATTTCCTCAATACCCAACAAAATCCCAGAAAAATCACACAAAATTCCCTAAATCTTCTCAAAACACGGCCAAAATCCACAAAAATCCCACCAAATCTCCACAAATTCCCACAGAATACATGAAAAATCCCTGATAATTTCTCAGTTCTCTACAGAATCTCACCAAATTCCAGAAAAGTCCCTCAAAGTTCCACAAACATCCCACAAAATCTCCTCAATATCCCACAAAATTCAAGAAAAATCACACAAAATTCCCTAAATCTTCTCAAAACACGACCAAATTCTAGAAAAATATCCCACCAAATCTCCACAAATTCCCACAAAATACATGAAAAATCCCTCAAGATCCCTAAATCGCCTCAATATCCCAAAAAATTCCACAAAAATCACACAAAACCTCCACAAGTTTCCACAAAATCTAAGAAAAATTCCTCAAAATTCTTCAAGTCTCCTCAAAACCACACAAAGTCCTTGAAAAGGCCCACCAAATTCCAGTAAAATCCCACAGATTCTCCACAAATTCCCACAAAATCTAAAACAAATTCCTCAAAATTCTTCAAGTCTCCTCAGAATCCCACACAATTCCAGAAAAAACACACAAAATTCCAGAGAAGTCCCACAAAACTCCCTAAATCATTTCAAAACCCTACCAATTCACAGGAATGTCCCACAAAATCTCCACCAATTCCCAGAACATCCCAAAAAATCTCACAAAAATCCCTAACACTTCTGAAAACTCGACCAAATTCCAGAAACGCCCCATAAAATCAGCACAGTTTCCCACAAAATTCAAGAAAAAACACCACAAAATTCCCTAAATCTTCTCAAAACACAACCAAATTCTAGAAAAATGTCCCACCAAATCTCCACAAAATCCCACAAAATACACAAAAAATCCCTCAAGATCCCGAAATCGCCTCAATATCCCACAAAATCCCACAAAAATCCCACAAAACCTCCACAAGTTTCCACAAAATCTAAGAAAAATTCCTCAAAAGTCTTCAAGTCTCCTCAAAACCACACAAAGTCCTTGAAAAGGCCCACCAAATTCCAGTAAAATCCCACAGATTCTCCACAAATTCCCACAAAATCTAAAACAAATTCCTCAAAATTCTTCAAGTCTCCTCAGAATCCCACACAATTCCAGAAAAAACACACAAAATTCCAGAGAAGTCCCACAAAACTCCCTAAATCATTTCAAAACCCTACCAATTCACAGGAATGTCCCACAAAATCTCCACCAATTCCCAGAAATTCCCACAAAAATCTCACAAAAATCCCTAAATCTTCTGAAAACTCGACCAAATTCCAGAAACGCCCCATAAAATCAGCACAGTTTCCCACAAAATTCAAGAAAAAACACCACAAAATTCCCTAAATCTTCTCAAAACACAACCGAATTCTAGAAAAATATCCCACCAAATCTCCACAAATTCCCACAAAATACATGAGAAATCCCTCAAGATCCCTAAATCGCCTCAATATCCCACAAAATCACACAAAAATCACACAAAACCTCCACAAGTTTCCACAAAATCTAAGAAACATTCCTCAAAATTCTTCAAGTCTCCTCAGAATCCCACACAATTCCAGAAAAAACACACAAAATTCCAGAGAAGTCCCACAAAACTCCCTAAATCATTTCAAAACCCTACCAATTCACAGGAATGTCCCACAAAATCTCCACCAATTCCCAGAACATCCCACAAAAATCTCACAAAAATCCCTAAATCTTCTGAAAACTCGACCAAATTCCAGAAACGCCCCATAAAATCAGCACAGATTCCCACAAAATTCAAGAAAAAACACCACAAAATTCCCTAAATCTTCTCAAAACACAACCAAATTCTAGAAAAATATCCCACCAAATCTCCACAAATTCCCACAAAATACATGAGAAATCCCACAAGATCCCTAAATCGCTCAATATCCCACAAAATCACACAAAAATCACACAAAACCTCCACAAGTTTCCACAAAATCTAAGAAAAATTCCTCAAAATTCTTCAAGCCTCCTCAGAATCCCACACAATTCCAGAAAAAACACAAAAAATTCCAGAGAAGTCCCACAAAACTCCCTAAATCATTTCAAAACCCTACCAATTCACAGGAATGTCCCACAAAATCTCCACCAATTCCCAGAACATCCCACAAAAATCTCACAAAAATCCCTAAATCTTCTGAAAACTCGACCAAATTCCAGAAACGCCCCATAAAATCAGCACAGTTTCCCACAAAATTCAAGAAAAAACACCACAAAATTCCCTAAATCTTCTCAAAACACAACCAAATTCTAGAAAAATATCCCACCAAATCTCCACAAATTCCCACAAAATACATGAGAAATCCCTCAAGATCCCTAAATCGCCTCAATATCCCACAAAATCACACAAAAATCACACAAAACCTCCACAAGTTTCCACAAAATCTAAGAAAAATTCCTCAAAATTCTTCAAGTCTCCTCAGAATCCCACACAATTCCAGAAAAAACACACAAAATTCCAGAGAAGTCCCACAAAACTCCCTAAATCATTTCAAAACCCTACCAATTCACAGGAATGTCCCACAAAATCTCCACCAATTCCCAGAACATCCCACAAAAATCTCACAAAAATCCCTAAATCTTCTGAAAACTCGACCAAATTCCAGAAACGCCCCATAAAATCAGCACAGTTTCCCACAAAATTCAAGAAAAAACACCACAAAATTCCCTAAATCTTCTCAAAACACAACCAAATTCTAGAAAAATATCCCACCAAATCTCCACAAATTCCCACAAAATACATGAGAAATCCCTCAAGATCCCTAAATCGCCTCAATATCCCACAAAATCACACAAAAGTCCCACAAAACCTCCACAAGTTTCCACAAAATCTAAGAAAAATTCCTCAAAATTCTTCAAGTCTCCTCAGAATCCCACACAATTCCAGAAAAAACACACAAAATTCCAGAGAAGTCCCACAAAGCTCCCCAAATCATTTCAAAACCCTACCAATTCACAGGAATGTCCCACAAAATCTCCACCAATTCCCAGAACATCCCACAAAAATCTCACAAAAATCCCTAAATCTTCTGAAAACTCGACCAAATTCCAGAAACGCCCCATAAAATCAGCACAGTTTCCCACAAAATTCAAGAAAAAACACCACACAATTCCCTAAATCTTCTCAAAACACAACCAAATTCTAGAAAAATATCCCACCAAATCTCCACAAATTCCCACAAAATACATGAGAAATCCCTCAAGATCCCTAAATCGCCTCAATATCCCACAAAATCACACAAAAGTCCCACAAAACCTCCACAAGTTTCCACAAAATCTAAGAAAAATTCCTCAAAATTCTTCAAGTCTCCTCAGAATCCCACACAATTCCAGAAAAAACACACAAAATTCCAGAGAAGTCCCACAAAACTCCCCAAATCATTTCAAAACCCTACCAATTCACAGGAATGTCCCACAAAATCTCCACCAATTCCCAGAACATCCCACAAAAATCTCACAAAAATCCCTAAATCTTCTGAAAACTCGACCAAATTCCAGAAACGCCCCATAAAATCAGCACAGTTTCCCACAAAATTCAAGAAAAAACACCACACAATTCCCTAAATCTTTTCAAAATACCACAACATTCTTGAAAAGCCCCACCAAATTCCAGAAACATCCCACAAAATTTCCTCAATACCCAACAAAATCCCAGAAAAATCACACAAAATTCCCTAAATCTTCTCAAAACACGGCCAAAATCCACAAAAATCCCACCAAATCTCCACAAATTCCCAAAAAATACATGAAAAATCCCTGATAATTTCTCAGTTCTCTACAGAATCTCACCAAATTCCAGAAAAGTCCCTCAAAGTTCCACAAACATCCCACAAAATCTCCTCAATATCCAACAAAATCCCAGAAAAATCACACAAAATTCCCTAAATCTTCTCAAAACACGACTAAATTCTAGAAAAATGTCCCACCAAATCTGCACAAAATCCCACAAAATACACAAAAAATCCCTCAAGATCCCGAAATCGCCTCAATATCCCACAAAATCCCACAAAAATCACACAAAACCTCCACAAGTTTCCACAAAATCTAAGAAAAATTCCTCAAAATTCTTCAAGTCTCCTCAAAACCACACAAAGTCCTTGAAAAGGCCCACCAAATTCCAGTAAAATCCCACAGATTCTCCACAAATTCCCACAAAATCTAAAACAAATTCCTCAAAATTCTTCAAGTCTCCTCAGAATCCCACACAATTCCAGAAAAAACACACAAAATTCCAGAGAAGTCCCACAAAACTCCCTAAATCATTTCAAAACCCTACCAATTCACAGGAATGTCCCACAAAATCTCCACCAATTCCCAGAACATCCCACAAAAATCTCACAAAAATCCCTAAATCTTCTGAAAACTCGACCAAATTCCAGAAACGCCCCATAAAATCAGCACAGTTTCCCACAAAATTCAAGAAAAAACACCACAAAATTCCCTAAATCTTCTCAAAACACAACCGAATTCTAGAAAAATATCCCACCAAATCTCCACAAATTCCCACAAAATACATGAGAAATCCCTCAAGATCCCTAAATCGCCTCAATATCCCACAAAATCACACAAAAATCACACAAAACCTCCACAAGTTTCCACAAAATCTAAGAAAAATTCCTCAAAATTCTTCAAGTCTCCTCAGAATCCCACACAATTCCAGAAAAAACACACAAAATTCCAGAGAAGTCCCACAAAACTCCCTAAATCATTTCAAAACCCTACCAATTCACAGGAATGTCCCACAAAATCTCCACCAATTCCCAGAACATCCCACAAAAATCTCACAAAAATCCCTAAATCTTCGGAAAACTCGACCAAATTCCAGAAACGCCCCATAAAATCAGCACAGTTTCCCACAAAATTCAAGAAAAAACACCACAAAATTCCCTAAATCTTCTCAAAACACAACCAAATTCTAGAAAAATATCCCACCAAATCTCCACAAATTCCCACAAAATACATGAGAAATCCCTCAAGATCCCTAAATCGCCTCAATATCCCACAAAATCACACAAAAATCCCACAAAACCTCCACAAGTTTCCACAAAATCTAAGAAAAATTCCTCAAAAGTCTTCAAGTCTCCTCAAAACCACACAAAGTCCTTGAAAAGGCCCACCAAATTCCAGTAAAATCCCACAGATTCTCCACAAATTCCCACAAAATCTAAAACAAATTCCTCAAAATTCTTCAAGTCTCCTCAGAATCCCACACAATTCCAGAAAAAACACACAAAATTCCAGAGAAGTCCCACAAAACTCCCTAAATCATTTCAAAACCCTACCAATTCACAGGAATGTCCCACAAAATCTCCACCAATTCCCAGAACATCCCACAAAAATCTCACAAAAATCCCTAAATCTTCTGAAAACTCGACCAAATTCCAGAAACGCCCCATAAAATCAGCACAGTTTCCCACAAAATTCAAGAAAAAGCACCACAAAATTCCCTAAATCTTCTCAAAACACAACCAAATTCTAGAAAAATATCCCACCAAATCTCCACAAATTCCCACAAAATACATGAGAATTCCCTCAAGATCCCTAAATCGCCTCAATATCCCACAAAATCACACAAAAATCCCACAAAACCTCCACAAGTTTCCACAAAATCTAAGAAAAATTCCTCAAAATTCTTCAAGTCTCCTCAGAATCCCACACAATTCCGGAAAAACCCCACCAAATTCCAGAGAAGTCTCACAAAACTCCCTAAATCATTTCAAAACCCTACCAATTCACAGGAATGTCCCACAAAATCTCCACCAATTCCCAGAACATCCCACAAAAATCTCACAAAAATCCCTAAATCTTCTGAAAACTCGACCAAATTCCAGAAACGCCCCATAAAATCAGCACAGTTTCCCACAAAATTCAAGAAAAAACACCACAAAATTCCCTAAATCTTCTCAAAACACAACCAAATTCTAGAAAAATATCCCACCAAATCTCCACAAATTCCCACAAAATACATGAGAAATCCCTCAAGATCCCTAAATCGCCTCAATATCCCACAAAATCACACAAAAATCCCACAAAACCTCCACAAGTTTCCACAAAATCTAAGAAAAATTCCTCAAAAGTCTTCAAGTCTCCTCAAAACCACACAAAGTCCTTGAAAAGGCCCACCAAATTCCAGTAAAATCCCACAGATTCTCCACAAATTCCCACAAAATCTAAAACAAATTCCTCAAAATTCTTCAAGTCTCCTCAGAATCCCACACAATTCCAGAAAAAACACACAAAATTCCAGAGAAGTCCCACAAAACTCCCTAAATCATTTCAAAACCCTACCAATTCACAGGAATGTCCCACAAAATCTCCACCAATTCCCAGAACATCCCACAAAAATCTCACAAAAATCCCTAAATCTTCTGAAAACTCGACCAAATTCCAGAAACGCCCCATAAAATCAGCACAGTTTCCCACAAAATTCAAGAAAAAACACCACAAAATTCCCTAAATCTTCTCAAAACACAACCAAATTCTAGAAAAATATCCCACCAAATCTCCACAAATTCCCACAAAATACATGAGAAATCCCTCAAGATCCCTAAATCGCCTCAATATCCCACAAAATCACACAAAAATCACACAAAACCTCCACAAGTTTCCACAAAATCTAAGAAAAATTCCTCAAAATTCTTCAAGTCTCCTCAGAATCCCACACAATTCCAGAAAAAACACACAAAATTCCAGAGAAGTCCCACAAAACTCCCTAAATCATTTCAAAACCCTACCAATTCACAGGAATGTCCCACAAAATCTCCACCAATTCCCAGAACATCCCAAAAAATCTCACAAAAATCCCTAACACTTCCGAAAAGTAGACCAAATTCCAGAAACGCCCCATAAAATCAGCACAGTTTCCCACAAAATTCAAGAAAAAACACCACAAAATTCCCTAAATCTTCTCAAAACACAACCAAATTCTAGAAAAATATCCCACCAAATCTCCACAAATTCCCACAAAATACATGAGAAATCCCTCAAGATCCCTAAATCGCCTCAATATCCCACAAAATCACACAAAAATCCCACAAAACCTCCACAAGTTTCCACAAAATCTAAGAAAAATTCCTCAAAATTCTTCAAGTCTCCTCAGAATCCCACACAATTCCAGAGAAAACCCACAAAATTCCAGAGAAGTCCCACAAAACTCCCTAAATCATTTCAAAACCCTACCAATTCACAGGAATGTCCCACAAAATCTCCACCAATTCCCAGAACATCCCACAAAAATCCCACAAAAATCCCTCAATCTTCTGAAAACTCAACCAAATTCCAGAAATGCCCCATAAAATCAGCACAGTTTCCCACAAAATTCAAGAAAAAACACCACAAAATTCCCTAAATCTTTTCAAAATACCACAACATTCTTGAAAAGCCCCACCAAATTCCAGAAACATCCCACAAAATTTCCTCAATACCCAACAAAATCCCAGAAAAATCACACAAAATTCCCTAAATCTTCTCAAAACACGGCCAAATTCTAGAAAAATATCCCACCAAATCTCCACAAATTCCCACAGAATACATGAAAAATCCCTGATAATTTCTCAGTTCTCTACAGAATCTCACCAAATTCCAGAAAAGTCCCTCAAAGTTCCACAAACATCCCACAAAATCTCCTCAATATCCCACAAAATTCAAGAAAAATCACACAAAATTCCCTAAATCTTCTCAAAACACAACCAAATTCTAGAAAAATATCCCACCAAATCTCCACAAATTCCCACAAAATACATGAGAAATCCCTCAAGATCCCTAAATCGCCTCAATATCCCACAAAATCACACAAAAATCACACAAAACCTCCACAAGTTTCCACAAAATCTAAGAAAAATTCCTCAAAATTCTTCAAGTCTCCTCAGAATCCCACACAATTCCAGAAAAAACACACAAAATTCCAGAGAAGTCCCACAAAACTCCCTAAATCATTTCAAAACCCTACCAAATCACAGGAATGTCCCACAAAATCTCCACCAATTCCCAGAACATCCCACAAAAATCTCACAAAAATCCCTAAATCTTCTGAAAACTCGACCAAATTCCAGAAACGCCCCATAAAATCAGCACAGTTTCCCACAAAATTCAAGAAAAAACACCACAAAATTCCCAAAATCTTTTCAAAATACCACAAAATTCTTGAAAAGCCCCACCAAATTCCAGAAACATCCCACAAAATGTCCTCAATACCCAACAAAATCCCAGAAAAATCACACAAAATTCCCTAAATCTTCTCAAAACACGGCCAAAATCCACAAAAATCCCATCAAATCTCCACAAATTCCCACAGAATACATGAAAAATCCCTGATAATTTCTCAGTTCTCTACAGAATCTCACCAAATTCCAGAAAAGTCCCTCAAAGTTCCACAAACATCCCACAAAATCTCCTCAATATCCCACAAAATTCAAGAAAAATCACACAAAATTCCCTAAATCTTCTCAAAACTCGACCAAATTCTAGAAAAATATCCCACCAAATCTCCACAAATTTTCACAAAATACATGAAAAATCCCTCAAGATCCCTAAATCGCCTCAATATCTTACAAAATCCCACAAAAATCACACAAAACCTCCACAAGTTTCCACAAAATCTAAGAAAAATTCCTCAAAATTCTTCAAGTCTCCTCAGAATCCCACACAATTCCGGAAAAACCCCACCAAATTCCAGAGAAGTCTCACAAAACTCCCTAAATCATTTCAAAACCCTACCAATTCAGAGGAATGTCCCACAAAATCTCCACCAATTCCCAGAACATCCCACAAAAATGCACAAACATGTGCTCTCCTGTCACACGTTCTCCTCGCCAGACGCAGTGCAAAAGCTTTCCGCTTGCAATAAGAGCAAGAAAGGCAGATGCCGCGACTCCGGGGTTCGGAGAAGGCAACCGCAAGAGGCGAGTCTCGTTCGGTAGAAGCTGCTTTCCGGAGCCCTTGGCAACCGGCTAAGGAACCATGTGTGTCAGAGGGAGAATGCCGGTCAGCGCGAGGGCGGGGGAAAGCGCGAGCGCTGCGGGCAGGCGAATAAGGAAGGTGTTGAACAGGCATCTGGCACACGAAACTTTCAGATTGTAAGTGGAACATAGCTGCCGCTCGCATCCTTGCTGATTAGTTGCTAGTTGTCGTGTGGAAGAAGTACTGCAACGACTTCTTTCTGCTGCTCCCTAGTGCTGTTGCTGCTCTCTGCGGCAACAATTTTACTTTCCCTTGGACTCCCAGATGCAGAGAAATGCCCTGCACAGCGCAGAAACCTGTCACACCATGGGTGGAATAGGGTGTTGCAAATCCGTGCTTGTGTCAGTGGCAGGGGTGAGCTGCACAAACATGTGCTGTCCTGTCACACGTTCTCCTCGCCAGACGCAGTGCAAAAGCTTTCCGCTTGCAATAAGAGCAAGAAAGGCAGAAGACAGGACTCCGGAGCTCAGAGAAGGTAACCGCAAGAGGCGAGCCTCCTTCGGCAGAAGCTGCTTTCCGGAGCTCTTGGCAACCCGCCAGGAACCATGTGTGTCAGAGGGAGAGTGCCGGTCAGAGCGCGGGCGGGGGAAAGCGCGAGTGCTGCGGGCAGGCGAATAAGGAAGGTGTTGAACAGGCATCTGGCACGGGAAACTTTCAGACTGCAAGTGGAACATAGCTGCCGCTCGCATCCTTGCTGATTAGTTGCTAGTTGTCGTGTGGAAGAAGTACTGCAACGACTTCTTTCTGCTGCTTCCTACTGCTATTGCTGCTCTCTGCGGCAACAATTTTACTTTCCCTTGGACTCCCAGATGCAGAGAAATGCCCTGCACAGCGCAGAAACCTGTCACACCATGGGTGGAATAGGGTGTTGCAAATCCGTGCTTGTGTCAGTGGCAGGGGTGAGCTGCACAAACATGTGCTGTCCTGTCACACGTTCTCCTCGCCAGACGCAGTGCAAAAGCTTTCCGCTTGCAATAAGAGCAAGAAAGGTAGAAGACAGGACTCCGGAGCTCAGAGAAGGTAACCGCAAGAGGCGAGCCTCCTTCGGCAGAAGCTGCTTTCCGGAGCTCTTGGCAACCCGCCAAGGAACCATGTGTGTCAGAGGGAGAATGCCGGTCAGCGCGCGGGCGGGGGAAAGCGCGGGCGGGGGAAAGCGCGAGTGCTGCGGGCAGGCGAATAAGGAAGGTGTTGAACAGGCATCTGGCACACGAAACTTTCAGATTGTAAGTGGAACATAGCTGCCGCTCGCATCCTTGCTGATTAGTTGCTAGTTGTCGTGTGGAAGAAGTACTGCAACGACTTCTTTCTGCTGCTCCCTAGTGCTGTTGCTGCTCTCTGCGGCAACAATTTTACTTTCCCTTGGACTCCCAGATGCAGAGAAATGCCCTGCACAGCGCAGAAACCTGTCACACCATGGGTGGAATAGGGTGCTGCAAATCCGTGCTTGTGTCAGTGGCAGGGGTGAGCTGAACAAACATGTGCTGTCCTGTCACACGTTCTCCTCGCCAGACGCAGTGCAAAAGCTTTCCGCTTGCAATAAGAGCAAGAAAGGCAGATGCCGCGACTCCGGGGTTCGGAGAAGGCAACCGCAAGAGGCGAGTCTCCTTCGGTAGAAGCTGCTTTCCGGAGCCCTTGGCAACCGGCCAAGGAACCATGTGTGTCAGAGGGAGAATGCCGGTCAGCGCGAGGGCGGGGGAAAGCGCGAGCGCTGCGGGCAGGCGAATAAGGAAGGTGTTGAACAGGCATCTGGCACACGAAACTTTCAGATTGTAAGTGGAACATAGCTGCCGCTCGCATCCTTGCTGATTAGTTGCTAGTTGTCGTGTGGAAGAAGTACTGCAACGACTTCTTTCTGCTGCTCCCTACTGCTGTTGCTGCTCTCTGCGGCAACAATTTTACTTTCCCTTGGACTCCCAGATGCAGAGAAATGCCCTGCACAGCGCAGAAACCTGTCACACCATGGGTGGAATAGGGTGTTGCAAATCCGTGCTTGTGTCAGTGGCAGGGGTGAGCTGCACAAACATGTGCTGTCCTGTCACACGTTCTCCTCGCCAGACGCAGTGCAAAAGCTTTCCGCTTGCAATAAGAGCAAGAAAGGCAGAAGACAGGACTCCGGAGCTCAGAGAAGGTAACCGCAAGAGGCGAGCCTCCTTCGGCAGAAGCTGCTTTCCGGAGCTCTTGGCAACCGGCCAAGGAACCATGTGTGTCAGAGGGAGAGTGCCGGTCAGAGCGCGGGCGGGGGAAAGCGCGAGTGCTGCGGGCAGGCGAATAAGGAAGGTGTTGAACAGGCATGTGGCACGGGAAACTTTCAGACTGCAAGTGGAACGTAGATGCTGCTCAGCCGCTTGCTGACAAGTCTCTAGTTGTCTTGTAGAAGAAGTACGGGCAAGACTTCCTTCTGCTGCTCCCTACTGCTGTTGCTGCTCTCTGCGGCAACAGTTTTACTTTCCCTTGGACTCCCAGATGCAGAGAAATGCCCTGCACAGCGCAGAAACCTGTCACACCATGGGTGGAATAGGGGGCTGCAAATCCGTGCTTGTGTCAGTGGCAGGGGTGAGCTGCACAAACATGTGCTCTCCTGTCACACGTTCTCCTCGCCAGACGCAGTGCAAAAGCTTTCCGCTTGCAATAAGAGCAAGAAAGGCAGATGCCGCGACTCCGGGGTTCGGAGAAGGCAACCGCAAGAGGCGAGTCTCCTTCGGTAGAAGCTGCTTTCCGGAGCCCTTGGCAACCGGCTAAGGAACCATGTGTGTCAGAGGGAGAATGCCGGTCAGCGCGCGGGCGGGGGAAAGCGCGGGCGGGGGAAAGCGCGAGCGCTGCGGGCAGGCGAATAAGGAAGGTGTTGAACAGGCATCTGGCACGCGAAACTTTCAGATTGCAAGTGGAACATAGCTGCCGCTCGCATCCTTGCTGATTAGTTGCTAGTTGTCGTGTGGAAGAAGTACTGCAACGACATCCTTCTGCTGCTCCCTACTGCTGTTGCTGCTCTCTGCGGCAACAATTTTACTTTCCCTTGGACTCCCAGATGCAGAGAAATGCCCTGCACAGCGCAGAAACCTGTCACACCATGGGTGGAATAGGGTGCTGCAAATCCGTGCTTGTGTCAGTGGCAGGGGTGAGCTGCACAAACATGTGCTGTCCTGTCACACGTTCTCCTCGCCAGACGCAGTGCAAAAGCTTTCCGCTTGCAATAAGAGCAAGAAAGGCAGAAGACAGGACTCCGGAGCTCAGAGAAGGTAACCGCAAGAGGCGAGCCTCCTTCGGCAGAAGCTGCTTTCCGGAGCTCTTGGCAACCCGCCAGGAACCATGTGTGTCAGAGGGAGAGTGCCGGTCAGAGCGCGGGCGGGGGAAAGCGCGAGTGCTGCGGGCAGGCGAATAAGGAAGGTGTTGAACAGGCATGTGGCACGGGAAACTTTCAGACTGCAAGTGGAACATAGCTGCCGCTCGCATCCTTGCTGATTAGTTGCTAGTTGTCGTGTGGAAGAAGTACTGCAACGACTTCTTTCTGCTGCTTCCTACTGCTATTGCTGCTCTCTGCGGCAACAATTTTACTTTCCCTTGGACTCCCAGATGCAGAGAAATGCCCTGCACAGCGCAGAAACCTGTCACACCATGGGTGGAATAGGGTGCTGCAAATCCGTGCTTGTGTCAGTGGCAGGGGTGAGCTGCACAAACATGTGCTGTCCTGTCACACGTTCTCCTCGCCAGACGCAGTGCAAAAGCTTTCCGCTTGCAATAAGAGCAAGAAAGGCAGAAGACAGGACTCCGGAGCTCAGAGAAGGTAACCGCAAGAGGCGAGCCTCCTTCGGCAGAAGCTGCTTTCCGGAGCTCTTGGCAACCCGCCAAGGAACCATGTGTGTCAGAGGGAGAATGCCGGTCAGCGCGAGGGAGGGGGAAAGCGCGGGCGGGGGAAAGCGCGAGCGCTGCGGGCAGGCGAATAAGGAAGGTGTTGAACAGGCATCTGGCACACGAAACTTTCAGATTGTAAGTGGAACATAGCTGCCGCTCGCATCCTTGCTGATTAGTTGCTAGTTGTCGTGTGGAAGAAGTACTGCAACGACTTCTTTCTGCTGCTCCCTACTGCTGTTGCTGCTCTCTGCGGCAACAATTTTACTTTCCCTTGGACTCCCAGATGCAGAGAAATGCCCTGCACAGCGCAGAAACCTGTCACACCATGGGTGGAATAGGGTGCTGCAAATCCGTGCTTGTGTCAGTGGCAGGGGTGAGCTGCACAAACATGTGCTGTCCTGTCACACGTTCTCCTCGCCAGACGCAGTGCAAAAGCTTTCCGCTTGCAATAAGAGCAAGAAAGGCAGATGCCGCGACTCCGGGGTTCGGAGAAGGCAACCGCAAGAGGCGAGTCTCCTTCGGTAGAAGCTGCTTTCCGGAGCCCTTGGCAACCGGCCAGGGAACCATGTGTGTCAGAGGGAGAATGCCGGTCAGCGCGAGGGCGGGGGAAAGCGCGAGCGCTGCGGGCAGGCGAATAAGGAAGGTGTTGAACAGGCATCTGGCACACGAAACTTTCAGATTGTAACTGGAACATAGCTGCCGCTCGCATCCTTGCTGATTAGTTGCTAGTTGTCGTGTGGAAGAAGTACTGTAACGACTTCTTTCTGCTGCTCCCTACTGCTGTTGCTGCTCTCTGCGGCAACAATTTTACTTTCCCTTGGACTCCCAGATGCAGAGAAATGCCCTGCACAGCGCAGAAACCTGTCACACCATGGGTGGAATAGGGTGTTGCAAATCCGTGCTTGTGTCAGTGGCAGGGGTGAGCTGCACAAACATGTGCTGTCCTGTCACACGTTCTCCTCGCCAGACGCAGTGCAAAAGCTTTCCGCTTGCAATAAGAGCAAGAAAGGCAGAAGACAGGACTCCGGAGCTCAGAGAAGGTAACCGCAAGAGGCGAGCCTCCTTCGGCAGAAGCTGCATTCCGGAGCTCTTGGCAACCCGCCAAGGAACCATGTGTGTCAGAGGGAGAGTGCCGGTCACAGCGCGGGCGGGGGAAAGCGCGAGTGCTGCGGGCAGGCGAATAAGGAAGGTGTTGAACAGGCATGTGGCACGGGAAACTTTCAGACTGCAAGTGGAACATAGCTGCTGCTCAGCCGCTTGCTGACAAGTCTCTAGTTGTCTTGTAGAAGAAGTACGGGCAAGACTTCCTTCTGCTGCTCCCTACTGCTGTTGCTGCTCTCTGCGGCAACAATTTTACTTTCCCTTGGACTCCCAGATGCAGAGAAATGCCCTGCACAGCGCAGAAACCTGTCACACCATGGGTGGAATAGGGTGCTGCAAATCCGTGCTTGTGTCAGTGGCAGGGGTGAGCTGAACAAACATGTGCTCTCCTGTCACACGTTCTCCTCGCCAGACGCAGTGCAAAAGCTTTCCGCTTGCAATAAGAGCAAGAAAGGCAGATGCCGCGACTCCGGGGTTCGGAGAAGGCAACCGCAAGAGGCGAGTCTCCTTCGGTAGAAGCTGCTTTCCGGAGCCCTTGGCAACCGGCTAAGGAACCATGTGTGTCAGAGGGAGAATGCCGGTCAGCGCGCGGGCGGGGGAAAGCGCGGGCGGGGGAAAGCGCGAGCGCTGCGGGCAGGCGAATAAGGAAGGTGTTGAACAGGCATCTGGCACACGAAACTTTCAGATTGTAAGTGGAACATAGCTGCCGCTCGCATCCTTGCTGATTAGTTGCTAGTTGTCGTGTGGAAGAAGTACTGCAACGACTTCTTTCTGCTGCTCCCTAGTGCTGTTGCTGCTCTCTGCGGCAACAATTTTACTTTCCCTTGGACTCCCAGATGCAGAGAAATGCCCTGCACAGCGCAGAAACCTGTCACACCATGGGTGGAATAGGGTGCTGCAAATCCGTGCTTGTGTCAGTGGCAGGGGTGAGCTGAACAAACATGTGCTGTCCTGTCACACGTTCTCCTCGCCAGACGCAGTGCAAAAGCTTTCCGCTTGCAATAAGAGCAAGAAAGGCAGATGCCGCGACTCCGGGGTTCGGAGAAGGCAACCGCAAGAGGCGAGTCTCCTTCGGTAGAAGCTGCTTTCCGGAGCCCTTGGCAACCGGCCAAGGAACCATGTGTGTCAGAGGGAGAATGCCGGTCAGCGCGCGGGCGGGGGAAAGCGCGGGCGGGGGAAAGCGCGAGCGCTGCGGGCAGGCGAATAAGGAAGGTGTTGAACAGGCATCTGGCACGCGAAACTTTCAGATTGCAAGTGGAACATAGCTGCCGCTCGCATCCTTGCTGATTAGTTGCTAGTTGTCGTGTGGAAGAAGTACTGCAACGACATCCTTCTGCTGCTCCCTACTGCTGTTGCTGCTCTCTGCGGCAACAATTTTACTTTCCCTTGGACTCCCAGATGCAGAGAAATGCCCTGCACAGCGCAGAAACCTGTCACACCATGGGTGGAATAGGGGGCTGCAAATCCGTGCTTGTGTCAGTGGCAGGGGTGAGCTGCACAAACATGTGCTGTCCTGTCACACGTTCTCCTCGCCAGACGCAGTGCAAAAGCTTTCTGCTTGCATTAAGAGCAAGAAAGGCAGAAGACAGGACTCCGGAGCTCAGAGAAGGTAACCGCAAGAGGCGAGCCTCCTTCGGCAGAAGCTGCTTTCCGGAGCTCTTGGCAACCGGCCAAGGAACCATATGTGTCTGTGGAAAGCTGCTGGTCAGCGCGCTGGCGGGGGAAAGCGCGAGCGCTGCGGGCAGGCGAATAAGGAAGGTGTTGAACAGGCATCTGGCACGGGAAACTTTCAGATTGTAAGTGGAACATAGCTGCCGCTCTCATCCTTGCTGATTAGTTGCTAGTTGTCGTGTGGAAGAAGTACTGCAACGACTTCTTTCTGCTGCTCCCTACTGCTGTTGCTGCTCTCTGCGGCAACAATTTTACTTTCCCTTGGAGTCCCAGATGCAGAGAAATGCCCTGCACAGCGCAGAATCCTGTCACACCATGGGTGGAATAGGGGGCTGCAAATCCGTGCTTGTGTCAGTGGCAGGGGTGAGCTGCACAAACATGTGCTGTCCTGTCACACGTTCTCCTCGCCAGACGCAGTGCAAAAGCTTTCTGCTTGCATTAAGAGCAAGAAAGGCAGAAGCCAGGACTCCGGAGCTCAGAGAAGGTAACCGCAAGAGGCGAGCCTCCTTCGGCAGAAGCTGCTTTCCGGAGCTCTTGGCAACCGGCCAAGGAACCATGTGTGTCAGAGGGAGAGTGCCGGTCAGAGCGCGGGCGGGGGAAAGCGCGAGCGCTGCGGGCAGGCGAATAAGGAAGGTGTTGAACAGGCATGTGGCATGGGAAACTTTCAGACTGCAAGTGGAACGTAGATGCTGCTCAGCCGCTTGCTAACAAGTCTCTAGTTGTCTTGTAGAAGAAGTACGGGCAAGACTTCCTTCTGCTGCTCCCTACTGCTGTTGCTGCTCTCTGCGACAACAATTTTACTTTCCCTTGGACTCCCAGATGCAGAGAAATGCCCTGCACAGCGCAGAAACCTGTCACACCATGGGTGGAATAGGGTGCTGCAAATCCGTGCTTGTGTCAGTGGCAGGGGTGAGCTGCACAAACATGTGCTGTCCTGTCACACGTTCTCCTCACCAGACGCAGTGCAAAAGCTTTCCGCTTGCAATAAGAGCAAGAAAGGCAGAAGCCAGGACTCCGGAGCTCAGAGAAGGTAACCGCAAGAGGCGAGCCTCCTTCGGCAGAAGCTGCTTTCCGCAGCTCTTGGCAACCGGCCAAGGAACCATATGTGTCTGTGGAACGCTGCTGGTCAGCGCGCTGGCGGGGGAAAGCGCGAGCGCTGCGGGCAGGCGAATAAGGAAGGTGTTGAACAGGCATCTGGCACACGAAACTTTCAGATTGTAAGTGGAACATAGCTGCCGCTCGCATCCTTGCTGATTAGTTGCTAGTTGTCGTGTGGAAGAAGTACTGCAACGACTTCTTTCTGCTGCTCCCTACTGCTGTTGCTGCTCTCTGCGGCAACAATTTTACTTTCCCTTGGACTCCCAGATGCAGAGAAATGCCCTGCACAGCGCAGAAACCTGTCACACCATGGGTGGAATAGGGGGCTGCAAATCCGTGCTTGTGTCAGTGGCAGGGGTGAGCTGCACAAACATGTGCTGTCCTGTCACACGTTCTCCTCGCCAGACGCAGTGCAAAAGCTTTCCGCTTGCAATAAGAGCAAGAAAGGCAGATGCCGCGACTCCGGGGTTCGGAGAAGGCAACCGCAAGAGGCGAGTCTCCTTCGGTAGAAGCTGCTTTCCGGAGCCCTTGGCAACCGGCCAAGGAACCATGTGTGTCAGAGGGAGAATGCCGGTCAGCGCGAGGGCGGGAGAAAGCGCGAGCGCTGCGGGCAGGCGAATAAGGAAGGTGTTGAACAGGCATCTGGCACACGAAACTTTCAGATTGTAACTGGAACATAGCTGCCGCTCGCATCCTTGCTGATTAGTTGCTAGTTGTCGTGTGGAAGAAGTACTGTAACGACTTCTTTCTGCTGCTCCCTACTGCTGTTGCTGCTCTCTGCGGCAACAATTTTACTTTCCCTTGGACTCCCAGATGCAGAGAAATGCCCTGCACAGCGCAGAAACCTGTCACACCATGGGTGGAATAGGGTGTTGCAAATCCGTGCTTGTGTCAGTGGCAGGGGTGAGCTGCACAAACATGTGCTGTCCTGTCACACGTTCTCCTCGCCAGACGCAGTGCAAAAGCTTTCCGCTTGCAATAAGAGCAAGAAAGGCAGAAGACAGGACTCCGGAGCTCAGAGAAGGTAACCGCAAGAGGCGAGCCTCCTTCGGCAGAAGCTGCATTCCGGAGCTCTTGGCAACCCGCCAAGGAACCATGTGTGTCAGAGGGAGAGTGCCGGTCACAGCGCGGGCGGGGGAAAGCGCGAGTGCTGCGGGCAGGCGAATAAGGAAGGTGTTGAACAGGCATGTGGCACGGGAAACTTTCAGACTGCAAGTGGAACATAGCTGCTGCTCAGCCGCTTGCTGACAAGTCTCTAGTTGTCTTGTAGAAGAAGTACGGGCAAGACTTCCTTCTGCTGCTCCCTACTGCTGTTGCTGCTCTCTGCGGCAACAATTTTACTTTCCCTTGGACTCCCAGATGCAGAGAAATGCCCTGCACAGGGCAGAAACCTGTCACACCATGGGTGGAATAGGGGGCTGCAAATCCGTGCTTGTGTCAGTGGCAGGGGTGAGCTGAACAAACATGTGCTCTCCTGTCACACGTTCTCCTCGCCAGACGCAGTGCAAAAGCTTTCCGCTTGCAATAAGAGCAAGAAAGGCAGATGCCGCGACTCCGGGGTTCGGAGAAGGCAACCGCAAGAGGCGAGTCTCCTTCGGTAGAAGCTGCTTTCCGGAGCCCTTGGCAACCGGCTAAGGAACCATGTGTGTCAGAGGGAGAATGCCGGTCAGCGCGCGGGCGGGGGAAAGCGCGGGCGGGGGAAAGCGCGAGCGCTGCGGGCAGGCGAATAAGGAAGGTGTTGAACAGGCATCTGGCACACGAAACTTTCAGATTGTAAGTGGAACATAGCTGCCGCTCGCATCCTTGCTGATTAGTTGCTAGTTGTCGTGTGGAAGAAGTACTGCAACGACTTCTTTCTGCTGCTCCCTACTGCTGTTGCTGCTCTCTGCGGCAACAATTTTACTTTCCCTTGGACTCCCAGATGCAGAGAAATGCCCTGCACAGCGCAGAAACCTGTCACACCATGGGTGGAATAGGGTGCTGCAAATCCGTGCTTGTGTCAGTGGCAGGGGTGAGCTGAACAAACATGTGCTGTCCTGTCACACGTTCTCCTCGCCAGACGCAGTGCAAAAGCTTTCCGCTTGCAATAAGAGCAAGAAAGGCAGATGCCGCGACTCCGGGGTTCGGAGAAGGCAACCGCAAGAGGCGAGTCTCCTTCGGTAGAAGCTGCTTTCCGGAACTCTTGGCAACCGGCCAAGGAACCATGTGTGTCAGAGGGAGAATGCCGGTCAGCGCGCGGGCGGGGGAAAGCGCGGGCGGGGGAAAGCGCGAGCGCTGCGGGCAGGCGAATAAGGAAGGTGTTGAACAGGCATCTGGCACGCGAAACTTTCAGATTGCAAGTGGAACATAGCTGCCGCTCGCATCCTTGCTGATTAGTTGCTAGTTGTCGTGTGGAAGAAGTACTGCAACGACATCCTTCTGCTGCTCCCTACTGCTGTTGCTGCTCTCTGCGGCAACAATTTTACTTTCCCTTGGACTCCCAGATGCAGAGAAATGCCCTGCACAGCGCAGAAACCTGTCACACCATGGGTGGAATAGGGGGCTGCAAATCCGTGCTTGTGTCAATGGCAGGGGTGAGCTGAACAAACATGTGCTGTCCTGTCACACGTTCTCCTCGCCAGACGCAGTGCAAAAGCTTTCCGCTTGCAATAAGAGCAAGAAAGGCAGAAGCCAGGACTCCGGAGCTCAGAGAAGGTAACCGCAAGAGGCCAGTCTCCTTCGGTAGAAGCTGCTTTCCGGAGCTCTTGGCAACCCGCCAAGGAACCATGTGTGTCAGAGGGAGAGTGCCGGTCAGAGCGCGGGCGGGGGAAAGCGCGAGCGCTGCGGGCAGGCGAATAAGGAAGGTGTTGAACAGGCATGTGGCACGGGAAACTTTCAGACTGCAAGTGGAACGTAGATGCTGCTCAGCCGCTTGCTGACAAGTCTCTAGTTGTCTTGTAGAAGAAGTACGGGCAAGACTTCCTTCTGCTGCTCCCTACTGTTGTTGCTGCTCTCTGCGGCAACAATTTTACTTTCCCTTGGACTCCCAGATGCAGAGAAATGCCCTGCACAGCGCAGAAACCTGTCACACCATGGGTGGAATAGGGGGCTGCAAATCCGTGCTTGTGTCAGTGGCAGGGGTGAGCTGCACAAACATGTGCTGTCCTGTCACACGTTCTCCTCGCCAGACGCAGTGCAAAAGCTTTCTGCTTGCATTAAGAGCAAGAAAGGCAGAAGACAGGACTCCGGAGCTCAGAGAAGGTAACCGCAAGAGGCGAGCCTCCTTCGGCAGAAGCTGCTTTCCGGAGCTCTTGGCAACCGGCCAAGGAACCATATGTGTCTGTGGAAAGCTGCTGGTCAGCGCGCTGGCGGGGGAAAGCGCGAGCGCTGCGGGCAGGCGAATAAGCAAGGTGTTGAACAGGCATCTGGCACGCGAAACTTTCAGATTGCAAGTGGAACATAGCTGCCGCTCGCATCCTTGCTGATTAGTTGCTAGTTGTCGTGTGGAAGAAGTACTGCAACGACATCCTTCTGCTGCTCCCTACTGCTGTTGCTGCTCTCTGCGGCAACAATTTTACTTTCCCTTGGACTCCCAGATGCAGAGAAATGCCCTGCACAGCGCAGAAACCTGTCACACCATGGGTGGAATAGGGTGCTGCAAATCCGTGCTTGTGTCAGTGGCAGGGGTGAGCTGAACAAACATGTGCTGTCCTGTCACACGTTCTCCTCGCCAGACGCAGTGCAAAAGCTTTCCGCTTGCAATAAGAGCAAGAAAAGCAGATGCCGCGACTCCGGGGTTCGGAGAAGGCAACCGCAAGAGGCGAGTCTCCTTCGGTAGAAGCTGCTTTCCGGAGCCCTTGGCAACCGGACAAGGAACCATGTGTGTCAGAGGGAGAATGCCGGTCAGCGCGCGGGCGGGGGAAAGCGCGAGCGCTGCGGGCAGGCGAATAAGGAAGGTGTTGAACAGGCATCTGGCACGGGAAACTTTCAGATTGTAAGTGGAACATAGCTGCCGCTCTCATCCTTGCTGATTAGTTGCTAGTTGTCGTGTGGAAGAAGTACTGCAACGACTTCTTTCTGCTGCTCCCTACTGCTGTTGCTGCTCTCTGCGGCAACAATTTTACTTTCCCTTGGACTCCCAGATGCAGAGAAATGCCCTGCACAGCGCAGAATCCTGTCACACCATGGGTGGAATAGGGGGCTGCAAATCCGTGCTTGTGTCAGTGGCAGGGGTGAGCTGAACAAACATGTGCTCTCCTGTCACACGTTCTCCTCGCCAGACGCAGTGCAAAAGCTTTCCGCTTGCAATAAGAGCAAGAAAGGCAGATGCCGCGACTCCGGGGTTCGGAGAAGGCAACCGCAAGAGGCGAGTCTCCTTCGGTAGAAGCTGCTTTCCGGAGCCCTTGGCAACCGGCTAAGGAACCATGTGTGTCAGAGGGAGAATGCCGGTCAGCGCGCGGGCGGGGGAAAGCGCGGGCGGGGGAAAGCGCGAGCGCTGCGGGCAGGCGAATAAGGAAGGTGTTGAACAGGCATCTGGCACACGAAACTTTCAGATTGTAAGTGGAACATAGCTGCCGCTCGCATCCTTGCTGATTAGTTGCTAGTTGTCGTGTGGAAGAAGTACTGCAACGACTTCTTTCTGCTGCTCCCTACTGCTGTTGCTGCTCTCTGCGGCAACAATTTTACTTTCCCTTGGACTCCCAGATGCAGAGAAATGCCCTGCACAGCGCAGAAACCTGTCACACCATGGGTGGAATAGGGGGCTGCAAATCCGTGCTTGTGTCAGTGGCAGGGGTGAGCTGCACAAACATGTGCTGTCCTGTCACACGTTCTCCTCGCCAGACGCAGTGCAAAAGCTTTCCGCTTGCAATAAGAGCAAGAAAGGCAGATGCCGCGACTCCGGGGTTCGGAGAAGGCAACGGCAAGAGGCGAGTCTCCTTCAGTAGAAGCTGCTTTCCGGAGCCCTTGGCAACCGGCCAAGGAACCATGTGTGTCAGAGGGAGAATGCCGGTCAGCGCGAGGGCGGGGGAAAGCGCGGGCGGGGGAAAGCGCGAGCGCTGCGGGCAGGCGAATAAGGAAGGTGTTGAACAGGCATCTGGCACGCGAAACTTTCAGATTGCAAGTGGAACATAGCTGCCGCTCGCATCCTTGCTGATTAGTTGCTAGTTGTCGTGTGGAAGAAGTACTGCAACGACATCCTTCTGCTGCTCCCTACTGCTGTTGCTGCTCTCTGCGGCAACAATTTTACTTTCCCTTGGACTCCCAGATGCAGAGAAATGCCCTGCACAGCGCAGAAACCTGTCACACCATGGGTGGAATAGGGTGCTGCAAATCCGTGCTTGTGTCAGTGGCAGGGGTGAGCTGAACAAACATGTGCTGTCCTGTCACACGTTCTCCTCGCCAGACGCAGTGCAAAAGCTTTCCGCTTGCAATAAGAGCAAGAAAGGCAGATGCCGCGACTCCGGGGTTCGGAGAAGGCAACCGCAAGAGACGAGTCTCCTTCGGTAGAAGCTGCTTTCCGGAGCCCTTGGCAACCGGCCAAGGAACCATGTGTGTCAGAGGGAGAATGCCGGTCAGCGCGAGGGCGGGAGAAAGCGCGAGCGCTGCGGGCAGGCGAATAAGGAAGGTGTTGAACAGGCATCTGGCACACGAAACTTTCAGATTGTAACTGGAACATAGCTGCCGCTCGCATCCTTGCTGATTAGTTGCTAGTTGTCGTGTGGAAGAAGTACTGTAACGACTTCTTTCTGCTGCTCCCTACTGCTGTTGCTGCTCTCTGCGGCAACAATTTTACTTTCCCTTGGACTCCCAGATGCAGAGAAATGCCCTGCACAGCGCAGAAACCTGTCACACCATGGGTGGAATAGGGGGCTGCAAATCCGTGCTTGTGTCAGTGGCAGGGGTGAGCTGCACAAACATGTGCTGTCCTGTCACACGTTCTCCTCGCCAGACGCAGTGCAAAAGCTTTCTGCTTGCATTAAGAGCAAGAAAGGCAGAAGCCAGGACTCCGGAGCTCAGAGAAGGTAACCGCAAGAGGCGAGCCTCCTTCGGCAGAAGCTGCTTTCCGGAGCTCTTGGCAACCGGCCAAGGAACCATGTGTGTCAGAGGGAGAGTGCCGGTCAGAGCGCGGGCGGGGGAAAGCGCGAGCGCTGCGGGCAGGCGAATAAGGAAGGTGTTGAACAGGCATGTGGCACGGGAAACTTTCAGACTGCAAGTGGAACGTAGATGCTGCTCAGCCGCTTGCTGACAAGTCTCTAGTTGTCTTGTAGAAGAAGTACGGGCAAGACTTCCTTCTGCTGCTCCCTACTGTTGTTGCTGCTCTCTGCGGCAACAATTTTACTTTCCCTTGGACTCCCAGATGCAGAGAAATGCCCTGCACAGCGCAGAAACCTGTCACACCATGGGTGGAATAGGGGGCTGCAAATCCGTGCTTGTGTCAGTGGCAGGGGTGAGCTGCACAAACATGTGCTGTCCTGTCACACGTTCTCCTCGCCAGACGCAGTGCAAAAGCTTTCTGCTTGCATTAAGAGCAAGAAAGGCAGAAGACAGGACTCCGGAGCTCAGAGAAGGTAACCGCAAGAGGCGAGCCTCCTTCGGCAGAAGCTGCTTTCCGGAGCTCTTGGCAACCGGCCAAGGAACCATATGTGTCTGTGGAAAGCTGCTGGTCAGCGCGCTGGCGGGGGAAAGCGCGAGCGCTGCGGGCAGGCGAATAAGCAAGGTGTTGAACAGGCATCTGGCACGCGAAACTTTCAGATTGCAAGTGGAACATAGCTGCCGCTCGCATCCTTGCTGATTAGTTGCTAGTTGTCGTGTGGAAGAAGTACTGCAACGACATCCTTCTGCTGCTCCCTACTGCTGTTGCTGCTCTCTGCGGCAACAATTTTACTTTCCCTTGGACTCCCAGATGCAGAGAAATGCCCTGCACAGCGCAGAAACCTGTCACACCATGGGTGGAATAGGGTGCTGCTAATCCGTGCTTGTGTCAGTGGCAGGGGTGAGCTGAACAAACATGTGCTGTCCTGTCACACGTTCTCCTCGCCAGACGCAGTGCAAAAGCTTTCCGCTTGCAATAAGAGCAAGAAAAGCAGATGCCGCGACTCCGGGGTTCGGAGAAGGCAACCGCAAGAGGCGAGTCTCCTTCGGTAGAAGCTGCTTTCCGGAGCCCTTGGCAACCGGACAAGGAACCATGTGTGTCAGAGGGAGAATGCCGGTCAGCGCGCGGGCGGGGGAAAGCGCGAGCGCTGCGGGCAGGCGAATAAGGAAGGTGTTGAACAGGCATCTGGCACGGGAAACTTTCAGATTGTAAGTGGAACATAGCTGCCGCTCTCATCCTTGCTGATTAGTTGCTAGTTGTCGTGTGGAAGAAGTACTGCAACGACTTCTTTCTGCTGCTCCCTACTGCTGTTGCTGCTCTCTGCGGCAACAATTTTACTTTCCCTTGGAGTCCCAGATGCAGAGAAATGCCCTGCACAGCGCAGAATCCTGTCACACCATGGGTGGAATAGGGGGCTGCAAATCCGTGCTTGTGTCAGTGGCAGGGGTGAGCTGCACAAACATGTGCTGTCCTGTCACACGTTCTCCTCGCCAGACGCAGTGCAAAAGCTTTCTGCTTGCATTAAGAGCAAGAAAGGCAGAAGCCAGGACTCCGGAGCTCAGAGAAGGTAACCGCAAGAGGCGAGCCTCCTTCGGCAGAAGCTGCTTTCCGCAGCTCTTGGCAACCGGCCAAGGAACCATGTGTGTCAGAGGGAGAGTGCCGGTCAGAGCGCGGGCGGGGGAAAGCGCGAGCGCTGCGGGCAGGCGAATAAGGAAGGTGTTGAACAGGCATGTGGCATGGGAAACTTTCAGACTGCAAGTGGAACGTAGATGCTGCTCAGCCGCTTGCTGACAAGTCTCTAGTTGTCTTGTAGAAGAAGTACGGACAAGACTTCCTTCTGCTGCTCCCTACTGCTGTTGCTGCTCTCTGCGACAACAATTTTGCTTTCCCTTGGACTCCCAGATGCAGAGAAATGCCCTGCACAGCGCAGAAACCTGTCACACCATGGGTGGAATAGGGTGCTGCAAATCCGTGCTTGTGTCAGTGGCAGGGGTGAGCTGCACAAACATGTGCTGTCCTGTCACACGTTCTCCTCACCAGACGCAGTGCAAAAGCTTTCCGCTTGCAATAAGAGCAAGAAAGGCAGATGCCGCGACTCCGGGGTTCGGAGAAGGCAACGGCAAGAGGCGAGTCTCCTTCAGTAGAAGCTGCTTTCCGGAGCCCTTGGCAACCGGCCAAGGAACCATGTGTGTCAGAGGGAGAATGCCGGTCAGCGCGAGGGCGGGGGAAAGCGCGGGGGGGGGAAAGCGCGAGCGCTGCGGGCAGGCGAATAAGGAAGGTGTTGAACAGGCATCTGGCACGCGAAACTTTCAGATTGCAAGTGGAACATAGCTGCCGCTCGCATCCTTGCTGATTAGTTGCTAGTTGTCGTGTGGAAGAAGTACTGCAACGACTTCTTTCTGCTGCTCCCTACTGCTGTTGCTGCTCTCTGCGGCAACAATTTTACTTTCCCTTGGACTCGCAGATGCAGAGAAATGCCCTGCACAGCGCAGAAACCTGTCACACCATGGGTGGAATAGGGTGCTGCAAATCCGTGCTTGTGTCAGTGGCAGGGGTGAGCTGCACAAACATGTGCTGTCCTGTCACACGTTCTCCTCGCCAGACGCAGTGCAAAAGCTTTCCGCTTGCAATAAGAGCAAGAAAGGCAGATGCCGCGACTCCGGGGTTCGGAGAAGGCAACCGCAAGAGGCGAGTCTCCTTCGGTAGAAGCTGCTTTCCGGAGCCCTTGGCAACCGGCTAAGGAACCATGTGTGTCAGAGGGAGAGTGCCGGTCACAGCGCGGGCGGGGGAAAGCGCGAGCGGTGCGGGCAGGCGAATAAGGAAGGTGTTGAACAGGCATCTGGCACTCGAAACTTTCAGATTGTAAGTGGAACATAGCTGCCGCTCGCATCCTTGCTGATTAGTTGCTAGTTGTCGTGTGGAAGAAGTACTGCAACGACTTCTTTCTGCTGCTCCCTACTGCTGTTGCTGCTCTCTGCGGCAACAATTTTACTTTCCCTTGGACTCCCAGATGCAGAGAAATGCCCTGCACAGCGCAGAAACCTGTCACACCATGGGTGGAATAGGGGGCTGCAAATCCGTGCTTGTGTCAGTGGCAGGGGTGAGCTGAACAAACATGTGCTGTCCTGTCACACGTTCTCCTCGCCAGACGCAGTGCAAAAGCTTTCCGCTTGCAATAAGAGCAAGAAAGGCAGATGCCGCGACTCCGGGGTTCGGAGAAGGCAACCGCAAGAGGCGAGTCTCCTTCGGTAGAAGCTGCTTTCCGGAGCCCTTGGCAACCGGCTAAGGAACCATGTGTGTCAGAGGGAGAATGCCGGTCAGCGCGAGGGCGGGGGAAAGAGCGAGCGCTGCGGGCAGGCGAATAAGGAAGGTGTTGAACAGGCATCTGGCACACGAAACTTTCAGATTGTAAGTGGAACATAGCTGCCGCTCACATCCTTGCTGATTAGTTGCTAGTTGTCGTGTGGAAGAAGTACTGCAACGACTTCTTTCTGCTGCTCCCTACTGCTGTTGCTGCTCTCTGCGGCAACAATTTTACTTTCCCTTGGACTCCCAGATGCAGAGAAATGCCCTGCACAGCGCAGAATCCTGTCACACCATGGGTGGAATAGGGTGCTGCAAATCCGTGCTTGTGTCAGTGGCAGGGGTGAGCTGCACAAACATGTGCTGTCCTGTCACACGTTCTCCTCGCCAGACGCAGTGCAAAAGCTTTCCGCTTGTAATAAGAGCAAGAAAGGCAGAAGACAGGACACCGGAGCTCAGAGAAGGTAAACGCAAGAGGTTAATCTCACCAAATTCCAGAAAAGTACCTTAAAGTTCCACAAACATCCCACAAAATCTCCTCAATATCCAACAAAATCCCAGAAAAATCACACAAAATTCCCTAAATCTTCTCAAAACACAACCAAATTCTAGAAAAATATCCCACCAAATCTCCACAAATAACCACAAAATACATGAGAAATCCCTCAAGATCCCTAAATCGCCTCAATATCCCACAAAATCACACAAAAATCCCACAAAACCTCCACAAGTTTCCACAAAATCTAAGAAAAATTCCTCAAAATTCTTCAAGTCTCCTCAGAATCCCACACAATTCCAGAAAAAACACACAAAATTCCAGAGAAGTCCCACAAAACTCCCTAAATCATTTCAAAACCCTACCAATTCACAGGAATGTCCCACAAAATCTCCACCAATTCCCAGAACATCCTACAAAAATCCCACAAAAATCCCTAAATCTTCTGAAAACTCGACCAAATTCCAGAAATGCCCCATAAAATCAGCACAGTTTCCCACAAAATTCAAGAAAAAACACCACAAAATTCGTTAAATCTTTTCAAAATACCACAACATTCTTGAAAAGCCCCACCAAATTCCAGAAACATCCCACAAAATTTCCTCAATACCCAACAAAATCCCAGAAAAATCACACAAAATTCCCTAAATCTTCTCAATACACGACCAAATTCGAGAAAAATATCCCACCAAATCTCCACAAATTCCCACAGAATACATGAAAAATCCCTGATAATTTCTCAGTTCTCTACAGAATCTCACCAAATTCCAGAAAAGTCCCTCAAAGTTCCACAAACATCCCACAAAATCTCCTCAATATCCAACAAAATCCCAGAAAAATCACACAAAATTCCCTAAATCTTCTCAAAACACGACTAAATTCTAGAAAAATGTCCCACCAAATCTCCACAAAATCCCACAAAATACACAAAAAATCCCTCAAGATCCCGAAATCGCCTCAATATCCCACAAAATCCCACAAAAATCACACAAAACCTCCACAAGTTTCCACAAAATCTAAGAAAAATTCCTCAAAAGTCTTCAAGTCTCCTCAAAACCACACAAAGTTCTTGAAAAGGCCCACCAAATTCCAGTAAAATCCCACAGATTCTCCACAAATTCCCACAAAATCTAAAACAAATTCCTCAAAATTCTTCAAGTCTCCTCAGAATCCCACACAATTCCAGAAAAAACACACAAAATTCCAGAGAAGTCCCACAAAACTCCCTAAATCATTTCAAAACCCTACCAATTCACAGGAATGTCCCACAAAATCTCCACCAATTCCCAGAACATCCCACAAAAATCTCACAAAAATCCCTAAATCTTCTGAAAACTCGACCAAATTCCAGAAACGCCCCATAAAATCAGCACAGTTTCCCACGAAATCCCAGAAAAATCACACAAAATTCCCTAAATCTTCTCAAAACACAACCAAATTCTAGAAAAATATCCCACCAAATCTCCACAAATCCCCACAAAATACATGAGAAATCCCTCAAGATCCCTAAATCGCCTCAATATCCCACAAAATCACACAAAAATCACACAAAACCTCCACAAGTTTCCACAAAATCTAAGAAAAATTCCTCAAAATTCTTCAAGTCTCCTCAGAATCCCACACAATTCCAGAAAAAACACACAAAATTCCAGAGAAGTCCCACAAAACTCCCTAAATCATTTCAAAACCCTACCAATTCACAGGAATGTCCCACAAAATCTCCACCAATTCCCAGAACATCCCACAAAAATCCCACAAAAATCCCTAAATCTTCTGAAAACTCAACCAAATTCCAGAAATGCCCCATAAAATCAGCACAGTTTCCCACAAAATTCAAGAAAAAACACCACAAAATTCCCTAAATCTTTTCAAAATACCACAAAATTCTTGAAAAGCCCCACCAAATTCCAGAAACATCCCACAAAATTTCCTCAATACCCAACAAAATCCCAGAAAAATCACACAAAATTCCCTAAATCTTCTCAAAACACGGCCAAAATCCACAAAAATCCCACCAAATCTCCACAAATTCCCACAGAATACATGAAAAATCCCTGATAATTTCTCAGTTCTCTACAGAATCTCACCAAATTCCAGAAAAGTCCCTCAAAGTTCCACAAACATCCCACAAAATCTCCTCAATATCCCACAAAATTCAAGAAAAATCACACAAAATTCCCTAAATCTTCTCAAAACACGACCAAATTCTAGAAAAATATCCCACCAAATCTCCACAAATTCCCACAAAATACATGAAAAATCCCTCAAGATCCCTAAATCGCCTCAATATCCCACAAAATCCCACAAAAATCCCACAAAACCTCCACAAGTTTCCACAAAATCTAAGAAAAATTCCTCAAAAGTCTTCAAGTCTCCTCAAAACCACACAAAGTCCTTGAAAAGGCCCACCAAATTCCAGTAAAATCCCACAGAATCTCTACAAATTCCCACAAAATCTAAAACAAATTCCTCAAAATTCTTCAAGTCTCCTCAGAATCCCACACAATTCCAGAAAAAACACACAAAATTCCAGAGAAGTCCCACAAAACTCCCTAAATCATTTCAAAACCCTACCAATTCACAGGAATGTCCCACAAAATCTCCACCAATTCCCAGAACATCCCAAAAAATCTCACAAAAATCCCTAAATCTTCTGAAAACTCGACCAAATTCCAGAAACGCCCCATAAAATCAGCACAGTTTCCCACAAAATTCAAGAAAAAACACCACAAAATTCCCTAAATCTTCTCAAAACACAACCAAATTCTAGAAAAATATCCCACCAAATCTCCACAAATTCCCACAAAATACATGAGAAATCCCTCAAGATCCCTAAATCGCCTCAATATCCCACAAAATCACACAAAAATCACACAAAACCTCCACAAGTTTCCACAAAATCTAAGAAAAATTCCTCAAAATTCTTCAAGTCTCCTCAGAATCCCACACAATTCCAGAAAAAACACACCAAATTCCAGAGAAGTCCCACAAAACTCCCTAAATCATTTCAAAACCCTACCAATTCACAGGAATGTCCCACAAAATCTCCACCAATTCCCAGAACATCCCACAAAAATCTCACAAAAATCCCTAAATCTTCTGAAAACTCGACCAAATTCCAGAAACGCCCCATAAAATCAGCACAGTTTCCCACAAAATTCAAGAAAAAACACCACAAAATTCCCTAAATCTTTCCAAAATACCACAAAATTCTTGAAAAGCCCCACCAAATTCCAGAAACATCCCACAAAATTTCCTCAATACCCAACAAAATCCCAGAAAAATCACACAAAATTCCCTAAATCTTCTCAAAACACGGCCAAAATCCACAAAAATCCCACCAAATCTCCACAAATTCCCACAGAATACATGAAAAATCCCTGATAATTTCTCAGTTCTCTACAGAATCTCACCAAATTCCAGAAAAGTCCCTCAAAGTTCCACAAACATCCCACAAAATCTCCTCAATATCCCACAAAATTCAAGAAAAATCACACAAAATTCCCTAAATCTTCTCAAAACACGACCAAATTCTAGAAAAATATCCCACCAAATCTCCACAAATTCCCACAAAATACATGAGAAATCCCTCAAGATCCCTAAATCGCCTCAATATCCCACAAAATCACACAAAAATCACACAAAACCTCCACAAGTTTCCACAAAATCTAAGAAAAATTCCACAAAATTCTTCAAGTCTCCTCAAAACCACACAAAGTCCTTGAAAAGGCCCACCAAATTCCAGAAAAATCCCACAGATTCTCCACAAATTCCCACAAAATCTAAAACAAATTCCTCAAAATTCTTCAAGTCTCCTCAGAATCTCACACAATTCCAGAAAAACCCCACAAAATTCCAGAGAAGTCCCACAAAACTCCCTAAATCATTTCAAAACCCTACCAATTCACAGGAATGTCCCACAAAATCTCCACCAATTCCCAGAAATTCCCGCAAAAATCTCACAAAAATCCCTAAATCTTCTGAAAACTCGACCAAATTCCAGAAACGCCCCATAAAATCAGCACAGTTTCCCACAAAATTCAAGAAAAAACACCACAAAATTCCCTAAATCTTCTCAAAACACAACCGAATTCTAGAAAAATATCCCACCAAATCTCCACAAATTCCCACAAAATACTTGAGAAATCCCTCAAGATCCCTAAATCGCCTCAATATCCCACAAAATCACACAAAAATCCCACAAAACCTCCACAAGTTTCCTCAAAATCTAAGAAAAATTCCTCAAAATTCTTCAAGTCTCCTCAGAATCCCACACAATTCTAGAAAAAACACACAAAATTCCAGAGAAGTCCCACAAAACTCCCTAAATCATTTCAAAACCCTACCAATTCACAGGAATGTCCCACAAAATCTCCACCAATTCCCAGAACATCCCACAAAAATCTCACAAAAATCCCTAAATCTTCTGAAAACTCGACCAAATTCCAGAAACGCCCCATAAAATCAGCACAGTTTCCCACAAAATCCCAGAAAAATCACACAAAATTCCCTAAATCTTCTCAAAACACAACCAAATTCTAGAAAAATATCCCACCAAATCTCCACAAATTCCCACAAAATACATGAGAAATCCCTCAAGATCCCTAAATCGCCTCAATATCCCACAAAATCACACAAAAATCACACAAAACCTCCACAAGTTTCCACAAAATCTAAGAAAAATTCCTCAAAATTCTTCAAGTCTCCTCAGAATCCCACACAATTCCAGAAAAAACACACAAAATTCCAGAGAAGTCCCACAAAACTCCCTAAATCATTTCAAAACCCTACCAATTCACAGGAATGTCCCACAAAATCTCCACCAATTCCCAGAACATCCCACAAAAATCTCACAAAAATCCCTAAATCTTCTGAAAACTCGACCAAATTCCAGAAACGCCCCATAAAATCAGCACAGTTTCCCACAAAATTCAAGAAAAAACACCACAAAATTCCCTAAATCTTCTCAAAACACAACCAAATTCTAGAAAAATATCCCACCAAATCTCCACAAAATCCCACAAAATACATGAGAAATCCCTCAAGATCCCTAAGTCGCCTCAATATCCCACAAAATCACACAAAAATCACACAAAACCTCCACAAGTTTCCACAAAATCTAAGAAAAATTCCTCAAAATTCTTCAAGTCTCCTCAGAATCCCACACAATTCCGGAAAAACCCCACCAAATTCCAGAGAAGTCTCACAAAACTCCCTAAATCATTTCAAAACCCTACCAATTCACAGGAATGTCCCACAAAATCTCCACCAATTCCCAGAACATCCCACAAAAATCTCACAAAAATCCCTAAATCTTCTGAAAACTCGACCAAATTCCAGAAACGCCCCATAAAATCAGCACAGTTTCCCACAAAATTCAAGAAAAAACACCACAAAATTCCCTAAATCTTTTCAAAATACCACAAAATTCTTGAAAAGCCCCACCAAATTCCAGAAACATCCCACAAAATTTCCTCAATACCCAACAAAATCCCAGAAAAATCACACAAAATTCCCTAAATCTTCTCAAAACACGGCCAAAATCCACAAAAATCCCATCAAATCTCCACAAATTCCCACAGAATAAATGAAAAATCCCTGATAATTTCTCAGTTCTCTACAGAATCTCACCAAATTCCAGAAAAGTCCCTCAAAGTTCCACAAACATCCCACAAAATCTCCTCAATATCCCACAAAATTCAAGAAAAATCACACAAAATTCCCTAAATCTTCTCAAAACACGACCAAATTCTAGAAAAATCTCCCACCAAATCTCCACAAATTCCCACAAAATACATGAAAAATCCCTCAAGATCCCTAAATCGCCTCAATATCCCACAAAATTCCACAAAAATCACACAAAACCTCCACAAGTTTCCACAAAATCTAAGAAAAATTCCTCAAAAGTCTTCAAGTCTCCTCAAAACCACACAAAGTCCTTGAAAAGGCCCACCAAATTCCAGTAAAATCCCACAGATTCTCCACAAATTCCCACAAAATCTAAGAAAAATTCCTCAAAATTCTTCAAGTCTCCTCAGAATCCCACACAATTCCAGAAAAAACACACAAAATTCCAGAGAAGTTCCACAAAACTCCCTAAATCATTTCAAAACCCTACCAAATCACAGGAATGTCCCACAAAATCTCCACCAATTCCCAGAACATCCCACAAAAATCTCACAAAAATCCCTAAATCTTCTGAAAACTCGACCAAATTCCAGAAACGCCCCATAAAATCAGCACAGTTTCCCACAAAATTCAAGAAAAAACACCACAAAATTCCCTAAATCTTTTCAAAATACCACAAAATTCTTGAAAAGCCCCACCAAATTCCCGAAACATCCCACAAAATGTCCTCAATACCCAACAAAATCCCAGAAAAATCACACAAAATTCCCTAAATCTTCTCAAAACACGGCCAAAATCCACAAAAATCCCACCAAATCTCCACAAATTCCCACAGAATACATGAAAATACCCCTGATAAGTCGTAAGTTCTCCACAGAATCTCACCAAATTCCAGAAAAGTCCCTCAAAGTTCCACAAACATCCCACAAAATCTCCTCAATATCCAACAAAATCCCAGAAAAATCACACAAAATTCCCTAAATATTCTCAAAACACGACTAAATTCTAGAAAAATGTCCCACCAAATCTCCACAAATTCCCACAAAATACACGAAAAATCCCTCAAGATCCCGAAATCGCCTCAATATCCCACAAAATCCCACAAAAATCACACAAAACCTCCACAAGTTTCCACAAAATCTAAGAAAAATTCCTCAAAATTCTTCAAGTCTCCTCAAAACCACACAAAGTCCTTGAAAAGGCCCACCAAATTCCAGTAAAATCCCACAGATTCTCCACAAATTCCCACAAAATCTAAAACAAATTCCTCAAAATTCTTCAAGTCTCCTCAGAATCCCACACAATTCCAGAAAAAACACACCAAATTCCAGAGAAGTCCCACAAAACTCCCTAAATCATTTCAAAACCCTACCAATTCAAAGGAATGTCCCACAAAATCTCCACCAATTCCCAGAACATCCCACAAAAATCTCACAAAAATCCCTAAATCTTCTGAAAACTCGACCAAATTCCAGAAACGCCCCATAAAATCAGCACAGTTTCCCACAAAATTCAAGAAAAAACACCACAAAATTCCCTAAATCTTCTCAAAACACAACCGAATTCTAGAAAAATATCCCACCAAATCTCCACAAATTCCCACAAAATACATGAGAAATCCCTCAAGATCCCTAAATCGCCTCAATATCCCACAAAATCACACAAAAATCCCACAAAACCACCACAAGTTTCCACAAAATCTAAGAAAAATTCCTCAAAATTCTTCAAGCGCGCGCTGCGGGCAGGCGAATAAGGAAGGTGTTGAACAGGCATCTGGCACGCGAAACTTTCAGATTATAAGTGGAACATAGCTGCCGCTCGCATCCTTGCTGATTAGTTGCTAGTTGTCGTGTGGAAGAAGTACTGCAACGACTTCTTTCTGCTGCTTCCTACTGCTGTTGCTGCTCTCTGCGGCAACAATTCTACTTTCCCTTGGACTCCCAGATGCAGAGAAATGCCCTGCACAGCGCAGAAACCTGTCACACCATGGGTGGAATAGGGTGTTGCAAATCCGTGCTTGTGTCAGTGGCAGGGGTGAGCTGCACAAACATGTGCTGTCCTGTCACACGTTCTCCTCGCCAGACGCAGTGCAAAAGCTTTCCGCTTGCAATAAGAACAAGAAAGGCAGAAGACAGGACTCCGGAGCTCAGAGAAGGTAACCGCAAGAGGCGAGCCTCCTTCGGCAGAAGCTGCTTTCCGGAGCTCTTGGCAACCGGCCAAGGAACCATGTGTGTCAGAGGGAGAATGCCGGTCAGAGCGCGGGCGGGGGAAAGCGCGAGCGCTGCGGGCAGGCGAATAAGGAAGGTGTTGAACAGGCATGTGGCACGGGAAACTTTCAGACTGCAAGTGGAACGTAGATGCTGCTCAGCCGCTTGCTGACAAGTCTCTAGTTGTCTTGTAGAAGAAGTACGGGCAAGACTTCCTTCTGCTGCTCCCTACTGCTGTTGCTGCTCTCTGCGGCAACAATTTTACTTTCCCTTGGACTCCCAGATGCAGAGAAATGCCCTGCACAGGGCAGAAACCTGTCACACCATGGGTGGAATAGGGTGCTGCAAATCCGTGCTTGTGTCAGTGGCAGGGGTGAGCTGCACAAACATGTGCTGTCCTGTCACACGTTCTCCTCGCCAGACGCAGTGCAAAAGCTTTCCGCTTGCAATAAGAGCAAGAAAGGCAGATGCCGCGACTCCGGGGTTCGGAGAAGGCAACCGCAAGAGGCGAGTCTCCTTCGGTAGAAGCTGCTTTCCGGAGCCCTTGGCAACCGGCCAAGGAACCATGTGTGTCAGAGGGAGAATGCCGGTCAGCGCGAGGGCGGGGGAAAGCGCGAGCGCTGCGGGCAGGCGAATAAGGAAGGTGTTGAACAGGCATCTGGCACACGAAACTTTCAGATTGCAAGTGGAACATAGCTGCCGCTCGCATCCTTGCTGATTAGTTGCTAGTTGTCGTGTGGAAGAAGTACTGCAACGACTTCTTTCTGCTGCTTCCTACTGCTGTTGCTGCTCTCTGCGGCAACAATTCTACTTTCCCTTGGACTCCCAGATGCAGAGAAATGCCCTGCACAGCGCAGAAACCTGTCACACCATGGGTGGAATAGGGTGCTGCAAATCCGTGCTTGTGTCAGTGGCAGGGGTGAGCTGCACAAACATGTGCTGTCCTGTCACACGTTCTCCTCGCCAGACGCAGTGCAAAAGCTTTCCGCTTGTAATAAGAGCAAGAAAGGCAGAAGACAGGACTCCGGAGCTCAGAGAAGGTAACCGCAAGAGGCGAGCCTCCGTCGGCAGAAGCTGCTTTCCGGAGCCCTTGGCAACCGGCCAAGGAACCATGTGTGTCAGAGGGAGAGTGCCGGTCAGAGCGCGGGCGGGGGAAAGCGCGAGCGCTGCGGGCAGGCGAATAAGGAAGGTGTTGAACAGGCATGTGGCACGGGAAACTTTCAGACTGCAAGTGGAACGTAGATGCTGCTCAGCCGCTTGCTGACAAGTCTCTAGTTGTCTTGTAGAAGAAGTACGGGCAAGACTTCCTTCTGCTGCTCCCTACTGCTGTTGCTGCTCTCTGCGACAACAATTTTACTTTCCCTTGGACTCCCAGATGCAGAGAAATGCCCTGCACAGCGCAGAAACCTGTCACACCATGGGTGGAATAGGGTGCTGCAAATCCGTGCTTGTGTCAGTGGCAGGGATGAGCTGAACAAACATGTGCTGTCCTGTCACACGTTCTCCTCGCCAGACGCAGTGCAAAAGCTTTCCGCTTGCAATAAGAGCAAGAAAGGCAGATGCCGCGACTCCGGGGTTCGGAGAAGGCAACCGCAAGAGGCGAGTCTCCTTCGGTAGAAGCTGCTTTCCGGAGCCCTTGGCAACCGGCCAAGGAACCATGTGTGTCAGAGGGAGAATGCCGGTCAGCGCGCGGGCGGGGGAAAGCGCGGGCGGGGGAAAGCGCGAGCGCTGCGGGCAGGCGAATAAGGAAGGTGTTGAACAGGCATCTGGCACGGGAAACTTTCAGATTGTAAGTGGAACATAGCTGCCGCTCGCATCCTTGCTGATTAGTTGCTAGTTGTCGTGTGGAAGAAGTACTGCAACGACTTCTTTCTGCTGCTCCCTACTGCTGTTGCTGCTCTCTGCGGCAACAATTTTACTTTCCCTTGGACTCCCAGATGCAGAGAAATGCCCTGCACAGCGCAGAATCCTGTCACACCATGGGTGGAATAGGGTGCTGTAAATCCGTGCTTGTGTCAGTGGCAGGGGTGAGCTGCACAAACATGTGCTGTCCTGTCACACGTTCTCCTCGCCAGACGCAGTGCAAAAGCTTTCCGCTTGCAATAAGAGCAAGAAAGGCAGAAGACAGGACTCCGGAGCTCAGAGAAGGTAACCGCAAGAGGCGAGCCTCCTTCGGCAGAAGCTGCTTTCCGGAGCTCTTGGCAACCGGCCAAGGAACCATATGTGTCTGTGGAACGCTGCTGGTCAGCGCGCTGGCGGGGGAAAGCGCGAGCGCTGCGGGCAGGCGAATAAGGAAGGTGTTGAACAGGCATCTGGCACGGGAAACTTTCAGATTGTAAGTGGAACATAGCTGCCGCTCGCATCCTTGCTGATTAGTTGCTAGTTGTCGTGTGGAAGAAGTACTGCAACGACTTCTTTCTGCTGCTTCCTACTGCTGTTGCTGCTCTCTGCGGCAACAATTTTACTTTCCGTTGGACTCCCAGATGCAGAGAAATGCCCTGCACAGCGCAGAAACCTGTCACACCATGGGTGGAATAGGGGGCTGCAAATCCGTGCTTGTGTCAGTGGCAGGGGTGAGCTGAACAAACATGTGCTCTCCTGTCACACGTTCTCCTCGCCAGACGCAGTGCAAAAGCTTTCTGCTTGCAATAAGAGCAAGAAAGGCAGATGCCGCGACTCCGGGGTTCGGAGAAGGCAACCGCAAGAGGCGAGTCTCCTTCGGTAGAAGCTGCTTTCCGGAGCCCTTGGCAACCGGCCAAGGAACCATGTGTGTCAGAGGGAGAATGCCGGTCAGCGCGCGGGCGGGGGAAAGCGCGGGCGGGGGAAAGCGCGAGCGCTGCGGGCAGGCGAATAAGGAAGGTGTTGAACAGGCATCTGGCACACGAAACTTTCAGATTGTAAGTGGAACATAGCTGCCGCTCGCATCCTTGCTGATTAGTTGCAAGTTGTCGTGTGGAAGAAGTACTGCAACGACTTCTTTCTGCTGCTCCCTACTGCTGTTGCTGCTCTCTGCGGCAACAATTTTACTTTCCCTTGGACTCCCAGATGCAGAGAAATGCCCTGCACAGCGCAGAATCCTGTCACACCATGGGTGGAATAGGGTGCTGCAAATCCGTGCTTGTGTCAGTGGCAGGGGTGAGCTGCACAAACATGTGCTGTCCTGTCACACGTTCTCCTCGCCAGACGCAGTGCAAAAGCTTTCTGCTTGCATTAAGAGCAAGAAAGGCAGATGCAGCGACTCCGGGGTTCGGAGAAGGCAACCGCAAGAGGCGAGTCTCCTTCGGTAGAAGCTGCTTTCCGGAGCTCTTGGCAACCGGCCAAGGAACCATGTGTGTCAGAGGGAGAGTGCCGGTCAGAGCGCGGGCGGGGGAAAGCGCGAGCGCTGCGGGCAGGCGAATAAGGAAGGTGTTGAACAGGCATGTGGCACGGGAAACTTTAAGACTGCAAGTGGAACGTAGATGCTGCTCAGCCGCTTGCTGACAAGTCTCTAGTTGTCTTGTAGAAGATGTACGGGCAAGACTTCCTTCTGCTGCTCCCTACTGCTGTTGCTGCTCTCTGCGACAACAATTTTACTTTCCCTTGGACTCCCAGATGCAGAGAAATGCCCTGCACAGCGCAGAATCCTGTCACACCATGGGTGGAATAGGGGGCTGCAAATCCGTGCTTGTGTCAGTGGCAGGGGTAAGCTGCACAAACATGTGCTGTCCTGTCACACGTTCTCCTCGCCAGACGCAGTGCAAAAGCTTTCCGCTTGCAATAAGAGCAAGAAAGGCAGGAGACAGAACTCCGGAGCTCAGAGAAGGTAACCGCAAGAGGCGAGCCTCCTTCGGCAGAAGCTGCTTTCCGGAGCCCTTGGCAACCGGCCAAGGAACCATATGTGTCTGTGGAACGCTGCTGGTCAGCGCGCTGGCGGGGGAAAGCGCGAGCGCTGCGGGCAGGCGAATAAGGAAGGTGTTGAACAGGCATCTGGCACACGAAACTTTCAGATTGTAAGTGGAACATAGCTGACGCTCGCATCCTTGCTGATTAGTTGCTAGTTGTCGTGTGGAAGAAGTACTGCAACGACTTCTTTCTGCTGCTCCCTACAGCTGTTGCTGCTCTCTGCGGCAACAATTTTACTTTCCCTTGGACTCCCAGATGCAGAGAAATGCCTTGCACAGCGCAGAAACCTGTCACACCATGGGTGGAATAGGGTGCTGCAAATCCGTGCTTGTGTCAGAGGCAGGGGTAAGCTGCACAAACATGTGCTGTCCTGTCACACGTTCTCCTCGCCAGACGCAGTGCAAAAGCTTTCCGCTTGCAATAAGAGCAAGAAAGGCAGATGCCGCGACTCCGGGGTTCGGAGAAGGCAACCGCAAGAGGCGAGTCTCCTTCGGTAGAAGCTGCTTTCCGGAGCTCTTGGCAACCGGCCAAGGAACCATGTGTGTCAGAGGGAGAATGCCGGTCAGCGCGCGGGCGGGGGAAAGCGCGAGCGCTGCGGGCAGGCGAATAAGAAAGGTGTTGAACAGGCATGTGGCACGGGAAACTTTCAGACTGCAAGTGGAACGTAGATGATTCTCAGCCGCTTGCTGACAAGTGTCTAGTTGTCTTGTAGAAGAAGTACGGCCACGACTTCCTTCTGCTGCTCCCTACTGCTGTTGCTGCTCTCTGCGACAACAGTTTTACTTTCCCTTGGACTCCCAGATGCAGAGAAATGCCCTGCACAGCGCAGAAACCTGTCACACCATGGGTGGAATAGGGTGCTGCAAATCCGTGCTTGTGTCAGTGGCAGGGGTGAGCTGCACAAACATGTGCTGTCCTGTCACACGTTCTCCTCGCCAGACGCAGTGCAAAACCTTTCCGCTTGCAATAAGAGCAAGAAAGGCAGATGCCGCGACTCCGGGGTTCGGAGAAGGCAACCGCAAGAGGCGAGTCTCCTTCGGTAGAAGCTGCTTTCCGGAGCCCTTGGCAACCGGCTAAGGAACCATGTGTGTCAGAGGGAGAATACCGGTCAGCGCGCGGGCGGTGGAAAGCGCGGGCGGGGAAAACGCGAGCGCTGCGGGCAGGCGAATAAGGAAGGTGTTGAACAGGCATCTGGCACGGGAAACTTTCAGATTGCAAGTGGAACATAGCTGCCGCTCGCATGCTTCCTGATTAGTTGCTAGTTGTCGTGTGGAAGAAGTACTGCAACGACATCCTTCTGCTGCTCCCTACTGCTGTTGCTGCTCTCTGCGGCAACAATTTTACTTTTCCTTGGACTCCCAGATGCAGAGAAATGCCCTGCACAGCGCAGAAACCTGTCACACCATGGGTGGAATAGGGGGCTGCAAATCCGTGCTTGTGTCAGTGGCAGGGGTAAGCTGCACAAACATGTGCTGTCCTGTCACACGTTCTCCTCGCCAGACGCAGTGCAAAAGCTTTCCGCTTGCAATAAGAGCAAGAAAGGCAGATGCCGCGACTCCGGGGTTCGGAGAAGGCAACCGCAAGAGGCGAGTCTCCTTCGGTAGAAGCTGCTTTCCGGAGCCCTTGGCAACCGGCCAAGGAACCATGTGTGTCAGAGGGAGAATGCCGGTCAGCGCGCGGGCGGGGGAAAGCGCGAGCGCTGCGGGCAGGCGAATAAGGAAGGTGTTGAACAGGCATCTGGCACACGAAACTTTCAGATTGCAAGTGGAACATAGCTGCCGCTCGCATCCTTGCTGATTAGTTGCTAGTTGTCGTGTGGAAGAAGTACTGCAACGACTTCTTTCTGCTGCTTCCTACTGCTGTTGCTGCTCTCTGCGGCAACAATTCTACTTTCCCTTGGACTCCCAGATGCAGAGAAATGCCCTGCACAGCGCAGAAACCTGTCACACCATGGGTGGAATAGGGTGCTGCAAATCCGTGCTTGTGTCAGTGGCAGGGGTGAGCTGCACAAACATGTGCTGTCCTGTCACACGTTCTCCTCGCCAGACGCAGTGCAAAAGCTTTCCGCTTGTAATAAGAGCAAGAAAGGCAGAAGACAGGACTCCGGAGCTCAGAGAAGGTAACCGCAAGAGGCGAGCCTCCGTCGGCAGAAGCTGCTTTCCGGAGCCCTTGGCAACCGGCCAAGGAACCATGTGTGTCAGAGGGAGAGTGCCGGTCAGAGCGCGGGCGGGGGAAAGCGCGAGCGCTGCGGGCAGGCGAATAAGGAAGGTGTTGAACAGGCATGTGGCACGGGAAACTTTCAGACTGCAAGTGGAACGTAGATGCTGCTCAGCCGCTTGCTGACAAGTCTCTAGTTGTCTTGTAGAAGAAGTACGGGCAAGACTTCCTTCTGCTGCTCCCTACTGCTGTTGCTGCTCTCTGCGACAACAATTTTACTTTCCCTTGGACTCCCAGATGCAGAGAAATGCCCTGCACAGCGCAGAAACCTGTCACACCATGGGTGGAATAGGGTGCTGCAAATCCGTGCTTGTGTCAGTGGCAGGGATGAGCTGAACAAACATGTGCTGTCCTGTCACACGTTCTCCTCGCCAGACGCAGTGCAAAAGCTTTCCGCTTGCAATAAGAGCAAGAAAGGCAGATGCCGCGACTCCGGGGTTCGGAGAAGGCAACCGCAAGAGGCGAGTCTCCTTCGGTAGAAGCTGCTTTCCGGAGCCCTTGGCAACCGGCCAAGGAACCATGTGTGTCAGAGGGAGAATGCCGGTCAGCGCGCGGGCGGGGGAAAGCGCGGGCGGGGGAAAGCGCGAGCGCTGCGGGCAGGCGAATAAGGAAGGTGTTGAACAGGCATCTGGCACGGGAAACTTTCAGATTGTAAGTGGAACATAGCTGCCGCTCGCATCCTTGCTGATTAGTTGCTAGTTGTCGTGTGGAAGAAGTACTGCAACGACTTCTTTCTGCTGCTCCCTACTGCTGTTGCTGCTCTCTGCGGCAACAATTTTACTTTCCCTTGGACTCCCAGATGCAGAGAAATGCCCTGCACAGCGCAGAATCCTGTCACACCATGGGTGGAATAGGGTGCTGCAAATCCGTGCTTGTGTCAGTGGCAGGGGTGAGCTGCACAAACATGTGCTGTCCTGTCACACGTTCTCCTCGCCAGACGCAGTGCAAAAGCTTTCCGCTTGCAATAAGAGCAAGAAAGGCAGAAGACAGGACTCCGGAGCTCAGAGAAGGTAACCGCAAGAGGCGAGCCTCCTTCGGCAGAAGCTGCTTTCCGGAGCTCTTGGCAACCGGCCAAGGAACCATATGTGTCTGTGGAACGCTGCTGGTCAGCGCGCTGGCGGGGGAAAGCGCGAGCGCTGCGGGCAGGCGAATAAGGAAGGTGTTGAACAGGCATCTGGCACGGGAAACTTTCAGATTGTAAGTGGAACATAGCTGCCGCTCGCATCCTTGCTGATTAGTTGCTAGTTGTCGTGTGGAAGAAGTACTGCAACGACTTCTTTCTGCTGCTTCCTACTGCTGTTGCTGCTCTCTGCGGCAACAATTTTACTTTCCCTTGGACTCCCAGATGCAGAGAAATGCCCTGCACAGCGCAGAAACCTGTCACACCATGGGTGGAATAGGGGGCTGCAAATCCGTGCTTGTGTCAGTGGCAGGGGTGAGCTGAACAAACATGTGCTCTCCTGTCACACGTTCTCCTCGCCAGACGCAGTGCAAAAGCTTTCTGCTTGCAATAAGAGCAAGAAAGGCAGATGCCGCGACTCCGGGGTTCGGAGAAGGCAACCGCAAGAGGCGAGTCTCCTTCGGTAGAAGCTGCTTTCCGGAGCCCTTGGCAACCGGCCAAGGAACCATGTGTGTCAGAGGGAGAATGCCGGTCAGCGCGCGGGCGGGGGAAAGCGCGGGCGGGGGAAAGCGCGAGCGCTGCGGGCAGGCGAATAAGGAAGGTGTTGAACAGGCATCTGGCACACGAAACTTTCAGATTGTAACTGGAACATAGCTGCCGCTCGCATCCTTGCTGATTAGTTGCAAGTTGTCGTGTGGAAGAAGTACTGCAACGACTTCTTTCTGCTGCTCCCTACTGCTGTTGCTGCTCTCTGCGGCAACAATTTTACTTTCCCTTGGACTCCCAGATGCAGAGAAATGCCCTGCACAGCGCAGAATCCTGTCACACCATGGGTGGAATAGGGTGCTGCAAATCCGTGCTTGTGTCAGTGGCAGGGGTGAGCTGCACAAACATGTGCTGTCCTGTCACACGTTCTCCTCGCCAGACGCAGTGCAAAAGCTTTCTGCTTGCATTAAGAGCAAGAAAGGCAGATGCAGCGACTCCGGGGTTCGGAGAAGGCAACCGCAAGAGGCGAGTCTCCTTCGGTAGAAGCTGCTTTCCGGAGCTCTTGGCAACCGGCCAAGGAACCATGTGTGTCAGAGGGAGAGTGCCGGTCAGAGCGCGGGCGGGGGAAAGCGCGAGCGCTGCGGGCAGGCGAATAAGGAAGGTGTTGAACAGGCATGTGGCACGGGAAACTTTAAGACTGCAAGTGGAACGTAGATGCTGCTCAGCCGCTTGCTGACAAGTCTCTAGTTGTCTTGTAGAAGATGTACGGGCAAGACTTCCTTCTGCTGCTCCCTACTGCTGTTGCTGCTCTCTGCGACAACAATTTTACTTTCCCTTGGACTCCCAGATGCAGAGAAATGCCCTGCACAGCGCAGAATCCTGTCACACCATGGGTGGAATAGGGGGCTGCAAATCCGTGCTTGTGTCAGTGGCAGGGGTAAGCTGCACAAACATGTGCTGTCCTGTCACACGTTCTCCTCGCCAGACGCAGTGCAAAAGCTTTCCGCTTGCAATAAGAGCAAGAAAGGCAGGAGACAGAACTCCGGAGCTCAGAGAAGGTAACCGCAAGAGGCGAGCCTCCTTCGGCAGAAGCTGCTTTCCGGAGCCCTTGGCAACCGGCCAAGGAACCATATGTGTCTGTGGAACGCTGCTGGTCAGCGCGCTGGCGGGGGAAAGCGCGAGCGCTGCGGGCAGGCGAATAAGGAAGGTGTTGAACAGGCATCTGGCACACGAAACTTTCAGATTGTAAGTGGAACATAGCTGACGCTCGCATCCTTGCTGATTAGTTGCTAGTTGTCGTGTGGAAGAAGTACTGCAACGACTTCTTTCTGCTGCTCCCTACAGCTGTTGCTGCTCTCTGCGGCAACAATTTTACTTTCCCTTGGACTCCCAGATGCAGAGAAATGCCTTGCACAGCGCAGAAACCTGTCACACCATGGGTGGAATAGGGTGCTGCAAATCCGTGCTTGTGTCAGAGGCAGGGGTAAGCTGCACAAACATGTGCTGTCCTGTCACACGTTCTCCTCGCCAGACGCAGTGCAAAAGCTTTCCGCTTGCAATAAGAGCAAGAAAGGTAGATGCCGCGACTCCGGGGTTCGGAGAAGGCAACCGCAAGAGGCGAGTCTCCTTCGGTAGAAGCTGCTTTCCGGAGCTCTTGGCAACCGGCCAAGGAACCATGTGTGTCAGAGGGAGAATGCCGGTCAGCGCGCGGGCGGGGGAAAGCGCGAGCGCTGCGGGCAGGCGAATAAGAAAGGTGTTGAACAGGCATGTGGCACGGGAAACTTTCAGACTGCAAGTGGAACGTAGATGATTCTCAGCCGCTTGCTGACAAGTGTCTAGTTGTCTTGTAGAAGAAGTACGGCCACGACTTCCTTCTGCTGCTCCCTACTGCTGTTGCTGCTCTCTGCGACAACAGTTTTACTTTCCCTTGGACTCCCAGATGCAGAGAAATGCCCTGCACAGCGCCGAAACCTGTCACACCATGGGTGGAATAGGGTGCTGCAAATCCGTGCTTGTGTCAGTGGCAGGGGTGAGCTGCACAAACATGTGCTGTCCTGTCACACGTTCTCCTCGCCAGACGCAGTGCAAAACCTTTCCGCTTGCAATAAGAGCAAGAAAGGCAGATGCCGCGACTCCGGGGTTCGGAGAAGGCAACCGCAAGAGGCGAGTCTCCTTCGGTAGAAGCTGCTTTCCGGAGCCCTTGGCAACCGGCTAAGGAACCATGTGTGTCAGAGGGAGAATACCGGTCAGCGCGCGGGCGGTGGAAAGCGCGGGCGGGGAAAACGCGAGCGCTGCGGGCAGGCGAATAAGGAAGGTGTTGAACAGGCATCTGGCACGGGAAACTTTCAGATTGCAAGTGGAACATAGCTGCCGCTCGCATGCTTCCTGATTAGTTGCTAGTTGTCGTGTGGAAGAAGTACTGCAACGACATCCTTCTGCTGCTCCCTACTGCTGTTGCTGCTCTCTGCGGCAACAATTTTACTTTCCCTTGGACTCCCAGATGCAGAGAAATGCCCTGCACAGCGCAGAAACCTGTCACACCATGGGTGGAATAGGGGGCTGCAAATCCGTGCTTGTGTCAGTGGCAGGGGTAAGCTGCACAAACATGTGCTGTCCTGTCACACGTTCTCCTCGCCAGACGCAGTGCAAAAGCTTTCCGCTTGCAATAAGAGCAAGAAAGGCAGATGCCGCGACTCCGGGGTTCGGAGAAGGCAACCGCAAGAGGCGAGTCTCCTTCGGTAGAAGCTGCTTTCCGGAGCCCTTGGCAACCGGCCAAGGAACCATGTGTGTCAGAGGGAGAATGCCGGTCAGCGCGCGGGCGGGGGAAAGCGCGAGCGCTGCGGGCAGGCGAATAAGGAAGGTGTTGAACAGGCATGTGGCACGGGAAACTTTCAGATTGTAAGTGGAACATAACTGCCGCTCGCATCCTTGCTGATTAGTTGCTAGTTGTCGTGTGGAAGAAGTACTGCAACGACTTCTTTCTGCTGCTCCCTACTGCTGTTGCTGCTCTCTGCGGCAACAATTTTATTTTCCCTTGGACTCCCAGATGCAGAGAAATGCCCTGCACAGCGCAGAATCCTGTCACACCATGGGTGGAATAGGGTGCTGCAAATCCGTGCTTGTGTCAGTGGCAGGGGTGAGCTGCACAAACATGTGCTGTCCTGTCACACGTTCTCCTCGCCAGACGCAGTGCAAAAGCTTTCTGCTTGCATTAAGAACAAGAAAGGCAGAAGCCAGGACTCCGGAGCTCAGAGAAGGTAACCGCAAGAGGCGAGCCTCCTTCGGCAGAAGCTGCTTTCCAGAGCTCTTGGCAAAAGGCCAAGGAACCATATGTGTCTGTGGAACGCTGCTGGTCAGCGCGCTGGCGGGGGAAAGCGCGAGCGCTGCGGGCAGGCGAATAAGGAAGGTGTTGAACAGGCATCTGGCACACGAAACTTTCAGATTGTAAGTGGAACATAGCTGCCGCTCGCATCCTTGCTGATTAGTTGCTAGTTGTCGTGTGGAAGAAGTACTGCAACGACTTCTTTCTGCTGCTCCCTACTGCTGTTGCTGCTCTCTGCGGCAACAATTTTACTTTCCCTTGGACTCCCAGATGCAGAGAAATGCCCTGCACAGCGCAGAATCCTGTCACACCATGGGTGGAATAGGGTGCTGCAAATCCGTGCTTGTGTCAGTGGCAGGGGTGAGCTGCACAAACATGTGCTGTCCTGTCACACGTTCTCATCGCCAGACGCAGTGCAAAAGCTTTCTGCTTGCATTAAGAGCAAGAAAGGCAGATGCCGCGACTCCGGGGTTCGGAGAAGGCAACCGCAAGAGGCGAGTCTCCTTCGGTAGAAGCTGCTTTCCGGAGCTCTTGGCAACCGGCCAAGGAACCATGTGTGTCAGAGGGAGAGTGCCGGTCAGAGCGCGGGCGGGGGAAAGCGCGAGCGCTGCGGGCAGGCGAATAAGGAAGGTGTTGAACAGGCATGTGGCACGGGAAACTTTAAGACTGCAAGTGGAACGTAGATGCTGCTCAGCCGCTTGCTGACAAGTCTCTAGTTGTCTTGTAGAAGATGTACGGGCAAGACTTCCTTCTGCTGCTCCCTACTGCTGTTGCTGCTCTCTGCGACAACAATTTTACTTTCCCTTGGACTCCCAGATGCAGAGAAATGCCCTGCACAGCGCAGAATCCTGTCACACCATGGGTGGAATAGGGGGCTGCAAATCCGTGCTTGTGTCAGTGGCAGGGGTAAGCTGCACAAACATGTGCTGTCCTGTCACACGTTCTCCTCGCCAGACGCAGTGCAAAAGCTTTCCGCTTGCAATAAGAGCAAGAAAGGCAGGAGACAGGACTCCGGAGCTCAGAGAAGGTAACCGCAAGAGGCGAGCCTCCTTCGGCAGAAGCTGCTTTCCGGAGCCCTTGGCAACCGGCCAAGGAACCATATGTGTCTGTGGAACGCTGCTGGTCAGCGCGCTGGCGGGGGAAAGCGCGAGCGCTGCGGGCAGGCGAATAAGGAAGGTGTTAAACAGGCATGTGGCACGGGAAACTTTCAGATTGTAACTGGAACATAGCTGCCGCTCGCATTCTTGCTGATTAGTTGCTAGTTGTCGTGTGGAAGAAGTACTGCAACGACTTCTTTCTGCTGCTCCCTACTGCTGTTGCTGCTCTCTGCGGCAACAATTTTACTTTCCCTTGGACTCCCAGATGCAGAGAAATGCCCTGCACAGCGCAGAAACCTGTCACACCATGGGTGGAATAGGGTGCTGCAAATCCGTGCTTGTGTCAGTGGCAGGGGTGAGCTGCACAAACATGTGCTCTCCTGTCACACGTTCTCCTCGCCAGACGCAGTGCAAAAGCTTTCCGCTTGCAATAAGAGCAAGAAAGGCAGATGCCGCGACTCCGGGGTTCGGAGAAGGCAACCGCAAGAGGCGAGTCTCCTTCGGTAGAAGCTGCTTTCCGGAGCACTTGGCAACCGGCCAAGGAACCATGTGTGTCAGAGGGAGAATGCCGGTCAGCGCGCGGGCGGGGGAAAGCGCGGGCGGGGGAAAGCGCGAGCGCTGCGGGCAGGCGAATAAGGAAGGTGTTGAACAGGCATCTGGCACGGGAAACTTTCAGATTGTAAGTGGAACATAGCTGACGCTCGCATCCTTGCTGATTAGTTGCTAGTTGTCGTGTGGAAGAAGTACTGCAACGACTTCTTTCTGCTGCTCCCTACTGCTGTTGCTGCTCTCTGCGGCAACAATTTTACTTTCCCTTGGACTCCCAGATGCAGAGAAATGCCCTGCACAGCGCAGAATCCTGTCACACCATGGGTGGAATAGGGTGCTGCAAATCCGTGCTTGTGTCAGTGGCAGGGGTGAGCTGCACAAACATGTGCTGTCCTGTCACACGTTCTCCTCGCCAGACGCAGTGCAAAAGCTTTCTGCTTGCATTAAGAGCAAGAAAGGCAGAAGCCAGGACTCCGGAGCTCAGAGAAGGTAACCGCAAGAGGCGAGCCTCCTTCGGCAGAAGCTGCTTTCCGGAGCTCTTGGCAACCGGCCAAGGAACCATGTGTGTCAGAGGGAGAGTGCCGGTCAGAGCGCGGCCGGGGGAAAGCGCGAGCGCTGCGGGCAGGCGAATAAGGAAGGTGTTGAACAGGCATGTGGCACGGGAAACTTTTAGACTGCAAGTGGAACGTAGATGCTGCTCAGCCGCTTGCTGACAAGTCTCTAGTTGTCTTGTAGAAGAAGTACGGGCAAGACTTCCTTCTGCTGCTCCCTACTACTGTTGCTGCTCTCTGCGACAACAATTTTACTTTCCCTTGGACTCCCAGATGCAGAGAAATGCCCTGCACAGCGCAGAAACCTGTCACACCATGGGTGGAATAGGGTGCTGCAAATCCGTGCTTGTGTCAGTGGCAGGGGTGAGCTGCACAAACTTGTGCTCTCCTGTCACACGTTCTCCTCGCCAGACGCAGTGCAAAAGCTTTCTGCTTGCATTAAGAGCAAGAAAGGCAGAAGCCAGGACTCCGGAGCTCAGAGAAGGTAACCGCAAGAGGCGAGCCTCCTTCGGCAGAAGCTGCTTTCCGCAGCTCTTGGCAACCGGCCAAGGAACCATATGTGTCTGTGGAACGCTGCTGGTCAGCGCGCTGGCGGGGGAAAGCGCGAGCGCTGCGGGCAGGCGAATAAGGAAGGTGTTGAACAGGCATCTGGCACGGGAAACTTTCAGATTGTAAGTGGAACATAGCTGACGCTCGCATCCTTGCTGATTAGTTGCTAGTTGTCGTGTGGAAGAAGTACTGCAACGACTTCTTTCTGTTGCTCCCTACAGCTGTTGCTGCTCTCTGCGGCAACAATTTTACTTTCCCTTGGACTCCCAGATGCAGAGAAATGCCTTGCACAGCGCAGAAACCTGTCACACCATGGGTGGAATAGGGTGCTGCAAATCCGTGCTTGTGTCAGAGGCAGGGGTAAGCTGCACAAACATGTGCTGTCCTGTCACACGTTCTCCTCGCCAGACGCAGTGCAAAAGCTTTCCGCTTGCAATAAGAGCAAGAAAGGCAGATGCCGCGACTCCGGGGTTCGGAGAAGGCAACCGCAAGAGGCGAGTCTCCTTCGGTAGAAGCTGCTTTCCGGAGCTCTTGGCAACCGGCCAAGGAACCATGTGTGTCAGAGGGAGAATGCCGGTCAGCGCGCGGGCGGTGGAAAGCGCGGGCGGGGAAAACGCGAGCGCTGCGGGCAGGCGAATAAGGAAGGTGTTGAACAGGCATCTGGCACGGGAAACTTTCAGATTGCAAGTGGAACATAGCTGCCGCTCGCATGCTTCCTGATTAGTTGCTAGTTGTCGTGTGGAAGAAGTACTGCAACGACATCCTTCTGCTGCTCCCTACTGCTGTTGCTGCTCTCTGCGGCAACAATTTTACTTTCCCTTGGACTCCCAGATGCAGAGAAATGCCCTGCACAGCGCAGAAACCTGTCACACCATGGGTGGAATAGGGGGCTGCAAATCCGTGCTTGTGTCAGTGGCAGGGGTAAGCTGCACAAACATGTGCTGTCCTGTCACACGTTCTCCTCGCCAGACGCAGTGCAAAAGCTTTCCGCTTGCAATAAGAGCAAGAAAGGCAGATGCCGCGACTCCGGGGTTCGGAGAAGGCAACCGCAAGAGGCGAGTCTCCTTCGGTAGAAGCTGCTTTCCGGAGCCCTTGGCAACCGGCCAAGGAACCATGTGTGTCAGAGGGAGAATGCCGGTCAGCGCGCGGGCGGGGGAAAGCGCGAGCGCTGCGGGCAGGCGAATAAGGAAGGTGTTGAACAGGCATGTGGCACGGGAAACTTTCAGATTGTAAGTGGAACATAACTGCCGCTCGCATCCTTGCTGATTAGTTGCTAGTTGTCGTGTGGAAGAAGTACTGCAACGACTTCTTTCTGCTGCTCCCTACTGCTGTTGCTGCTCTCTGCGGCAACAATTTTATTTTCCCTTGGACTCCCAGATGCAGAGAAATGCCCTGCACAGCGCAGAATCCTGTCACACCATGGGTGGAATAGGGTGCTGCAAATCCGTGCTTGTGTCAGTGGCAGGGGTGAGCTGCACAAACATGTGCTGTCCTGTCACACGTTCTCCTCGCCAGACGCAGTGCAAAAGCTTTCTGCTTGCATTAAGAACAAGAAAGGCAGAAGCCAGGACTCCGGAGCTCAGAGAAGGTAACCGCAAGAGGCGAGCCTCCTTCGGCAGAAGCTGCTTTCCAGAGCTCTTGGCAAAAGGCCAAGGAACCATATGTGTCTGTGGAACGCTGCTGGTCAGCGCGCTGGCGGGGGAAAGCGCGAGCGCTGCGGGCAGGCGAATAAGGAAGGTGTTGAACAGGCATCTGGCACACGAAACTTTCAGATTGTAAGTGGAACATAGCTGCCGCTCGCATCCTTGCTGATTAGTTGCTAGTTGTCGTGTGGAAGAAGTACTGCAACGACTTCTTTCTGCTGCTCCCTACTGCTGTTGCTGCTCTCTGCGGCAACAATTTTACTTTCCCTTGGACTCCCAGATGCAGAGAAATGCCCTGCACAGCGCAGAATCCTGTCACACCATGGGTGGAATAGGGTGCTGCAAATCCGTGCTTGTGTCAGTGGCAGGGGTGAGCTGCACAAACATGTGCTGTCCTGTCACACGTTCTCCTCGCCAGACGCAGTGCAAAAGCTTTCTGCTTGCATTAAGAGCAAGAAAGGCAGATGCCGCGACTCCGGGGTTCGGAGAAGGCAACCGCAAGAGGCGAGTCTCCTTCGGTAGAAGCTGCTTTCCGGAGCTCTTGGCAACCGGCCAAGGAACCATGTGTGTCAGAGGGAGAGTGCCGGTCAGAGCGCGGGCGGGGGAAAGCGCGAGCGCTGCGGGCAGGCGAATAAGGAAGGTGTTGAACAGGCATGTGGCACGGGAAACTTTAAGACTGCAAGTGGAACGTAGATGCTGCTCAGCCGCTTGCTGACAAGTCTCTAGTTGTCTTGTAGAAGATGTACGGGCAAGACTTCCTTCTGCTGCTCCCTACTGCTGTTGCTGCTCTCTGCGACAACAATTTTACTTTCCCTTGGACTCCCAGATGCAGAGAAATGCCCTGCACAGCGCAGAATCCTGTCACACCATGGGTGGAATAGGGGGCTGCAAATCCGTGCTTGTGTCAGTGGCAGGGGTAAGCTGCACAAACATGTGCTGTCCTGTCACACGTTCTCCTCGCCAGACGCAGTGCAAAAGCTTTCCGCTTGCAATAAGAGCAAGAAAGGCAGGAGACAGAACTCCGGAGCTCAGAGAAGGTAACCGCAAGAGGCGAGCCTCCTTCGGCAGAAGCTGCTTTCCGGAGCCCTTGGCAACCGGCCAAGGAACCATATGTGTCTGTGGAAAGCTGCTGGTCAGCGCGCTGGCGGGGGAAAGCGCGAGCGCTGCGGGCAGGCGAATAAGGAAGGTGTTAAACAGGCATGTGGCACGGGAAACTTTCAGATTGTAACTGGAACATAGCTGCCGCTCGCATTCTTGCTGATTAGTTGCTAGTTGTCGTGTGGAAGAAGTACTGCAACGACTTCTTTCTGCTGCTCCCTACTGCTGTTGCTGCTCTCTGCGGCAACAATTTTACTTTCCCTTGGACTCCCAGATGCAGAGAAATGCCCTGCACAGCGCAGAAACCTGTCACACCATGGGTGGAATAGGGTGCTGCAAATCCGTGCTTGTGTCAGTGGCAGGGGTGAGCTGCACAAACATGTGCTGTCCTGTCACACGTTCTCCTCGCCAGACGCAGTGCAAAAGCTTTCCGCTTGCAATAAGAGCAAGAAAGGCAGATGCCGCGACTCCGGGGTTCGGAGAAGGCAACCGCAAGAGGCGAGTCTCCTTCGGTAGAAGCTGCTTTCCGGAGCCCTTGGCAACCGGCCAAGGAACCATGTGTGTCAGAGGGAGAATGCCGGTCAGCGCGCGGGCGGGGGAAAGCGCGGGCGGGGGAAAGCGCGAGCGCTGCGGGCAGGCGAATAAGGAAGGTGTTGAACAGGCATCTGGCACGGGAAACTTTCAGATTGTAAGTGGAACATAGCTGCCGCTCTCATCCTTGCTGATTAGTTGCTAGTTGTCGTGTGGAAGAAGTACTGCAACGACTTCTTTCTGCTGCTCCCTACTGCTGTTGCTGCTCTCTGCGGCAACAATTTTACTTTCCCTTGGAGTCCCAGATGCAGAGAAATGCCCTGCACAGCGCAGAATCCTGTCACACCATGGGTGGAATAGGGGGCTGCAAATCCGTGCTTGTGTCAGTGGCAGGGGTGAGCTGCACAAACATGTGCTGTCCTGTCACACGTTCTCCTCGCCAGACGCAGTGCAAAAGCTTTCTGCTTGCATTAAGAGCAAGAAAGGCAGAAGCCAGGACTCCGGAGCTCAGAGAAGGTAACCGCAAGAGGCGAGCCTCCTTCGGCAGAAGCTGCTTTCCGGAGCTCTTGGCAACCGGCCAAGGAACCATGTGTGTCAGAGGGAGAGTGCCGGTCAGAGCGCGGGCGGGGGAAAGCGCGAGCGCTGCGGGCAGGCGAATAAGGAAGGTGTTGAACAGGCATGTGGCATGGGAAACTTTCAGACTGCAAGTGGAACGTAGATGCTGCTCAGCCGCTTGCTAACAAGTCTCTAGTTGTCTTGTAGAAGAAGTACGGGCAAGACTTCCTTCTGCTGCTCCCTACTGCTGTTGCTGCTCTCTGCGACAACAATTTTACTTTCCCTTGGACTCCCAGATGCAGAGAAATGCCCTGCACAGCGCAGAAACCTGTCACACCATGGGTGGAATAGGGTGCTGCAAATCCGTGCTTGTGTCAGTGGCAGGGGTGAGCTGCACAAACATGTGCTGTCCTGTCACACGTTCTCCTCACCAGACGCAGTGCAAAAGCTTTCCGCTTGCAATAAGAGCAAGAAAGGCAGAAGCCAGGACTCCGGAGCTCAGAGAAGGTAACCGCAAGAGGCGAGCCTCCTTCGGCAGAAGCTGCTTTCCGCAGCTCTTGGCAACCGGCCAAGGAACCATATGTGTCTGTGGAACGCTGCTGGTCAGCGCGCTGGCGGGGGAAAGCGCGAGCGCTGCGGGCAGGCGAATAAGGAAGGTGTTGAACAGGCATCTGGCACACGAAACTTTCAGATTGTAAGTGGAACATAGCTGCCGCTCGCATCCTTGCTGATTAGTTGCTAGTTGTCGTGTGGAAGAAGTACTGCAACGACTTCTTTCTGCTGCTCCCTACTGCTGTTGCTGCTCTCTGCGGCAACAATTTTACTTTCCCTTGGACTCCCAGATGCAGAGAAATGCCCTGCACAGCGCAGAAACCTGTCACACCATGGGTGGAATAGGGGGCTGCAAATCCGTGCTTGTGTCAGTGGCAGGGGTGAGCTGCACAAACATGTGCTGTCCTGTTACACGTTCTCCTCGCCAGACGCAGTGCAAAAGCTTTCCGCTTGCAATAAGAGCAAGAAAGGCAGATGCCGCGACTCCGGGGTTCGGAGAAGGCAACCGCAAGAGGCGAGTCTCCTTCGGTAGAAGCTGCTTTCCGGAGCCCTTGGCAACCGGCCAAGGAACCATGTGTGTCAGAGGGAGAATGCCGGTCAGCGCGAGGGCGGGGGAAAGCGCGGGCGGGGGAAAGCGCGAGCGCTGCGGGCAGGCGAATAAGGAAGGTGTTGAACAGGCATCTGGCACGCGAAACTTTCAGATTGCAAGTGGAACATAGCTGCCGCTCGCATCCTTGCTGATTAGTTGCTAGTTGTCGTGTGGAAGAAGTACTGCAACGACATCCTTCTGCTGCTCCCTACTGCTGTTGCTGCTCTCTGCGGCAACAATTTTACTTTCCCTTGGACTCCCAGATGCAGAGAAATGCCCTGCACAGCGCAGAAACCTGTCACACCATGGGTGGAATAGGGTGCTGCAAATCCGTGCTTGTGTCAGTGGCAGGGGTGAGCTGAACAAACATGTGCTGTCCTGTCACACGTTCTCCTCGCCAGACGCAGTGCAAAAGCTTTCCGCTTGCAAAAAGAGCAAGAAAGGCAGATGCCGCGACTCCGGGGTTCGGAGAAGGCAACCGCAAGAGACGAGTCTCCTTCGGTAGAAGCTGCTTTCCGGAGCCCTTGGCAACCGGCCAAGGAACCATGTGTGTCAGAGGGAGAATGCCGGTCAGCGCGAGGGCGGGAGAAAGCGCGAGCGCTGCGGGCAGGCGAATAAGGAAGGTGTTGAACAGGCATCTGGCACACGAAACTTTCAGATTGTAACTGGAACATAGCTGCCGCTCGCATCCTTGCTGATTAGTTGCTAGTTGTCGTGTGGAAGAAGTACTGTAACGACTTCTTTCTGCTGCTCCCTACTGCTGTTGCTGCTCTCTGCGGCAACAATTTTACTTTCCCTTGGACTCCCAGATGCAGAGAAATGCCCTGCACAGCGCAGAAACCTGTCACACCATGGGTGGAATAGGGTGTTGCAAATCCGTGCTTGTGTCAGTGGCAGGGGTGAGCTGCACAAACATGTGCTGTCCTGTCACACGTTCTCCTCGCCAGACGCAGTGCAAAAGCTTTCCGCTTGCAATAAGAGCAAGAAAGGCAGAAGACAGGACTCCGGAGCTCAGAGAAGGTAACCGCAAGAGGCGAGCCTCCTTCGGCAGAAGCTGCATTCCGGAGCTCTTGGCAACCCGCCAAGGAACCATGTGTGTCAGAGGGAGAGTGCTGGTCACAGCGCGGGCGGGGGAAAGCGCGAGTGCTGCGGGCAGGCGAATAAGGAAGGTGTTGAACAGGCATGTGGCACGGGAAACTTTCAGACTGCAAGTGGAACATAGCTGCTGCTCAGCCGCTTGCTGACAAGTCTCTAGTTGTCTTGTAGAAGAAGTACGGGCAAGACTTCCTTCTGCTGCTCCCTACTGCTGTTGCTGCTCTCTGCGGCAACAATTTTACTTTCCCTTGGACTCCCAGATGCAGAGAAATGCCCTGCACAGGGCAGAAACCTGTCACACCATGGGTGGAATAGGGGGCTGCAAATCCGTGCTTGTGTCAGTGGCAGGGGTGAGCTGAACAAACATGTGCTCTCCTGTCACACGTTCTCCTCGCCAGACGCAGTGCAAAAGCTTTCCGCTTGCAATAAGAGCAAGAAAGGCAGATGCCGCGACTCCGGGGTTCGGAGAAGGCAACCGCAAGAGGCGAGTCTCCTTCGGTAGAAGCTGCTTTCCGGAGCCCTTGGCAACCGGCTAAGGAACCATGTGTGTCAGAGGGAGAATGCCGGTCAGCGCGCGGGCGGGGGAAAGCGCGGGCGGGGGAAAGCGCGAGCGCTGCGGGCAGGCGAATAAGGAAGGTGTTGAACAGGCATCTGGCACACGAAACTTTCAGATTGTAAGTGGAACATAGCTGCCGCTCGCATCCTTGCTGATTAGTTGCTAGTTGTCGTGTGGAAGAAGTACTGCAACGACTTCTTTCTGCTGCTCCCTACTGCTGTTGCTGCTCTCTGCGGCAACAATTTTCCTTTCCCTTGGACTCCCAGATGCAGAGAAATGCCCTGCACAGCGCAGAAACCTGTCACACCATGGGTGGAATAGGGTGCTGCAAATCCGTGCTTGTGTCAGTGGCAGGGGTGAGCTGAACAAACATGTGCTGTCCTGTCACACGTTCTCCTCGCCAGACGCAGTGCAAAAGCTTTCCGCTTGCAATAAGAGCAAGAAAGGCAGATGCCGCGACTCCGGGGTTCGGAGAAGGCAACCGCAAGAGGCGAGTCTCCTTCGGTAGAAGCTGCTTTCCGGAACTCTTGGCAACCGGCCAAGGAACCATGTGTGTCAGAGGGAGAATGCCGGTCAGCGCGAGGGCGGGGGAAAGCGCGGGCGGGGGAAAGCGCGAGCGCTGCGGGCAGGCGAATAAGGAAGGTGTTGAACAGGCATCTGGCACGCGAAACTTTCAGATTGCAAGTGGAACATAGCTGCCGCTCGCATCCTTGCTGATTAGTTGCTAGTTGTCGTGTGGAAGAAGTACTGCAACGACATCCTTCTGCTGCTCCCTACTGCTGTTGCTGCTCTCTGCGGCAACAATTTTACTTTCCCTTGGACTCCCAGATGCAGAGAAATGCCCTGCACAGCGCAGAAACCTGTCACACCATGGGTGGAATAGGGTGCTGCAAATCCGTGCTTGTGTCAATGGCAGGGGTGAGCTGAACAAACATGTGCTGTCCTGTCACACGTTCTCCTCGCCAGACGCAGTGCAAAAGCTTTCCGCTTGCAATAAGAGCAAGAAAGGCAGAAGCCAGGACTCCGGAGCTCAGAGAAGGTAACCGCAAGAGGCCAGTCTCCTTCGGTAGAAGCTGCTTTCCGGAGCTCTTGGCAACCCGCCAAGGAACCATGTGTGTCAGAGGGAGAGTGCCGGTCAGAGCGCGGGCGGGGGAAAGCGCGAGCGCTGCGGGCAGGCGAATAAGGAAGGTGTTGAACAGGCATGTGGCACGGGAAACTTTCAGACTGCAAGTGGAACGTAGATGCTGCTCAGCCGCTTGCTGACAAGTCTCTAGTTGTCTTGTAGAAGAAGTACGGGCAAGACTTCCTTCTGCTGCTCCCTACTGTTGTTGCTGCTCTCTGCGGCAACAATTTTACTTTCCCTTGGACTCCCAGATGCAGAGAAATGCCCTGCACAGCGCAGAAACCTGTCACACCATGGGTGGAATAGGGGGCTGCAAATCCGTGCTTGTGTCAGTGGCAGGGGTGAGCTGCACAAACATGTGCTGTCCTGTCACACGTTCTCCTCGCCAGACGCAGTGCAAAAGCTTTCTGCTTGCATTAAGAGCAAGAAAGGCAGAAGACAGGACTCCGGAGCTCAGAGAAGGTAACCGCAAGAGGCGAGCCTCCTTCGGCAGAAGCTGCTTTCCGGAGCTCTTGGCAACCGGCCAAGGAACCATATGTGTCTGTGGAAAGCTGCTGGTCAGCGCGCTGGCGGGGGAAAGCGCGAGCGCTGCGGGCAGGCGAATAAGCAAGGTGTTGAACAGGCATCTGGCACGCGAAACTTTCAGATTGCAAGTGGAACATAGCTGCCGCTCGCATCCTTGCTGATTAGTTGCTAGTTGTCGTGTGGAAGAAGTACTGCAACGACATCCTTCTGCTGCTCCCTACTGCTGTTGCTGCTCTCTGCGGCAACAATTTTACTTTCCCTTGGACTCGCAGATGCAGAGAAATGCCCTGCACAGCGCAGAAACCTGTCACACCATGGGTGGAATAGGGTGCTGCAAATCCGTGCTTGTGTCAGTGGCAGGGGTGAGCTGCACAAACATGTGCTGTCCTGTCACACGTTCTCCTCGCCAGACGCAGTGCAAAAGCTTTCCGCTTGCAATAAGAGCAAGAAAGGCAGATGCCGCGACTCCGGGGTTCGGAGAAGGCAACCGCAAGAGGCGAGTCTCCTTCGGTAGAAGCTGCTTTCCGGAGCCCTTGGCAACCGGCTAAGGAACCATGTGTGTCAGAGGGAGAGTGCCGGTCACAGCGAGGGCGGGGGAAAGCGCGAGCGGTGCGGGCAGGCGAATAAGGAAGGTGTTGAACAGGCATCTGGCACACGAAACTTTCAGATTGTAAGTGGAACATAGCTGCCGCTCGCATCCTTGCTGATTAGTTGCTAGTTGTCGTGTGGAAGAAGTACTGCAACGACTTCTTTCTGCTGCTCCCTACTGCTGTTGCTGCTCTCTGCGGCAACAATTTTACTTTCCCTTGGACTCCCAGATGCAGAGAAATGCCCTGCACAGCGCAGAAACCTGTCACACCATGGGTGGAATAGGGGGCTGCAAATCCGTGCTTGTGTCAGTGGCAGGGGTGAGCTGAACAAACATGTGCTGTCCTGTCACACGTTCTCCTCGCCAGACGCAGTGCAAAAGCTTTCCGCTTGCAATAAGAGCAAGAAAGGCAGATGCCGCGACTCCGGGGTTCGGAGAAGGCAACCGCAAGAGGCGAGTCTCCTTCGGTAGAAGCTGCTTTCCGGAGCCCTTGGCAACCGGCTAAGGAACCATGTGTGTCAGAGGGAGAATGCCGGTCAGCGCGAGGGCGGGGGAAAGAGCGAGCGCTGCGGGCAGGCGAATAAGGAAGGTGTTGAACAGGCATCTGGCACACGAAACTTTCAGATTGTAAGTGGAACATAGCTGCCGCTCACATCCTTGCTGATTAGTTGCTAGTTGTCGTGTGGAAGAAGTACTGCAACGACTTCTTTCTGCTGCTCCCTACTGCTGTTGCTGCTCTCTGCGGCAACAATTTTACTTTCCCTTGGACTCGCAGATGCAGAGAAATGCCCTGCACAGCGCAGAATCCTGTCACACCATGGGTGGAATAGGGTGCTGCAAATCCGTGCTTGTGTCAGTGGCAGGGGTGAGCTGCACAAACATGTGCTGTCCTGTCACACGTTCTCCTCGCCAGACGCAGTGCAAAAGCTTTCCGCTTGTAATAAGAGCAAGAAAGGCAGAAGAGAGGACACCGGAGCTCAGAGAAGGTAAACGCAAGAGGTTAATCTCACCAAATTCCAGAAAAGTACCTTAAAGTTCCACAAACATCCCACAAAATCTCCTCAATATCCAACAAAATCCCAGAAAAATCACACAAAATTCCCTAAATCTTCTCAAAACACAACCAAATTCTAGAAAAATATCCCACCAAATCTCCACAAATAACCACAAAATACATGAGAAATCCCTCAAGATCCCTAAATCGCCTCAATATCCCACAAAATCACACAAAAATCCCACAAAACCTCCACAAGTTTCCACAAAATCTAAGAAAAATTCCTCAAAATTCTTCAAGTCTCCTCAGAATCCCACACAATTCCAGAAAAAACACACAAAATTCCAGAGAAGTCCCACAAAACTCCCTAAATCATTTCAAAACCCTACCAATTCACAGGAATGTCCCACAAAATCTCCACCAATTCCCAGAACATCCTACAAAAATCCCACAAAAATCCCTAAATCTTCTGAAAACTCGACCAAATTCCAGAAATGCCCCATAAAATCAGCACAGTTTCCCACAAAATTCAAGAAAAAACACCACAAAATTCGTTAAATCTTTTCAAAATACCACAACATTCTTGAAAAGCCCCACCAAATTCCAGAAACATCCCACAAAATTTCCTCAATACCCAACAAAATCCCAGAAAAATCACACAAAATTCCCTAAATCTTCTCAAAACACGACCAAATTCGAGAAAAATATCCCACCAAATCTCCACAAATTCCCACAGAATACATGAAAAATCCCTGATAATTTCTCAGTTCTCTACAGAATCTCACCAAATTCCAGAAAAGTCCCTCAAAGTTCCACAAACATCCCACAAAATCTCCTCAATATCCCACAAAATTCAAGAAAAATCACACAAAATTCCCTAAATCTTCTCAAAACACGACCAAATTCTAGAAAAATATCCCACCAAATCTCCACAAATTCCCACAAAATACATGAGAAATCCCTCAAGATCCCTAAATCGCCTCAATATCCCACAAAATCACACAAAAATCACACAAAACCTCCACAAGTTTCCACAAAATCTAAGAAAAATTCCTCAAAAGTCTTCAAGTCTCCTCAAAACCACACAAAGTCCTTGAAAAGGCCCACCAAATTCCAGTAAAATCCCACAGATTCTCCACAAATTCCCACAAAATCTAAAACAAATTCCTCAAAATTCTTCAAGTCTCCTCAGAATCCCACACAATTCCAGAAAAAACACACAAAATTCCAGAGAAGTCCCACAAAACTCCCTAAATCATTTCAAAACCCTACCAATTCACAGGAATGTCCCACAAAATCTCCACCAATTCCCAGAACATCCCACAAAAATCTCACAAAAATCCCTAAATCTTCTGAAAACTCGACCAAATTCCAGAAACGCCCCATAAAATCAGCACAGTTTCCCACAAAATTCAAGAAAAAACACCACAAAATTCCCTAAATCTTCTCAAAACACAACCGAATTCTAGAAAAATATCCCACCAAATCTCCACAAATTCCCACAAAATACATGAGAAATCCCACAAGATCCCTAAATCGCCTCAATATCCCACAAAATCACACAAAAATCACACAAAACCTCCACAAGTTTCCACAAAATCTAAGAAAAATTCCTCAAAATTCTTCAAGTCTCCTCAGAATCCCACACAATTCCAGAAAAAACACACAAAATTCCAGAGAAGTCCCACAAAACTCCCTAAATCATTTCAAAACCCTACCAATTCACAGGAATGTCCCACAAAATCTCCACCAATTCCCAGAACATCCCACAAAAATCCCACGAAAATCCCTAAATCTTCTGAAAACTCAACCAAATTCCAGAAATGCCCCATAAAATCAGCACAGTTTTCCACAAAATTCAAGAAAAAACACCACAAAATTCCCTAAATCTTTTCAAAATACCACAAAATTCTTGAAAAGCCCCACCAAATTCCAGAAACATCCCACAAAATTTCCTCAATACCCAACAAAATCCCAGAAAAATCACACAAAATTCCCTAAATCTTCTCAAAACACGGCCAAAATCCACAAAAATCCCACCAAATCTCCACAAATTCCCACAGAATACATGAAAAATCCCTGATAATTTCTCAGTTCTCTACAGAATCTCACCAAATTCCAGAAAAGTCCCTCAAAGTTCCACAAACATCCCACAAAATCTCCTCAATATCCAACAAAATCCCAGAAAAATCACACAAAATTCCCTAAATCTTCTCAAAACACGACTAAATTCTAGAAAAATGTCCCACCAAATCTCCACAAAATCCCACAAAATACACAAAAAATCCCTCAAGATCCCGAAATCGCCTCAATATCCCACAAAATCCCACAAAAATCACACAAAACCTCCACAAGTTTCCACAAAATCTAAGAAAAATTCCTCAAAAGTCTTCAAGTCTCCTCAAAACCACACAAAGTTCTTGAAAAGGCCCACCAAATTCCAGTAAAATCCCACAGATTCTCCACAAATTCCCACAAAATCTAAAACAAATTCCTCAAAATTCTTCAAGTCTCCTCAGAATCCCACACAATTCCAGAAAAAACACACAAAATTCCAGAGAAGTCCCACAAAACTCCCTAAATCATTTCAAAACCCTACCAATTCACAGGAATGTCCCACAAAATCTCCACCAATTCCCAGAACATCCCACAAAAATCTCACAAAAATCCCTAAATCTTCTGAAAACTCGACCAAATTCCAGAAACGCCCCATAAAATCAGCACAGTTTCCCACAAAATTCAAGAAAAAACACCACAAAATTCCCTAAATCTTTCCAAAATACCACAAAATTCTTGAAAAGCCCCACCAAATTCCAGAAACATCCCACAAAATTTCCTCAATACCCAACAAAATCCCAGAAAAATCACACAAAATTCCCTAAATCTTCTCAAAACACGGCCAAAATCCACAAAAATCCCACCAAATCTCCACAAATTCCCACAGAATACATGAAAAATCCCTGATAATTTCTCAGTTCTCTACAGAATCTCACCAAATTCCAGAAAAGTCCCTCAAAGTTCCACAAACATCCCACAAAATCTCCTCAATATCCCACAAAATTCAAGAAAAATCACACAAAATTCCCTAAATCTTCTCAAAACACGACCAAATTCTAGAAAAATATCCCACCAAATCTCCACAAATTCCCACAAAATACATGAAAAATCCCTCAAGATCCCTAAATCGCCTCAATATCCCACAAAATTCCACAAAAATCCCACAAAACCTCCACAAGTTTCCACAAAATCTAAGAAAAATTCCTCAAAAGTCTTCAAGTCTCCTCAAAACCACACAAAGTCCTTGAAAAGGCCCACCAAATTCCAGTAAAATCCCACAGAATCTCCACAAATTCCCACAAAATCTAAAACAAATTCCTCAAAATTCTTCAAGTCTCCTCAGAATCCCACACAATTCCAGAAAAAACCCACTAAATTCCAGAGAAGTCCCACAAAACTCCCTAAATCATTTCAAAACCCTACCAATTCACAGGAATGTCCCACAAAATCTCCACCAATTCCCAGAACATCCCAAAAAATCTCACAAAAATCCCTAACACTTCTGAAAAGTAGACCAAATTCCAGAAACGCCCCATAAAATCAGCACAGTTTCCCACAAAATTCAAGAAAAAACACCACAAAATTCCCTAAATCTTCTCAAAACACAACCAAATTCTAGAAAAATATCCCACCAAATCTCCACAAATTCCCACAAAATACATGAGAAATCCCTCAAGATCCCTAAATCGCCTCAATATCCCACAAAATCACACAAAAATCCCACAAAACCTCCACAAGTTTCCACAAAATCTAAGAAAAATTCTTCAAAATTCTTCAAGTCTCCTCAGAATCCCACACAATTCCAGAAAAAACACACAAAATTCCAGAGAAGTCCCACAAAACTCCCTAAATCATTTCAAAACCCTACCAATTCACAGGAATGTCCCACAAAATCTCCACCAATTCCCAGAACATCCCACAAAAATCTCACAAAAATCCCTAAATCTTCTGAAAACTCGACCAAATTCCAGAAACGCCCCATAAAATCAGCACAGTTTCCCACGAAATCCCAGAAAAATCACACAAAATTCCCTAAATCTTCTCAAAACACAACCAAATTCTAGAAAAATATCCCACCAAATCTCCACAAATCCCCACAAAATACATGAGAAATCCCTCAAGATCCCTAAATCGCCTCAATATCCCACAAAATCACACAAAAATCACACAAAACCTCCACAAGTTTCCACAAAATCTAAGAAAAATTCCTCAAAATTCTTCAAGTCTCCTCAGAATCCCACACAATTCCAGAAAAAACACACAAAATTCCAGAGAAGTCCCACAAAACTCCCTAAATCATTTCAAAACCCTACCAATTCACAGGAATGTCCCACAAAATCTCCACCAATTCCCAGAACATCCCACAAAAATCCCACAAAAATCCCTAAATCTTCTGAAAACTCAACCAAATTCCAGAAATGCCCCATAAAATCAGCACAGTTTCCCACAAAATTCAAGAAAAAACACCACAAAATTCCCTAAATCTTTTCAAAATACCACAAAATTCTTGAAAAGCCCCACCAAATTCCAGAAACATCCCACAAAATTTCCTCAATACCCAACAAAATCCCAGAAAAATCACACAAAATTCCCTAAATCTTCTCAAAACACGGCCAAAATCCACAAAAATCCCACCAAATCTCCACAAATTCCCACAGAATACATGAAAAATCCCTGATAATTTCTCAGTTCTCTACAGAATCTCACCAAATTCCAGAAAAGTCCCTCAAAGTTCCACAAACATCCCACAAAATCTCCTCAATATCCCACAAAATTCAAGAAAAATCACACAAAATTCCCTAAATCTTCTCAAAACACGACCAAATTCTAGAAAAATATCCCACCAAATCTCCACAAATTCCCACAAAATACATGAAAAATCCCTCAAGATCCCTAAATCGCCTCAATATCCCACAAAATCCCACAAAAATCCCACAAAACCTCCACAAGTTTCCACAAAATCTAAGAAAAATTCCTCAAAAGTCTTCAAGTCTCCTCAAAACCACACAAAGTCCTTGAAAAGGCCCACCAAATTCCAGTAAAATCCCACAGAATCTCTACAAATTCCCACAAAATCTAAAACAAATTCCTCAAAATTCTTCAAGTCTCCTCAGAATCCCACACAATTCCAGAAAAAACACACAAAATTCCAGAGAAGTCCCACAAAACTCCCTAAATCATTTCAAAACCCTACCAATTCACAGGAATGTCCCACAAAATCTCCACCAATTCCCAGAACATCCCAAAAAATCTCACAAAAATCCCTAACACTTCTGAAAACTCGACCAAATTCCAGAAACGCCCCATAAAATCAGCACAGTTTCCCACAAAATTCAAGAAAAAACACCACAAAATTCCCTAAATCTTCTCAAAACACAACCAAATTCTAGAAAAATATCCCACCAAATCTCCACAAATTCCCACAAAATACATGAGAAATCCCTCAAGATCCCTAAATCGCCTCAATATCCCACAAAATCACACAAAAATCACACAAAACCTCCACAAGTTTCCACAAAATCTAAGAAAAATTCCTCAAAATTCTTCAAGTCTCCTCAGAATCCCACACAATTCCAGAAAAAACACACCAAATTCCAGAGAAGTCCCACAAAACTCCCTAAATCATTTCAAAACCCTACCAATTCACAGGAATGTCCCACAAAATCTCCACCAATTCCCAGAACATCCCACAAAAATCTCACAAAAATCCCTAAATCTTCTGAAAACTCGACCAAATTCCAGAAACGCCCCATAAAATCAGCACAGTTTCCCACAAAATTCAAGAAAAAACACCACAAAATTCCCTAAATCTTTCCAAAATACCACAAAATTCTTGAAAAGCCCCACCAAATTCCAGAAACATCCCACAAAATTTCCTCAATACCCAACAAAATCCCAGAAAAATCACACAAAATTCCCTAAATCTTCTCAAAACACGGCCAAAATCCACAAAAATCCCACCAAATCTCCACAAATTCCCACAGAATACATGAAAAATCCCTGATAATTTCTCAGTTCTCTACAGAATCTCACCAAATTCCAGAAAAGTCCCTCAAAGTTCCACAAACATCCCACAAAATCTCCTCAATATCCCACAAAATTCAAGAAAAATCACACAAAATTCCCTAAATCTTCTCAAAACACGACCAAATTCTAGAAAAATATCCCACCAAATCTCCACAAATTCCCACAAAATACATGAGAAATCCCTCAAGATCCCTAAATCGCCTCAATATCCCACAAAATCACACAAAAATCACACAAAACCTCCACAAGTTTCCACAAAATCTAAGAAAAATTCCACAAAATTCTTCAAGTCTCCTCAGAATCCCACACAATTCCAGAAAAAACACACAAAATTCCAGAGAAGTCCCACAAAACTCCCTAAATCATTTCAAAACCCTACCAATTCACAGGAATGTCCCACAAAATCTCCACCAATTCCCAGAACATCCCACAAAAATCTCACAAAAATCCCTAAATCTTCTGAAAACTCGACCAAATTCCAGAAACGCCCCATAAAATCAGCACAGTTTCCCACAAAATTCAAGAAAAAACACCACAAAATTCCCTAAATCTTCTCAAAACACAACCAAATTCTATAAAAATATCCCACCAAATCTCCACAAAATCCCACAAAATACATGAGAAATCCCTCAAGATCCCTAAGTCGCCTCAATATCCCACAAAATCACACAAAAATCACACAAAACCTCCACAAGTTTCCACAAAATCTAAGAAAAATTCCTCAAAATTCTTCAAGTCTCCTCAGAATCCCACACAATTCCGGAAAAACCCCACCAAATTCCAGAGAAGTCTCCCAAAACTCCCTAAATCATTTCAAAACCCTACCAATTCACAGGAATGTCCCACAAAATCTCCACCAATTCCCAGAACATCCCACAAAAATCTCACAAAAATCCCTAAATCTTCTGAAAACTCGACCAAATTCCAGAAACGCCCCATAAAATCAGCACAGTTTCCCACAAAATTCAAGAAAAAACACCACAAAATTCCCTAAATCTTTTCAAAATACCACAAAATTCTTGAAAAGCCCCACCAAATTCCAGAAACATCCCACAAAATTTCCTCAATACCCAACAAAATCCCAGAAAAATCACACAAAATTCCCTAAATCTTCTCAAAACACGGCCAAAATCCACAAAAATCCCATCAAATCTCCACAAATTCCCACAGAATAAATGAAAAATCCCTGATAATTTCTCAGTTCTCTACAGAATCTCACCAAATTCCAGAAAAGTCCCTCAAAGTTCCACAAACATCCCACAAAATCTCCTCAATATCCCACAAAATTCAAGAAAAATCACACAAAATTCCCTAAATCTTCTCAAAACACGACCAAATTCTAGAAAAATATCCCACCAAATCTCCACAAATTCCCACAAAATACATGAAAAATCCCTCAAGATCCCTAAATCGCCTCAATATCCCACAAAATTCCACAAAAATCACACAAAACCTCCACAAGTTTCCACAAAATCTAAGAAAAATTCCTCAAAAGTCTTCAAGTCTCCTCAAAACCACACAAAGTCCTTGAAAAGGCCCACCAAATTCCAGTAAAATCCCACAGATTCTCCACAAATTCCCACAAAATCTAAGAAAAATTCCTCAAAATTCTTCAAGTCTCCTCAGAATCCCACACAATTCCAGAAAAAACACACAAAATTCCAGAGAAGTTCCACAAAACTCCCTAAATCATTTCAAAACCCTACCAATTCACAGGAATGTCCCACAAAATCTCCACCAATTCCCAGAACATCCCACAAAAATCTCACAAAAATCCCTAAATCTTCTGAAAACTCGACCAAATTCCAGAAACGCCCCATAAAATCAGCACAGTTTCCCACAAAATTCAAGAAAAAACACCACAAAATTCCCTAAATCTTTTCAAAATACCACAAAATTCTTGAAAAGCCCCACCAAATTCCCGAAACATCCCACAAAATGTCCTCAATACCCAACAAAATCCCAGAAAAATCACACAAAATTCCCTAAATCTTCTCAAAACACGGCCAAAATCCACAAAAATCCCACCAAATCTCCACAAATTCCCACAGAATACATGAAAATACCCCTGATAAGTCGTAAGTTCTCCACAGAATCTCACCAAATTCCAGAAAAGTCCCTCAAAGTTCCACAAACATCCCACAAAATCTCCTCAATATCCAACAAAATCCCAGAAAAATCACACAAAATTCCCTAAATCTTCTCAAAACACGACTAAATTCTAGAAAAATGTCCCACCAAATCTCCACAAATTCCCACAAAATACACGAAAAATCCCTCAAGATCCCGAAATCGCCTCAATATCCCACAAAATCCCACAAAAATCACACAAAACCTCCACAAGTTTCCACAAAATCTAAGAAAAATTCCTCAAAATTCTTCAAGTCTCCTCAAAACCACACAAAGTCCTTGAAAAGGCCCACCAAATTCCAGTAAAATCCCACAGATTCTCCACAAATTCCCACAAAATCTAAAACAAATTCCTCAAAATTCTTCAAGTCTCCTCAGAATCCCACACAATTCCAGAAAAAACACACCAAATACCAGAGAAGTCCCACAAAACTCCCTAAATCATTTCAAAACCCTACCAATTCAAAGGAATGTCCCACAAAATCTCCACCAATTCCCAGAACATCCCACAAAAATCTCACAAAAATCCCTAAATCTTCTGAAAACTCGACCAAATTCCAGAAACGCCCCATAAAATCAGCACAGTTTCCCACAAAATTCAAGAAAAAACACCACAAAATTCCCTAAATCTTCTCAAAACACAACCGAATTCTAGAAAAATATCCCACCAAATCTCCACAAATTCCCACAAAATACATGAGAAATCCCTCAAGATCCCTAAATCGCCTCAATATCCCACAAAATCACACAAAAATCCCACAAAACCACCACAAGTTTCCACAAAATCTAAGAAAAATTCCTCAAAATTCTTCAAGCGCGCGCTGCGGGCAGGCGAATAAGGAAGGTGTTGAACAGGCATCTGGCACGCGAAACTTTCAGATTGTAAGTGGAACATAGCTGCCGCTCGCATCCTTGCTGATTAGTTGCTAGTTGTCGTGTGGAAGAAGTACTGCAACGACTTCTTTCTGCTGCTTCCTACTGCTGTTGCTGCTCTCTGCGGCAACAATTTTACTTTCCCTTGGACTCCCAGATGCAGAGAAATGCCCTGCACAGCGCAGAAACCTGTCACACCATGGGTGGAATAGGGTGCTGCAAATCCGTGCTTGTGTCAGTGGCAGGGGTGAGCTGCACAAACATGTGCTGTCCTGTCACACGTTCTCCTCGCCAGACGCAGTGCAAAAGCTTTCCACTTGCAATAAGAGCAAGAAAGGCAGAAGACAGGACTCCGGAGCTCAGAGAAGGTAACCGCAAGAGGCGAGCCTCGGTCGGCAGAAGCTGCTTTCCGGAGCTCTTGGCAACCGGCCAAGGAACCATGTGTGTCAGAGGGAGAATGCCGGTCAGAGCGCGGGCGGGGGAAAGCGCGAGCGCTGCGGGCAGGCGAATAAGGAAGGTGTTGAACAGGCATGTGGCACGGGAAACTTTCAGACTGCAAGTGGAACGTAGATGCTTCTCAGCCGCTTGCTGACAAGTCTCTAGTTGTCTTGTAGAAGAAGTACGGGCAAGACTTCCTTCTGCTGCTCCCTACTGCTGTTGCTGCTCTCTGCGGCAACAATTTTACTTTCCCTTGGACTCCCAGATGCAGAGAAATGCCCTGCACAGGGCAGAAACCTGTCACACCATGGGTGGAATAGGGTGCTGCAAATCCGTGCTTGTGTCAGTGGCAGGGGTGAGCTGCACAAACATGTGCTGTCCTGTCACACGTTCTCCTCGCCAGACGCAGTGCAAAAGCTTTCCGCTTGCAATAAGAGCAAGAAAGGCAGATGCCGCGACTCCGGGGTTCGGAGAAGGCAACCGCAAGAGGCGAGTCTCCTTCGGTAGAAGCTGCTTTCCGGAGCCCTTGGCAACCGGCCAAGGAACCATGTGTGTCAGAGGGAGAATGCCGGTCAGCGCGCGGGCGGGGGAAAGCGCGAGCGCTGCGGGCAGGCGAATAAGGAAGGTGTTGAACAGGCATCTGGCACACGAAACTTTCAGATTGCAAGTGGAACATAGCTGCCGCTCGCATCCTTGCTGATTAGTTGCTAGTTGTCGTGTGGAAGAAGTACTGCAACGACTTCTTTCTGCTGCTTCCTACTGCTGTTGCTGCTCTCTGCGGCAACAATTCTACTTTCCCTTGGACTCCCAGATGCAGAGAAATGCCCTGCACAGCGCAGAAACCTGTCACACCATGGGTGGAATAGGGTGCTGCAAATCCGTGCTTGTGTCAGTGGCAGGGGTGAGCTGCACAAACATGTGCTGTCCTGTCACACGTTCTCCTCGCCAGACGCAGTGCAAAAGCTTTCCGCTTGTAATAAGAGCAAGAAAGGCAGAAGACAGGACTCCGGAGCTCAGAGAAGGTAACCGCAAGAGGCGAGCCTCCGTCGGCAGAAGCTGCTTTCCGGAGCCCTTGGCAACCGGCCAAGGAACCATGTGTGTCAGAGGGAGAGTGCCGGTCAGAGCGCGGGCGGGGGAAAGCGCGAGCGCTGCGGGCAGGCGAATAAGGAAGGTGTTGAACAGGCATGTGGCACGGGAAACTTTCAGACTGCAAGTGGAACGTAGATGCTGCTCAGCCGCTTGCTGACAAGTCTCTAGTTGTCTTGTAGAAGAAGTACGGGCAAGACTTCCTTCTGCTGCTCCCTACTGCTGTTGCTGCTCTCTGCGACAACAATTTTACTTTCCCTTGGACTCCCAGATGCAGAGAAATGCCCTGCACAGCGCAGAAACCTGTCACACCATGGGTGGAATAGGGTGCTGCAAATCCGTGCTTGTGTCAGTGGCAGGGGTGAGCTGAACAAACATGTGCTGTCCTGTCACACGTTCTCCTCGCCAGACGCAGTGCAAAAGCTTTCCGCTTGCAATAAGAGCAAGAAAGGCAGATGCCGCGACTCCGGGGTTCGGAGAAGGCAACCGCAAGAGGCGAGTCTCCTTCGGTAGAAGCTGCTTTCCGGAGCCCTTGGCAACCGGCCAAGGAACCATGTGTGTCAGAGGGAGAATGCCGGTCAGAGCGCGGGCGGGGGAAAGCGCGAGCGCTGCGGGCAGGCGAATAAGGAAGGTGTTGAACAGGCATCTGGCACGGGAAACTTTCAGATTGTAAGTGGAACATAGCTGCCGCTCGCATCCTTGCTGATTAGTTGCTAGTTGTCGTGTGGAAGAAGTACTGCAACGACTTCTTTCTGCTGCTCCCTACTGCTGTTGCTGCTCTCTGCGGCAACAATTTTACTTTCCCTTGGACTCCCAGATGCAGAGAAATGCCCTGCACAGCGCAGAATCCTGTCACACCATGGGTGGAATAGGGTGCTGCAAATCCGTGCTTGTGTCAGTGGCAGGGGTGAGCTGCACAAACATGTGCTGTCCTGTCACACGTTCTCCTCGCCAGACGCAGTGCAAAAGCTTTCCGCTTGCAATAAGAGCAAGAAAGGCAGAAGACAGGACTCCGGAGCTCAGAGAAGGTAACCGCAAGAGGCGAGCCTCCTTCGGCAGAAGCTGCTTTCCGCAGCTCTTGGCAACCGGCCAAGGAACCATATGTGTCTGTGGAACGCTGCTGGTCAGCGCGCTGGCGGGGGAAAGCGCGAGCGCTGCGGGCAGGCGAATAAGGAAGGTGTTGAACAGGCATGTGGCACGGGAAACTTTAAGACTGCAAGTGGAACGTAGATGCTGCTCAGCCGCTTGCTGACAAGTCTCTAGTTGTCTTGTAGAAGATGTACGGGCAAGACTTCCTTCTGCTGCTCCCTACTGCTGTTGCTGCTCTCTGCGACAACAATTTTACTTTCCCTTGGACTCCCAGATGCAGAGAAATGCCCTGCACAGCGCAGAATCCTGTCACACCATGGGTGGAATAGGGGGCTGCAAATCCGTGCTTGTGTCAGTGGCAGGGGTAAGCTGCACAAACATGTGCTGTCCTGTCACACGTTCTCCTCGCCAGACGCAGTGCAAAAGCTTTCCGCTTGCAATAAGAGCAAGAAAGGCAGGAGACAGAACTCCGGAGCTCAGAGAAGGTAACCGCAAGAGGCGAGCCTCCTTCGGCAGAAGCTGCTTTCCGGAGCCCTTGGCAACCGGCCAAGGAACCATATGTGTCTGTGGAACGCTGCTGGTCAGCGCGCTGGCGGGGGAAAGCGCGAGCGCTGCGGGCAGGCGAATAAGGAAGGTGTTGAACAGGCATCTGGCACACGAAACTTTCAGATTGTAAGTGGAACATAGCTGACGCTCGCATCCTTGCTGATTAGTTGCTAGTTGTCGTGTGGAAGAAGTACTGCAACGACTTCTTTCTGCTGCTCCCTACAGCTGTTGCTGCTCTCTGCGGCAACAATTTTACTTTCCCTTGGACTCCCAGATGCAGAGAAATGCCCTGCACAGCGCAGAATCCTGTCACACCATGGGTGGAATAGGGTGCTGCAAATCCGTGCTTGTGTCAGAGGCAGGGGTAAGCTGCACAAACATGTGCTGTCCTGTCACACGTTCTCCTCGCCAGACGCAGTGCAAAAGCTTTCCGCTTGCAATAAGAGCAAGAAAGGCAGATGCCGCGACTCCGGGGTTCGGAGAAGGCAACCGCAAGAGGCGAGTCTCCTTCGGTAGAATCTGCTTTCCGGAGCTCTTGGCAACCGGCCAAGGAACCATGTGTGTCAGAGGGAGAATGCCGGTCAGCGCGCGGGCGGGGGAAAGCGCGAGCGCTGCGGGCAGGCGAATAAGAAAGGTGTTGAACAGGCATGTGGCACGGGAAACTTTCAGACTGCAAGTGGAACGTAGATGATTCTCAGCCGCTTGCTGACAAGTGTCTAGTTGTCTTGTAGAAGAAGTACGGCCACGACTTCCTTCTGCTGCTCCCTACTGCTGTTGCTGCTCTCTGCGACAACAGTTTTACTTTCCCTTGGACTCCCAGATGCAGAGAAATGCCCTGCACAGCGCCGAAACCTGTCACACCATGGGTGGAATAGGGTGCTGCAAATCCGTGCTTGTGTCAGTGGCAGGGGTGAGGTGCACAAACATGTGCTGTCCTGTCACACGTTCTCCTCGCCAGACGCAGTGCAAAAGCTTTCTGCTTGCATTAAGAGCAAGAAAGGCAGAAGCCAGGACTCCGGAGCTCAGAGAAGGTAACCGCAAGAGGCGAGTCTCCTTCGGTAGAAGCTGCTTTCCGGAGCCCTTGGCAACCGGCCAAGGAACCATATGTGTCTGTGGAACGCTGCTGGTCTGCGCGCTGGCGGGGGAAAGCGCGAGCGCTGCGGGCAGGCGAATAAGGAAGGTGTTGAACAAGCATCTGGCACGGGAAACTTTCAGATTGTAAGTGGAACATAGCTGCCGCTCGCTTGCTTGCTGATTAGTTGCTAGTTGTCGTGTGGAAGAAGTACTGCAACGACTTCTTTCCGCTGCTCCCTACTGCTGTTGCTGATCTCTGCGGCAACAATTTTACTTTTCCTTGGACTCCCAGATGCAGAGAAATGCCCTGCACAGCGCAGAAACCTGTCACACCATGGGTGGAATAGGGTGCTGCAAATCCGTGCTTGTGTCAGTGGCAGGGGTGAGCTGAACAAACATGTGCTGTCCTGTCACACGTTCTCCTCGCCAGACGCAGTGCAAAACCTTTCCGCTTGCAATAAGAGCAAGAAAGGCAGATGCCGCGACTCCGGGGTTCGGAGAAGGCAACCGCAAGAGGCGAGTCTCCTTCGGTAGAAGCTGCTTTCCGGAGCCCTTGGCAACCGGCTAAGGAACCATGTGTGTCAGAGGGAGAATACCGGTCAGCGCGCGGGCGGTGGAAAGCGCGGGCGGGGAAAACGCGAGCGCTGCGGGCAGGCGAATAAGGAAGGTGTTGAACAGGCATCTGGCACGGGAAACTTTCAGATTGCAAGTGGAACATAGCTGCCGCTCGCATGCTTCCTGATTAGTTGCTAGTTGTCGTGTGGAAGAAGTACTGCAACGACATCCTTCTGCTGCTCCCTACTGCTGTTGCTGCTCTCTGCGGCAACAATTTTACTTTCCCTTGGACTCCCAGATGCAGAGAAATGCCCTGCACAGCGCAGAAACCTGTCACACCATGGGTGGAATAGGGGGCTGCAAATCCGTGCTTGTGTCAGTGGCAGGGGTAAGCTGCACAAACATGTGCTGTCCTGTCACACGTTCTCCTCGCCAGACGCAGTGCAAAAGCTTTCCGCTTGCAATAAGAGCAAGAAAGGCAGATGCCGCGACTCCGGGGTTCGGAGAAGGCAACCGCAAGAGGCGAGTCTCCTTCGGTAGAAGCTGCTTTCCGGAGCCCTTGGCAACCGGCCAAGGAACCATGTGTGTCAGAGGGAGAATGCCGGTCAGCGCGCGGGCGGGGGAAAGCGCGAGCGCTGCGGGCAGGCGAATAAGGAAGGTGTTGAACAGGCATGTGGCACGGGAAACTTTCAGATTGTAAGTGGAACATAACTGCCGCTCGCATCCTTGCTGATTAGTTGCTAGTTGTCGTGTGGAAGAAGTACTGCAACGACTTCTTTCTGCTGCTCCCTACTGCTGTTGCTGCTCTCTGCGGCAACAATTTTATTTTCCCTTGGACTCCCAGATGCAGAGAAATGCCCTGCACAGCGCAGAATCCTGTCACACCATGGGTGGAATAGGGTGCTGCAAATCCGTGCTTGTGTCAGTGGCAGGGGTGAGCTGCACAAACATGTGCTGTCCTGTCACACGTTCTCCTCGCCAGACGCAGTGCAAAAGCTTTCTGCTTGCATTAAGAACAAGAAAGGCAGAAGCCAGGACTCCGGAGCTCAGAGAAGGTAACCGCAAGAGGCGAGCCTCCTTCGGCAGAAGCTGCTTTCCAGAGCTCTTGGCAAAAGGCCAAGGAACCATATGTGTCTGTGGAACGCTGCTGGTCAGCGCGCTGGCGGGGGAAAGCGCGAGCGCTGCGGGCAGGCGAATAAGGAAGGTGTTGAACAGGCATCTGGCACACGAAACTTTCAGATTGTAAGTGGAACATAGCTGCCGCTCGCATCCTTGCTGATTAGTTGCTAGTTGTCGTGTGGAAGAAGTACTGCAACGACTTCTTTCTGCTGCTCCCTACTGCTGTTGCTGCTCTCTGCGGCAACAATTTTACTTTCCCTTGGACTCCCAGATGCAGAGAAATGCCCTGCACAGCGCAGAATCCTGTCACACCATGGGTGGAATAGGGTGCTGCAAATCCGTGCTTGTGTCAGTGGCAGGGGTGAGCTGCACAAACATGTGCTGTCCTGTCACACGTTCTCATCGCCAGACGCAGTGCAAAAGCTTTCTGCTTGCATTAAGAGCAAGAAAGGCAGATGCCGCGACTCCGGGGTTCGGAGAAGGCAACCGCAAGAGGCGAGTCTCCTTCGGTAGAAGCTGCTTTCCGGAGCTCTTGGCAACCGGCCAAGGAACCATGTGTGTCAGAGGGAGAGTGCCGGTCAGAGCGCGGGCGGGGGAAAGCGCGAGCGCTGCGGGCAGGCGAATAAGGAAGGTGTTGAACAGGCATGTGGCACGGGAAACTTTAAGACTGCAAGTGGAACGTAGATGCTGCTCAGCCGCTTGCTGACAAGTCTCTAGTTGTCTTGTAGAAGATGTACGGGCAAGACTTCCTTCTGCTGCTCCCTACTGCTGTTGCTGCTCTCTGCGACAACAATTTTACTTTCCCTTGGACTCCCAGATGCAGAGAAATGCCCTGCACAGCGCAGAATCCTGTCACACCATGGGTGGAATAGGGGGCTGCAAATCCGTGCTTGTGTCAGTGGCAGGGGTAAGCTGCACAAACATGTGCTGTCCTGTCACACGTTCTCCTCGCCAGACGCAGTGCAAAAGCTTTCCGCTTGCAATAAGAGCAAGAAAGGCAGGAGACAGAACTCCGGAGCTCAGAGAAGGTAACCGCAAGAGGCGAGCCTCCTTCGGCAGAAGCTGCTTTCCGGAGCCCTTGGCAACCGGCCAAGGAACCATATGTGTCTGTGGAAAGCTGCTGGTCAGCGCGCTGGCGGGGGAAAGCGCGAGCGCTGCGGGCAGGCGAATAAGGAAGGTGTTAAACAGGCATGTGGCACGGGAAACTTTCAGATTGTAACTGGAACATAGCTGCCGCTCGCATTCTTGCTGATTAGTTGCTAGTTGTCGTGTGGAAGAAGTACTGCAACGACTTCTTTCTGCTGCTCCCTACTGCTGTTGCTGCTCTCTGCGGCAACAATTTTACTTTCCCTTGGACTCCCAGATGCAGAGAAATGCCCTGCACAGCGCAGAAACCTGTCACACCATGGGTGGAATAGGGGGCTGCAAATCCGTGCTTGTGTCAGTGGCAGGGGTGAGCTGCACAAACATGTGCTGTCCTGTCACACGTTCTCCTCGCCAGACGCAGTGCAAAAGCTTTCCGCTTGCAATAAGAGCAAGAAAGGCAGATGCCGCGACTCCGGGGTTCGGAGAAGGCAACCGCAAGAGGCGAGTCTCCTTCGGTAGAAGCTGCTTTCCGGAGCCCTTGGCAACCGGCCAAGGAACCATGTGTGTCAGAGGGAGAATGCCGGTCAGCGCGCGGGGGGGGGGAAAGCGCGAGCGCTGCGGGCAGGCGAATAAGGAAGGTGTTGAACAGGCATGTGGCACGGGAAACTTTCAGATTGTAAGTGGAACATAACTGCCGCTCGCATCCTTGCTGATTAGTTGCTAGTTGTCGTGTGGAAGAAGTACTGCAACGACTTCTTTCTGCTGCTCCCTACTGCTGTTGCTGCTCTCTGCGGCAACAATTTTATTTTCCCTTGGACTCCCAGATGCAGAGAAATGCCCTGCACAGCGCAGAATCCTGTCACACCATGGGTGGAATAGGGTGCTGCAAATCCGTGCTTGTGTCAGTGGCAGGGGTGAGCTGCACAAACATGTGCTGTCCTGTCACACGTTCTCCTCGCCAGACGCAGTGCAAAAGCTTTCTGCTTGCATTAAGAACAAGAAAGGCAGAAGCCAGGACTCCGGAGCTCAGAGAAGGTAACCGCAAGAGGCGAGCCTCCTTCGGCAGAAGCTGCTTTCCAGAGCTCTTGGCAAAAGGCCAAGGAACCATATGTGTCTGTGGAACGCTGCTGGTCAGCGCGCTGGCGGGGGAAAGCGCGAGCGCTGCGGGCAGGCGAATAAGGAAGGTGTTGAACAGGCATCTGGCACACGAAACTTTCAGATTGTAAGTGGAACATAGCTGCCGCTCGCATCCTTGCTGATTAGTTGCTAGTTGTCGTGTGGAAGAAGTACTGCAACGACTTCTTTCTGCTGCTCCCTACTGCTGTTGCTGCTCTCTGCGGCAACAATTTTACTTTCCCTTGGACTCCCAGATGCAGAGAAATGCCCTGCACAGCGCAGAATCCTGTCACACCATGGGTGGAATAGGGTGCTGCAAATCCGTGCTTGTGTCAGTGGCAGGGGTGAGCTGCACAAACATGTGCTGTCCTGTCACACGTTCTCCTCGCCAGACGCAGTGCAAAAGCTTTCTGCTTGCATTAAGAGCAAGAAAGGCAGATGCCGCGACTCCGGGGTTCGGAGAAGGCAACCGCAAGAGGCGAGTCTCCTTCGGTAGAAGCTGCTTTCCGGAGCTCTTGGCAACCGGCCAAGGAACCATGTGTGTCAGAGGGAGAGTGCCGGTCAGAGCGCGGGCGGGGGAAAGCGCGAGCGCTGCGGGCAGGCGAATAAGGAAGGTGTTGAACAGGCATGTGGCACGGGAAACTTTAAGACTGCAAGTGGAACGTAGATGCTGCTCAGCCGCTTGCTGACAAGTCTCTAGTTGTCTTGTAGAAGATGTACGGGCAAGACTTCCTTCTGCTGCTCCCTACTGCTGTTGCTGCTCTCTGCGACAACAATTTTACTTTCCCTTGGACTCCCAGATGCAGAGAAATGCCCTGCACAGCGCAGAATCCTGTCACACCATGGGTGGAATAGGGGGCTGCAAATCCGTGCTTGTGTCAGTGGCAGGGGTAAGCTGCACAAACATGTGCTGTCCTGTCACACGTTCTCCTCGCCAGACGCAGTGCAAAAGCTTTCCGCTTGCAATAAGAGCAAGAAAGGCAGGAGACAGAACTCCGGAGCTCAGAGAAGGTAACCGCAAGAGGCGAGCCTCCTTCGGCAGAAGCTGCTTTCCGGAGCCCTTGGCAACCGGCCAAGGAACCATATGTGTCTGTGGAAAGCTGCTGGTCAGCGCGCTGGCGGGGGAAAGCGCGAGCGCTGCGGGCAGGCGAATAAGGAAGGTGTTAAACAGGCATGTGGCACACGAAACTTTCAGATTGTAACTGGAACATAGCTGCCGCTCGCATTCTTGCTGATTAGTTGCTAGTTGTCGTGTGGAAGAAGTACTGCAACGACTTCTTTCTGCTGCTCCCTACTGCTGTTGCTGCTCTCTGCGGCAACAATTTTACTTTCCCTTGGACTCCCAGATGCAGAGAAATGCCCTGCACAGCGCAGAAACCTGTCACACCATGGGTGGAATAGGGGGCTGCAAATCCGTGCTTGTGTCAGTGGCAGGGGTGAGCTGCACAAACATGTGCTCTCCTGTCACACGTTCTCCTCGCCAGACGCAGTGCAAAAGCTTTCCGCTTGCAATAAGAGCAAGAAAGGCAGATGCCGCGACTCCGGGGTTCGGAGAAGGCAACCGCAAGAGGCGAGTCTCCTTCGGTAGAAGCTGCTTCCCGGAGCCCTTGGCAACCGGCCAAGGAACCATGTGTGTCAGAGGGAGAATGCCGGTCAGCGCGCGGGCGGGGGAAAGCGCGGGCGGGGGAAAGCGCGAGCGCTGCGGGCAGGCGAATAAGGAAGGTGTTGAACAGGCATGTGGCTAGGGAAACTTTCAGATTGTAAGTGGAACATAGCTGACGCTCGCATCCTTGCTGATTAGTTGCTAGTTGTCGTGTGGAAGAAGTACTGCAACGACTTCTTTCTGCTGCTCCCTACTGCTGTTGCTGCTCTCTGCGGCAACAATTTTACTTTCCCTTGGACTCCCAGATGCAGAGAAATGCCCTGCATAGCGCAGAATCCTGTCACACCATGGGTGGAATAGGGTGCTGCAAATCCGTGCTTGTGTCAGTGGCAGGGGTGAGCTGCACAAACATGTGCTGTCCTGTCACACGTTCTCCTCGCCAGACGCAGTGCAAAAGCTTTCTGCTTGCATTAAGAGCAAGAAAGGCAGAAGCCAGGACTCCGGAGCTCAGAGAAGGTAACCGCAAGAGGCGAGCCTCCTTCGGCAGAAGCTGCTTTCCGGAGCTCTTGGCAACCGGCCAAGGAACCATGTGTGTCAGAGGGAGAGTGCCGGTCAGAGCGCGGGCGGGGGAAAGCGCGAGCGCTGCGGGCAGGCGAATAAGGAAGGTGTTGAACAGGCATGTGGCACGGGAAACTTTTAGACTGCAAGTGGAACGTAGATGCTGCTCAGCCGCTTGCTGACAAGTCTCTAGTTGTCTTGTAGAAGATGTACGGGCAAGACTTCCTTCTGCTGCTCCCTACTGCTGTTGCTGCTCTCTGCGACAACAATTTTACTTTCCCTTGGACTCCCAGATGCAGAGAAATGCCCTGCACAGCGCAGAATCCTGTCACACCATGGGTGGAATAGGGGGCTGCAAATCCGTGCTTGTGTCAGTGGCAGGGGTGAGCTGCACAAACATGTGCTGTCCTGTCACACGTTCTCCTCGCCAGACGCAGTGCAAAAGCTTTCCGCTTGCAATAAGAGCAAGAAAGGCAGGAGACAGTACTCCGGAGCTCAGAGAAGGTAACCGCAAGAGGCGAGCCTCCTTCGGCAGAAGCTGCTTTCCGGAGCCCTTGGCAACCGGCCAAGGAACCATATGTGTCTGTGGAACGCTGCTGGTCAGCGCGCTGGCGGGGGAAAGCGCGAGCGCTGCGGGCAGGCGAATAAGGAAGGTGTTAAACAGGCATGTGGCACGGGAAACTTTCAGATTGTAACTGGAACATAGCTGCCGCTCGCATTCTTGCTGATTAGTTGCTAGTTGTCGTGTGGAAGAAGTACTGCAACGACTTCTTTCTGCTGCTCCCTACTGCTGTTGCTGCTCTCTGCGGCAACAATTTTACTTTCCCTTGGACTCCCAGATGCAGAGAAATGCCCTGCACAGCGCAGAATCCTGTCACACCATGGGTGGAATAGGGTGCTGCAAATCCGTGCTTGTGTCAGTGGCAGGGGTGAGCTGCACAAACATGTGCTCTCCTGTCACACGTTCTCCTCGCCAGACGCAGTGCAAAAGCTTTCTGCTTGCATTAAGAGCAAGAAAGGCAGAAGCCAGGACTCCGGAGCTCAGAGAAGGTAACCGCAAGAGGCGAGTCTCCTTCGGTAGAAGCTGCTTTCCGGAGCCCTTGGCAACCGGCCAAGGAACCATAAGTGTCTGTGGAACGCTGCTGGTCTGCGCGCTGGCGGGGGAAAGCGCGAGCGCTGCGGGCAGGCGAATAAGGAAGGTGTTGAACAAGCATCTGGCACGGGAAACTTTCAGATTGTAAGTGGAACATAGCTGCCGCTCGCTTGCTTGCTGATTAGTTGCTAGTTGTCGTGTGGAAGAAGTACTGCAACGACTTCTTTCCGCTGCTCCCTACTGCTGTTGCTGATCTCTGCGGCAACAATTTTACTTTTCCTTGGACTCCCAGATGCAGAGAAATGCCCTGCACAGCGCAGAAACCTGTCACACCATGGGTGGAATAGGGTGCTGCAAATCCGTGCTTGTGTCAGTGGCAGGGGTGAGCTGAACAAACATGTGCTGTCCTGTCACACGTTCTCCTCGCCAGACGCAGTGCAAAACCTTTCCGCTTGCAATAAGAGCAAGAAAGGCAGATGCCGCGACTCCGGGGTTCGGAGAAGGCAACCGCAAGAGGCGAGTTTCCTTCGGTAGAAGCTGCTTTCCGGAGCCCTTGGCAACCGGCCAAGGAACCATGTGTGTCAGAGGGAGAATGCCGGTCAGCGCGCGGGCGGGGGAAAGCGCGAGCGCTGCGGGCAGGCGAATAAGGAAGGTGTTGAACAGGCATGTGGCACGGGAAACTTTCAGATTGTAAGTGGAACATAACTGCCGCTCGCATCCTTGCTGATTAGTTGCTAGTTGTCGTGTGGAAGAAGTACTGCAACGACTTCTTTCTGCTGCTCCCTACTGCTGTTGCTGCTCTCTGCGGCAACAATTTTATTTTCCCTTGGACTCCCAGATGCAGAGAAATGCCCTGCACAGCGCAGAATCCTGTCACACCATGGGTGGAATAGGGTGCTGCAAATCCGTGCTTGTGTCAGTGGCAGGGGTGAGCTGCACAAACATGTGCTGTCCTGTCACACGTTCTCCTCGCCAGACGCAGTGCAAAAGCTTTCTGCTTGCATTAAGAACAAGAAAGGCAGAAGCCAGGACTCCGGAGCTCAGAGAAGGTAACCGCAAGAGGCGAGCCTCCTTCGGCAGAAGCTGCTTTCCGGAGCCCTTGGCAACCGGCCAAGGAACCATGTGTGTCAGAGGGAGAATGCCGGTCAGCGCGCGGGCGGGGGAAAGCGCGAGCGCTGCGGGCAGGCGAATAAGGAAGGTGTTGAACAGGCATCTGGCACACGAAACTTTCAGATTGCAAGTGGAACATAGCTGCCGCTCGCATCCTTGCTGATTAGTTGCTAGTTGTCGTGTGGAAGAAGTACTGCAACGACTTCTTTCTGCTGCTTCCTACTGCTGTTGCTGCTCTCTGCGGCAACAATTCTACTTTCCCTTGGACTCCCAGATGCAGAGAAATGCCCTGCACAGCGCAGAAACCTGTCACACCATGGGTGGAATAGGGTGCTGCAAATCCGTGCTTGTGTCAGTGGCAGGGGTGAGCTGCACAAACATGTGCTGTCCTGTCACACGTTCTCCTCGCCAGACGCAGTGCAAAAGCTTTCCGCTTGTAATAAGAGCAAGAAAGGCAGAAGACAGGACTCCGGAGCTCAGAGAAGGTAACCGCAAGAGGCGAGCCTCCGTCGGCAGAAGCTGCTTTCCGGAGCCCTTGGCAACCGGCCAAGGAACCATGTGTGTCAGAGGGAGAGTGCCGGTCAGAGCGCGGGCGGGGGAAAGCGCGAGCGCTGCGGGCAGGCGAATAAGGAAGGTGTTGAACAGGCATGTGGCACGGGAAACTTTCAGACTGCAAGTGGAACGTAGATGCTGCTCAGCCGCTTGCTGACAAGTCTCTAGTTGTCTTGTAGAAGAAGTACGGGCAAGACTTCCTTCTGCTGCTCCCTACTGCTGTTGCTGCTCTCTGCGACAACAATTTTACTTTCCCTTGGACTCCCAGATGCAGAGAAATGCCCTGCACAGCGCAGAAACCTGTCACACCATGGGTGGAATAGGGTGCTGCAAATCCGTGCTTGTGTCAGTGGCAGGGGTGAGCTGAACAAACATGTGCTGTCCTGTCACACGTTCTCCTCGCCAGACGCAGTGCAAAAGCTTTCCGCTTGCAATAAGAGCAAGAAAGGCAGATGCCGCGACTCCGGGGTTCGGAGAAGGCAACCGCAAGAGGCGAGTCTCCTTCGGTAGAAGCTGCTTTCCGGAGCCCTTGGCAACCGGCCAAGGAACCATGTGTGTCAGAGGGAGAATGCCGGTCAGAGCGCGGGCGGGGGAAAGCGCGAGCGCTGCGGGCAGGCGAATAAGGAAGGTGTTGAACAGGCATCTGGCACGGGAAACTTTCAGATTGTAAGTGGAACATAGCTGCCGCTCGCATCCTTGCTGATTAGTTGCTAGTTGTCGTGTGGAAGAAGTACTGCAACGACTTCTTTCTGCTGCTCCCTACTGCTGTTGCTGCTCTCTGCGGCAACAATTTTACTTTCCCTTGGACTCCCAGATGCAGAGAAATGCCCTGCACAGCGCAGAATCCTGTCACACCATGGGTGGAATAGGGTGCTGCAAATCCGTGCTTGTGTCAGTGGCAGGGGTGAGCTGCACAAACATGTGCTGTCCTGTCACACGTTCTCCTCGCCAGACGCAGTGCAAAAGCTTTCCGCTTGCAATAAGAGCAAGAAAGGCAGAAGACAGGACTCCGGAGCTCAGAGAAGGTAACCGCAAGAGGCGAGCCTCCTTCGGCAGAAGCTGCTTTCCGCAGCTCTTGGCAACCGGCCAAGGAACCATATGTGTCTGTGGAACGCTGCTGGTCAGCGCGCTGGCGGGGGAAAGCGCGAGCGCTGCGGGCAGGCGAATAAGGAAGGTGTTGAACAGGCATGTGGCACGGGAAACTTTAAGACTGCAAGTGGAACGTAGATGCTGCTCAGCCGCTTGCTGACAAGTCTCTAGTTGTCTTGTAGAAGATGTACGGGCAAGACTTCCTTCTGCTGCTCCCTACTGCTGTTGCTGCTCTCTGCGACAACAATTTTACTTTCCCTTGGACTCCCAGATGCAGAGAAATGCCCTGCACAGCGCAGAATCCTGTCACACCATGGGTGGAATAGGGGGCTGCAAATCCGTGCTTGTGTCAGTGGCAGGGGTAAGCTGCACAAACATGTGCTGTCCTGTCACACGTTCTCCTCGCCAGACGCAGTGCAAAAGCTTTCCGCTTGCAATAAGAGCAAGAAAGGCAGGAGACAGAACTCCGGAGCTCAGAGAAGGTAACCGCAAGAGGCGAGCCTCCTTCGGCAGAAGCTGCTTTCCGGAGCCCTTGGCAACCGGCCAAGGAACCATATGTGTCTGTGGAACGCTGCTGGTCAGCGCGCTGGCGGGGGAAAGCGCGAGCGCTGCGGGCAGGCGAATAAGGAAGGTGTTGAACAGGCATCTGGCACACGAAACTTTCAGATTGTAAGTGGAACATAGCTGACGCTCGCATCCTTGCTGATTAGTTGCTAGTTGTCGTGTGGAAGAAGTACTGCAACGACTTCTTTCTGCTGCTCCCTACAGCTGTTGCTGCTCTCTGCGGCAACAATTTTACTTTCCCTTGGACTCCCAGATGCAGAGAAATGCCCTGCACAGCGCAGAATCCTGTCACACCATGGGTGGAATAGGGTGCTGCAAATCCGTGCTTGTGTCAGAGGCAGGGGTAAGCTGCACAAACATGTGCTGTCCTGTCACACGTTCTCCTCGCCAGACGCAGTGCAAAAGCTTTCCGCTTGCAATAAGAGCAAGAAAGGCAGATGCCGCGACTCCGGGGTTCGGAGAAGGCAACCGCAAGAGGCGAGTCTCCTTCGGTAGAATCTGCTTTCCGGAGCTCTTGGCAACCGGCCAAGGAACCATGTGTGTCAGAGGGAGAATGCCGGTCAGCGCGCGGGCGGGGGAAAGCGCGAGCGCTGCGGGCAGGCGAATAAGAAAGGTGTTGAACAGGCATGTGGCACGGGAAACTTTCAGACTGCAAGTGGAACGTAGATGATTCTCAGCCGCTTGCTGACAAGTGTCTAGTTGTCTTGTAGAAGAAGTACGGCCACGACTTCCTTCTGCTGCTCCCTACTGCTGTTGCTGCTCTCTGCGACAACAGTTTTACTTTCCCTTGGACTCCCAGATGCAGAGAAATGCCCTGCACAGCGCCGAAACCTGTCACACCATGGGTGGAATAGGGTGCTGCAAATCCGTGCTTGTGTCAGTGGCAGGGGTGAGGTGCACAAACATGTGCTGTCCTGTCACACGTTCTCCTCGCCAGACGCAGTGCAAAAGCTTTCTGCTTGCATTAAGAGCAAGAAAGGCAGAAGCCAGGACTCCGGAGCTCAGAGAAGGTAACCGCAAGAGGCGAGTCTCCTTCGGTAGAAGCTGCTTTCCGGAGCCCTTGGCAACCGGCCAAGGAACCATATGTGTCTGTGGAACGCTGCTGGTCTGCGCGCTGGCGGGGGAAAGCGCGAGCGCTGCGGGCAGGCGAATAAGGAAGGTGTTGAACAAGCATCTGGCACGGGAAACTTTCAGATTGTAAGTGGAACATAGCTGCCGCTCGCTTGCTTGCTGATTAGTTGCTAGTTGTCGTGTGGAAGAAGTACTGCAACGACTTCTTTCCGCTGCTCCCTACTGCTGTTGCTGATCTCTGCGGCAACAATTTTACTTTTCCTTGGACTCCCAGATGCAGAGAAATGCCCTGCACAGCGCAGAAACCTGTCACACCATGGGTGGAATAGGGTGCTGCAAATCCGTGCTTGTGTCAGTGGCAGGGGTGAGCTGAACAAACATGTGCTGTCCTGTCACACGTTCTCCTCGCCAGACGCAGTGCAAAACCTTTCCGCTTGCAATAAGAGCAAGAAAGGCAGATGCCGCGACTCCGGGGTTCGGAGAAGGCAACCGCAAGAGGCGAGTCTCCTTCGGTAGAAGCTGCTTTCCGGAGCCCTTGGCAACCGGCTAAGGAACCATGTGTGTCAGAGGGAGAATACCGGTCAGCGCGCGGGCGGTGGAAAGCGCGGGCGGGGAAAACGCGAGCGCTGCGGGCAGGCGAATAAGGAAGGTGTTGAACAGGCATCTGGCACGGGAAACTTTCAGATTGCAAGTGGAACATAGCTGCCGCTCGCATGCTTCCTGATTAGTTGCTAGTTGTCGTGTGGAAGAAGTACTGCAACGACATCCTTCTGCTGCTCCCTACTGCTGTTGCTGCTCTCTGCGGCAACAATTTTACTTTCCCTTGGACTCCCAGATGCAGAGAAATGCCCTGCACAGCGCAGAAACCTGTCACACCATGGGTGGAATAGGGGGCTGCAAATCCGTGCTTGTGTCAGTGGCAGGGGTAAGCTGCACAAACATGTGCTGTCCTGTCACACGTTCTCCTCGCCAGACGCAGTGCAAAAGCTTTCCGCTTGCAATAAGAGCAAGAAAGGCAGATGCCGCGACTCCGGGGTTCGGAGAAGGCAACCGCAAGAGGCGAGTCTCCTTCGGTAGAAGCTGCTTTCCGGAGCCCTTGGCAACCGGCCAAGGAACCATGTGTGTCAGAGGGAGAATGCCGGTCAGCGCGCGGGCGGGGGAAAGCGCGAGCGCTGCGGGCAGGCGAATAAGGAAGGTGTTGAACAGGCATGTGGCACGGGAAACTTTCAGATTGTAAGTGGAACATAACTGCCGCTCGCATCCTTGCTGATTAGTTGCTAGTTGTCGTGTGGAAGAAGTACTGCAACGACTTCTTTCTGCTGCTCCCTACTGCTGTTGCTGCTCTCTGCGGCAACAATTTTATTTTCCCTTGGACTCCCAGATGCAGAGAAATGCCCTGCACAGCGCAGAATCCTGTCACACCATGGGTGGAATAGGGTGCTGCAAATCCGTGCTTGTGTCAGTGGCAGGGGTGAGCTGCACAAACATGTGCTGTCCTGTCACACGTTCTCCTCGCCAGACGCAGTGCAAAAGCTTTCTGCTTGCATTAAGAACAAGAAAGGCAGAAGCCAGGACTCCGGAGCTCAGAGAAGGTAACCGCAAGAGGCGAGCCTCCTTCGGCAGAAGCTGCTTTCCAGAGCTCTTGGCAAAAGGCCAAGGAACCATATGTGTCTGTGGAACGCTGCTGGTCAGCGCGCTGGCGGGGGAAAGCGCGAGCGCTGCGGGCAGGCGAATAAGGAAGGTGTTGAACAGGCATCTGGCACACGAAACTTTCAGATTGTAAGTGGAACATAGCTGCCGCTCGCATCCTTGCTGATTAGTTGCTAGTTGTCGTGTGGAAGAAGTACTGCAACGACTTCTTTCTGCTGCTCCCTACTGCTGTTGCTGCTCTCTGCGGCAACAATTTTACTTTCCCTTGGACTCCCAGATGCAGAGAAATGCCCTGCACAGCGCAGAATCCTGTCACACCATGGGTGGAATAGGGTGCTGCAAATCCGTGCTTGTGTCAGTGGCAGGGGTGAGCTGCACAAACATGTGCTGTCCTGTCACACGTTCTCATCGCCAGACGCAGTGCAAAAGCTTTCTGCTTGCATTAAGAGCAAGAAAGGCAGATGCCGCGACTCCGGGGTTCGGAGAAGGCAACCGCAAGAGGCGAGTCTCCTTCGGTAGAAGCTGCTTTCCGGAGCTCTTGGCAACCGGCCAAGGAACCATGTGTGTCAGAGGGAGAGTGCCGGTCAGAGCGCGGGCGGGGGAAAGCGCGAGCGCTGCGGGCAGGCGAATAAGGAAGGTGTTGAACAGGCATGTGGCACGGGAAACTTTAAGACTGCAAGTGGAACGTAGATGCTGCTCAGCCGCTTGCTGACAAGTCTCTAGTTGTCTTGTAGAAGATGTACGGGCAAGACTTCCTTCTGCTGCTCCCTACTGCTGTTGCTGCTCTCTGCGACAACAATTTTACTTTCCCTTGGACTCCCAGATGCAGAGAAATGCCCTGCACAGCGCAGAATCCTGTCACACCATGGGTGGAATAGGGGGCTGCAAATCCGTGCTTGTGTCAGTGGCAGGGGTAAGCTGCACAAACATGTGCTGTCCTGTCACACGTTCTCCTCGCCAGACGCAGTGCAAAAGCTTTCCGCTTGCAATAAGAGCAAGAAAGGCAGGAGACAGAACTCCGGAGCTCAGAGAAGGTAACCGCAAGAGGCGAGCCTCCTTCGGCAGAAGCTGCTTTCCGGAGCCCTTGGCAACCGGCCAAGGAACCATATGTGTCTGTGGAAAGCTGCTGGTCAGCGCGCTGGCGGGGGAAAGCGCGAGCGCTGCGGGCAGGCGAATAAGGAAGGTGTTAAACAGGCATGTGGCACGGGAAACTTTCAGATTGTAACTGGAACATAGCTGCCGCTCGCATTCTTGCTGATTAGTTGCTAGTTGTCGTGTGGAAGAAGTACTGCAACGACTTCTTTCTGCTGCTCCCTACTGCTGTTGCTGCTCTCTGCGGCAACAATTTTACTTTCCCTTGGACTCCCAGATGCAGAGAAATGCCCTGCACAGCGCAGAAACCTGTCACACCATGGGTGGAATAGGGGGCTGCAAATCCGTGCTTGTGTCAGTGGCAGGGGTGAGCTGCACAAACATGTGCTGTCCTGTCACACGTTCTCCTCGCCAGACGCAGTGCAAAAGCTTTCCGCTTGCAATAAGAGCAAGAAAGGCAGATGCCGCGACTCCGGGGTTCGGAGAAGGCAACCGCAAGAGGCGAGTCTCCTTCGGTAGAAGCTGCTTTCCGGAGCCCTTGGCAACCGGCCAAGGAACCATGTGTGTCAGAGGGAGAATGCCGGTCAGCGCGCGGGGGGGGGGAAAGCGCGAGCGCTGCGGGCAGGCGAATAAGGAAGGTGTTGAACAGGCATGTGGCACGGGAAACTTTCAGATTGTAAGTGGAACATAACTGCCGCTCGCATCCTTGCTGATTAGTTGCTAGTTGTCGTGTGGAAGAAGTACTGCAACGACTTCTTTCTGCTGCTCCCTACTGCTGTTGCTGCTCTCTGCGGCAACAATTTTATTTTCCCTTGGACTCCCAGATGCAGAGAAATGCCCTGCACAGCGCAGAATCCTGTCACACCATGGGTGGAATAGGGTGCTGCAAATCCGTGCTTGTGTCAGTGGCAGGGGTGAGCTGCACAAACATGTGCTGTCCTGTCACACGTTCTCCTCGCCAGACGCAGTGCAAAAGCTTTCTGCTTGCATTAAGAACAAGAAAGGCAGAAGCCAGGACTCCGGAGCTCAGAGAAGGTAACCGCAAGAGGCGAGCCTCCTTCGGCAGAAGCTGCTTTCCAGAGCTCTTGGCAAAAGGCCAAGGAACCATATGTGTCTGTGGAACGCTGCTGGTCAGCGCGCTGGCGGGGGAAAGCGCGAGCGCTGCGGGCAGGCGAATAAGGAAGGTGTTGAACAGGCATCTGGCACACGAAACTTTCAGATTGTAAGTGGAACATAGCTGCCGCTCGCATCCTTGCTGATTAGTTGCTAGTTGTCGTGTGGAAGAAGTACTGCAACGACTTCTTTCTGCTGCTCCCTACTGCTGTTGCTGCTCTCTGCGGCAACAATTTTACTTTCCCTTGGACTCCCAGATGCAGAGAAATGCCCTGCACAGCGCAGAATCCTGTCACACCATGGGTGGAATAGGGTGCTGCAAATCCGTGCTTGTGTCAGTGGCAGGGGTGAGCTGCACAAACATGTGCTGTCCTGTCACACGTTCTCCTCGCCAGACGCAGTGCAAAAGCTTTCTGCTTGCATTAAGAGCAAGAAAGGCAGATGCCGCGACTCCGGGGTTCGGAGAAGGCAACCGCAAGAGGCGAGTCTCCTTCGGTAGAAGCTGCTTTCCGGAGCTCTTGGCAACCGGCCAAGGAACCATGTGTGTCAGAGGGAGAGTGCCGGTCAGAGCGCGGGCGGGGGAAAGCGCGAGCGCTGCGGGCAGGCGAATAAGGAAGGTGTTGAACAGGCATGTGGCACGGGAAACTTTAAGACTGCAAGTGGAACGTAGATGCTGCTCAGCCGCTTGCTGACAAGTCTCTAGTTGTCTTGTAGAAGATGTACGGGCAAGACTTCCTTCTGCTGCTCCCTACTGCTGTTGCTGCTCTCTGCGACAACAATTTTACTTTCCCTTGGACTCCCAGATGCAGAGAAATGCCCTGCACAGCGCAGAATCCTGTCACACCATGGGTGGAATAGGGGGCTGCAAATCCGTGCTTGTGTCAGTGGCAGGGGTAAGCTGCACAAACATGTGCTGTCCTGTCACACGTTCTCCTCGCCAGACGCAGTGCAAAAGCTTTCCGCTTGCAATAAGAGCAAGAAAGGCAGGAGACAGAACTCCGGAGCTCAGAGAAGGTAACCGCAAGAGGCGAGCCTCCTTCGGCAGAAGCTGCTTTCCGGAGCCCTTGGCAACCGGCCAAGGAACCATATGTGTCTGTGGAAAGCTGCTGGTCAGCGCGCTGGCGGGGGAAAGCGCGAGCGCTGCGGGCAGGCGAATAAGGAAGGTGTTAAACAGGCATGTGGCACACGAAACTTTCAGATTGTAACTGGAACATAGCTGCCGCTCGCATTCTTGCTGATTAGTTGCTAGTTGTCGTGTGGAAGAAGTACTGCAACGACTTCTTTCTGCTGCTCCCTACTGCTGTTGCTGCTCTCTGCGGCAACAATTTTACTTTCCCTTGGACTCCCAGATGCAGAGAAATGCCCTGCACAGCGCAGAAACCTGTCACACCATGGGTGGAATAGGGGGCTGCAAATCCGTGCTTGTGTCAGTGGCAGGGGTGAGCTGCACAAACATGTGCTCTCCTGTCACACGTTCTCCTCGCCAGACGCAGTGCAAAAGCTTTCCGCTTGCAATAAGAGCAAGAAAGGCAGATGCCGCGACTCCGGGGTTCGGAGAAGGCAACCGCAAGAGGCGAGTCTCCTTCGGTAGAAGCTGCTTCCCGGAGCCCTTGGCAACCGGCCAAGGAACCATGTGTGTCAGAGGGAGAATGCCGGTCAGCGCGCGGGCGGGGGAAAGCGCGGGCGGGGGAAAGCGCGAGCGCTGCGGGCAGGCGAATAAGGAAGGTGTTGAACAGGCATGTGGCTAGGGAAACTTTCAGATTGTAAGTGGAACATAGCTGACGCTCGCATCCTTGCTGATTAGTTGCTAGTTGTCGTGTGGAAGAAGTACTGCAACGACTTCTTTCTGCTGCTCCCTACTGCTGTTGCTGCTCTCTGCGGCAACAATTTTACTTTCCCTTGGACTCCCAGATGCAGAGAAATGCCCTGCATAGCGCAGAATCCTGTCACACCATGGGTGGAATAGGGTGCTGCAAATCCGTGCTTGTGTCAGTGGCAGGGGTGAGCTGCACAAACATGTGCTGTCCTGTCACACGTTCTCCTCGCCAGACGCAGTGCAAAAGCTTTCTGCTTGCATTAAGAGCAAGAAAGGCAGAAGCCAGGACTCCGGAGCTCAGAGAAGGTAACCGCAAGAGGCGAGCCTCCTTCGGCAGAAGCTGCTTTCCGGAGCTCTTGGCAACCGGCCAAGGAACCATGTGTGTCAGAGGGAGAGTGCCGGTCAGAGCGCGGGCGGGGGAAAGCGCGAGCGCTGCGGGCAGGCGAATAAGGAAGGTGTTGAACAGGCATGTGGCACGGGAAACTTTTAGACTGCAAGTGGAACGTAGATGCTGCTCAGCCGCTTGCTGACAAGTCTCTAGTTGTCTTGTAGAAGATGTACGGGCAAGACTTCCTTCTGCTGCTCCCTACTGCTGTTGCTGCTCTCTGCGACAACAATTTTACTTTCCCTTGGACTCCCAGATGCAGAGAAATGCCCTGCACAGCGCAGAATCCTGTCACACCATGGGTGGAATAGGGGGCTGCAAATCCGTGCTTGTGTCAGTGGCAGGGGTGAGCTGCACAAACATGTGCTGTCCTGTCACACGTTCTCCTCGCCAGACGCAGTGCAAAAGCTTTCCGCTTGCAATAAGAGCAAGAAAGGCAGGAGACAGTACTCCGGAGCTCAGAGAAGGTAACCGCAAGAGGCGAGCCTCCTTCGGCAGAAGCTGCTTTCCGGAGCCCTTGGCAACCGGCCAAGGAACCATATGTGTCTGTGGAACGCTGCTGGTCAGCGCGCTGGCGGGGGAAAGCGCGAGCGCTGCGGGCAGGCGAATAAGGAAGGTGTTAAACAGGCATGTGGCACGGGAAACTTTCAGATTGTAACTGGAACATAGCTGCCGCTCGCATTCTTGCTGATTAGTTGCTAGTTGTCGTGTGGAAGAAGTACTGCAACGACTTCTTTCTGCTGCTCCCTACTGCTGTTGCTGCTCTCTGCGGCAACAATTTTACTTTCCCTTGGACTCCCAGATGCAGAGAAATGCCCTGCACAGCGCAGAATCCTGTCACACCATGGGTGGAATAGGGTGCTGCAAATCCGTGCTTGTGTCAGTGGCAGGGGTGAGCTGCACAAACATGTGCTCTCCTGTCACACGTTCTCCTCGCCAGACGCAGTGCAAAAGCTTTCTGCTTGCATTAAGAGCAAGAAAGGCAGAAGCCAGGACTCCGGAGCTCAGAGAAGGTAACCGCAAGAGGCGAGTCTCCTTCGGTAGAAGCTGCTTTCCGGAGCCCTTGGCAACCGGCCAAGGAACCATAAGTGTCTGTGGAACGCTGCTGGTCTGCGCGCTGGCGGGGGAAAGCGCGAGCGCTGCGGGCAGGCGAATAAGGAAGGTGTTGAACAAGCATCTGGCACGGGAAACTTTCAGATTGTAAGTGGAACATAGCTGCCGCTCGCTTGCTTGCTGATTAGTTGCTAGTTGTCGTGTGGAAGAAGTACTGCAACGACTTCTTTCCGCTGCTCCCTACTGCTGTTGCTGATCTCTGCGGCAACAATTTTACTTTTCCTTGGACTCCCAGATGCAGAGAAATGCCCTGCACAGCGCAGAAACCTGTCACACCATGGGTGGAATAGGGTGCTGCAAATCCGTGCTTGTGTCAGTGGCAGGGGTGAGCTGAACAAACATGTGCTGTCCTGTCACACGTTCTCCTCGCCAGACGCAGTGCAAAACCTTTCCGCTTGCAATAAGAGCAAGAAAGGCAGATGCCGCGACTCCGGGGTTCGGAGAAGGCAACCGCAAGAGGCGAGTTTCCTTCGGTAGAAGCTGCTTTCCGGAGCCCTTGGCAACCGGCCAAGGAACCATGTGTGTCAGAGGGAGAATGCCGGTCAGCGCGCGGGCGGGGGAAAGCGCGAGCGCTGCGGGCAGGCGAATAAGGAAGGTGTTGAACAGGCATGTGGCACGGGAAACTTTCAGATTGTAAGTGGAACATAACTGCCGCTCGCATCCTTGCTGATTAGTTGCTAGTTGTCGTGTGGAAGAAGTACTGCAACGACTTCTTTCTGCTGCTCCCTACTGCTGTTGCTGCTCTCTGCGGCAACAATTTTATTTTCCCTTGGACTCCCAGATGCAGAGAAATGCCCTGCACAGCGCAGAATCCTGTCACACCATGGGTGGAATAGGGTGCTGCAAATCCGTGCTTGTGTCAGTGGCAGGGGTGAGCTGCACAAACATGTGCTGTCCTGTCACACGTTCTCCTCGCCAGACGCAGTGCAAAAGCTTTCTGCTTGCATTAAGAACAAGAAAGGCAGAAGCCAGGACTCCGGAGCTCAGAGAAGGTAACCGCAAGAGGCGAGCCTCCTTCGGCAGAAGCTGCTTTCCAGAGCTCTTGGCAAAAGGCCAAGGAACCATATGTGTCTGTGGAACGCTGCTGGTCAGCGCGCTGGCGGGGGAAAGCGCGAGCGCTGCGGGCAGGCTAATAAGGAAGGTGTTGAACAGGCATCTGGCACACGAAACTTTCAGATTGTAAGTGGAACATAGCTGCCGCTCGCATCCTTGCTGATTAGTTGCTAGTTGTCGTGTGGAAGAAGTACTGCAACGACTTCTTTCTGCTGCTCCCTACTGCTGTTGCTGCTCTCTGCGGCAACAATTTTACTTTCCCTTGGACTCCCAGATACAGAGAAATGCCCTGCACAGCGCAGAATCCTGTCACACCATGGGTGGAATAGGGTGCTGCAAATCCGTGCTTGTGTCAGTGGCAGGGGTGAGCTGCACAAACATGTGCTGTCCTGTCACACGTTCTCCTCGCCAGACGCAGTGCAAAAGCTTTCTGCTTGCATTAAGAGCAAGAAAGGCAGATGCCGCGACTCCGGAGCTCAGAGAAGGTAACCGCAAGAGGCGAGTCTCCTTCGGTAGAAGCTGCTTTCCGGAGCCCTTGGCAACCGGCCAAGGAACCATATGTGTCTGTGGAACGCTGCTGGTCTGCGCGCTGGCGGGGGAAAGCGCGAGCGCTGCGGGCAGGCGAATAAGGAAGGTGTTGAACAAGCATCTGGCACGGGAAACTTTCAGATTGTAAGTGGAACATAGCTGCCGCTCGCTTGCTTGCTGATTAGTTGCTAGTTGTCGTGTGGAAGAAGTACTGCAACGACTTCTTTCCGCTGCTCCCTACTGCTGTTGCTGATCTCTGCGGCAACAATTTTACTTTTCCTTGGACTCCCAGATGCAGAGAAATGCCCTGCACAGCGCAGAAACCTGTCACACCATGGGTGGAATAGGGTGCTGCAAATCCGTGCTTGTGTCAGTGGCAGGGGTGAGCTGAACAAACATGTGCTGTCCTGTCACACGTTCTCCTCGCCAGACGCAGTGCAAAAGCTTTCTGCTTGCATTAAGAACAAGAAAGGCAGAAGCCAGGACTCCGGGGTTCGGAGAAGGCAACCGCAAGAGGCGAGCCTCCTTCGGCAGAAGCTGCTTTCCAGAGCTCTTGGCAAAAGGCCAAGGAACCATATGTGTCTGTGGAACGCTGCTGGTCAGCGCGCTGGCGGGGGAAAGCGCGAGCGCTGCGGGCAGGCTAATAAGGAAGGTGTTGAACAGGCATCTGGCACACGAAACTTTCAGATTGTAAGTGGAACGTAGATGCTGCTCAGCCGCTTGCTGACAAGTCTCTAGTTGTCTTGTAGAAGAAGTACGGGCAAGACTTCCTTCTGCTGCTCCCTACTACTGTTGCTGCTCTCTGCGACAACAATTTTACTTTCCCTTGGACTCGCAGATGCAGAGAAATGCCCTGCACAGCGCAGATACCTGTCACACCATGGGTGGAATTGGTGCTGGAAATCCGTGCTTGTGTCAGTGGCAGGGGTGAGCTGCACAAACATGTGCTGTCCTGTCACACGTTCTCCTCGCCAGACGCAGTGCAAAAGCTTTCTGCTTGCATTAAGAGCAAGAAAGGCAGATGCCGCGACTCCGGGGTTCGGAGAAGGCAACCGCAAGAGGCGAGTCTCCTTCGGTAGAAGCTGCTTTCCGGAGCCCTTGGCAACCGGCTAAGGAACCATGTGTGTCAGAGGGAGAATACCGGTCAGCGCGCGGGCGGTGGAAAGCGCGGGCGGGGAAAACGCGAGCGCTGCGGGCAGGCGAATAAGGAAGGTGTTGAACAGGCATCTGGCACGGGAAACTTTCAGATTGCAAGTGGAACATAGCTGCCGCTCGCATGCTTGCTGATTAGTTGCAAGTTGTCGTGTGGAAGAAGTACTGCAACGACATCCTTCTGCTGCTCCCTACTGCTGTTGCTGCTCTCTGCGGCAACAATTTTACTTTCCCTTGGACTCCCAGATGCAGAGAAATGCCCTGCACAGCGCAGAATCCTGTCACACCATGGGTGGAATAGGGTGCTGCAAATCCGTGCTTGTGTCAGTGGCAGGGGTGAGCTGCACAAACATGTGCTGTCCTGTCACACGTTCTCCTCGCCAGACGCAGTGCAAAAGCTTTCTGCTTGCATTAAGAACAAGAAAGGCAGAAGCCAGGACTCCGGAGCTCAGAGAAGGTAACCGCAAGAGGCGAGCCTCCTTCGGCAGAAGCTGCTTTCCGGAGCTCTTGGCAACCGGCCAAGGAACCATGTGTGTCAGAGGGAGAATGCCGGTCAGCGCGAGGGCGGGGGAAAGCGCGAGCGCTGCGGGCAGGCGAATAAGGAAGGTGTTGAACAGGCATCTGGCACACGAAACTTTCAGATTGTAAGTGGAACATAGCTGCCGCTCGCACGCTTGCTGATTAGTTGCTAGTTGTCGTGTGGAAGAAGTACTGCAACGACTTCTTTCTGCTGCTCCCTACTGCTGTTGCTGCTCTCTGCGGCAACAATTTTATTTTCCCTTGGACTCCCAGATGCAGAGAAATGCCCTGCACAGCGCAGAATCCTGTCACACCATGGGTGGAATAGGGTGCTGCAAATCCGTGCTTGTGTCAGTGGCAGGGGTGAGCTGCACAAACATGTGCTGTCCTGTCACACGTTCTCCTCGCCAGACGCAGTGCAAAAGCTTTCTGCTTGCATTAAGAGCAAGAAAGGCAGAAGCCAGGACTCCGGAGCTCAGAGAAGGTAACAGCAAGAGGCGAGTCTCCTTCGGTAGAAGCTGCTTTCCGGAGCCCTTGGCAACCGGCCAAGGAACCATGTGTGTCAGAGGGAGAATGCCGGTCAGCGCGCGGGCGGGGGAAAGCGCGGGCGGGGGAAAGCGCGAGCGCTGCGGGCAGGCGAATAAGGAAGGTGTTGAACAGGCATCTGGCACGGGAAACTTTCAGACTGCAAGTGGAATGTAGATGCTGCTCAGCCGCTTGCTGACAAGTCTCTAGTTATCTTGTAGAAGAAGTACGGCCACGACTTCCTTCTGCTGCTCCCTACTGCTGTTGCTGCTCTCTGCGGCAACAATTTTACTTTCCCTTGGACTCCCAGATGCAGAGAAATGCCTTGCACAGCGCAGAAACCTGTCACACCATGGGTGGAATAGGGTGCTGCAAATCCGTGCTTGTGTCAGTGGCAGGGGTAAGCTGCACAAACATGTGCTGTCCTGTCACACGTTCTCCTCGCCAGACGCAGTGCAAAAGCTTTCTGCTTGCATTAAGAACAAGAAAGGCAGAAGCCAGGACTCCGGAGCTCAGAGATGGTAACCGCAAGAGGCGAGCCTCCTTCGGCAGAAGCTGCTTTCCGGAGCTCTTGGCAACCGGCCAAGGAACCATATGTGTCTGTGGAACGCTGCTGGTCAGCGCGCTGGTGGGGGAAAGCGCGAGCGCTGCGGGCAGGCGAATAAGGAAGGTGTTGAACAGGCATCTGGCACGGGAAACTTTCAGATTGTAAGTGGAACATAGCTGACGCTCGCATCCTTGCTGATTAGTTGCTAGTTGTCGTGTGGAAGAAGTACTGCAACGACTTCTTTCTGCTGCTCCCTACTGCTGTTGCTGCTCTCTGCGGCAACAATTTTACTTTCCCTTGGACTCCCAGATGCAGAGAAATGCCTTGCACAGCGCAGAAACCTGTCACACCATGGGTGGAATAGGGTGCTGCAAATCCGTGCTTGTGTCAGAGGCAGGGGTAAGCTGCACAAACATGTGCTGTCCTGTCACACGTTCTCCTCGCCAGACGCAGTGCAAAAGCTTTCCGCTTGCAATAAGAGCAAGAAAGGCAGATGCCGCGACTCCGGGGTTCGGAGAAGGCAACCGCAAGAGGCGAGTCTCCTTCGGTAGAAGCTGCTTTCCGGAGATCTTGGCAACCGGCCAAGGAACCATGTGTGTCAGAGGGAGAATGCCGGTCAGCGCGCGGGCGGGGGAAAGCGCGAGCGCTGCGGGCAGGCGAATAAGAAAGGTGTTGAACAGGCATGTGGCACGGGAAACTTTCAGACTGCAAGTGGAACGTAGATGATTCTCAGCCGCTTGCTGACAAGTGTCTAGTTGTCTTGTAGAAGAAGTACGGCCACGACTTCCTTCTGCTGCTCCCTACTGCTGTTGCTGCTCTCTGCGACAACAATTTTACTTTCCCTTGGACTCCCAGATGCAGAGAAATGCCCTGCACAGCGCAGATACCTGTCACACCATGGGTGGAATAGGGTGCTGCAAATCCGTGCTTGTGTCAGTGGCAGGGGTGAGCTGCACAAACATGTGCTGTCCTGTCACACGTTCTCCTCGCCAGACGCAATGCAAAAGCTTTCTGCTTGCATTAAGAGCAAGAAAGGCAGAAGCCAGGACTCCGGAGCTCAGAGAAGGTAACCGCAAGAGGCGAGTCTCCTTCGGTAGAAGCTGCTTTCCGGATCCCTTGGCAACCGGCCAAGGAACCATATGTGTCTGTGGAACGCTGCTGGTCAGCGCGCTGGCGGGGGAAAGCGCGAGCGCTGCGGGCAGGCGAATAAGGAAGGTGTTGAACAGGCATCTGGCACGCGAAACTTTCAGATTGCAAGTGGAACATAGCTGCCGCTCGCTTGCTTGCTGATTAGTTGCTAGTTGTCGTGTGGAAGAAGTACTGCTACGACATCCTTCTGCTGCTCCCTACTGCTGTTGCTGCTCTCTGCGGCAACAATTTTACTTTCCCTTGGACTCCCAGATGCAGAGAAATGCCCTGCACAGCGCAGAAACCTGTCACACCATGGGTGGAATAGGGTGCTGCAAATCCGTGCTTGTGTCAGTGGCAGGGGTGAGCTGCACAAACATGTGCTGTCCTGTCACACGTTCTCCTCGCCAGACGCAGTGCAAAAGCTTTCTGCTTGTATTAAGAGCAAGAAAGGCAGAAGCCAGGACTCCGGAGCTCAGAGAAGGTAACCGCAAGAGGCGAGTCTCCTTCGGTAGAAGCTGCTTTCCGGAGCCCTTGGCAACCGGCTAAGGAACCATGTGTGTCAGAGGGAGAATGCCGGTCAGCGCGCGGGCGGGGGAAAGCGCGAGCGCTGCGGGCAGGCGAATAAGAAAGGTGTTGAACAGGCATGTGGCACGGGAAACTTTCAGACTGCAAGTGGAACGTAGATGCTGCTCAGCCGCTTGCTGACAAGTGTCTAGTTGTCTTGTAGAAGAAGTACGGCCACGACTTCCTTCTGCTGCTCCCTACTGCTGTTGCTGCTCTCTGCGACAACAATTTTACTTTCCCTTGGACTCCCAGATGCAGAGAAATGCCCTGCACAGCGCAGAAACTTGTCACACCATGGGTGGAATAGGGTGCTGCAAATCCGTGCTTGTGTCAGTGGCAGGGGTGAGCTGAACAAACATGTGCTGTCCTGTCACACGTTCTCTTCGCCAGACGCAGTGCAAAACCTTTCCGCTTGCAATAAGAGCAAGAAAGGCAGATGCCGCGACTCCGGGGTTCGGAGAAGGCAACCGCAAGAGGCGAGTCTCCTTCGGTAGAAGCTGCTTTCCGGAGCCCTTGGCAACCGGCTAAGGAACCATGTGTGTCAGAGGGAGAATACCGGTCAGCGCGCGGGCGGGGGAAAGCGCGGGCGGGGGAAAGCGCGAGCGCTGCGGGCAGGCGAATAAGGAAGGTGTTGAACAGGCATCTGGCACGGGAAACTTTCAGATTGCAAGTGGAACATAGCTGCCGCTCGCATGCTTGCTGATTAGTTGCTAGTTGTCGTGTGGAAGAAGTACTGCAACGACATCCTTCTGCTGCTCCCTACTGCTGTTGCTGCTCTCTGCGGCAACAATTTTACTTTCCCTTGGACTCCCAGATGCAGAGAAATGCCCTGCACAGCGCAGAAACCTGTCACACCATGGGTGGAATAGGGGGCTGCAAATCCGTGCTTGTGTCAGTGGCAGGGGTAAGCTGCACAAACATGTGCTGTCCTGTCACACGTTCTCCTCGCCAGACGCAGTGCAAAAGCTTTCTGCTTGCATTAAGAGCAAGAAAGGCAGAAGCCAGGACTCCGGAGCTCAGAGAAGGTAACCGCAAGAGGCGAGTCTCCTTCGGTAGAAGCTGCTTTCCGGAGCCCTTGGCAACCGGCCAAGGAACCATGTGTGTCAGAGGGAGAATGCCGGTCAGCGAGCGGGCGGGGGAAAGCGCGGGCGGGGGAAAGCGCGAGCGCTGCGGGCAGGCGAATAAGGAAGGTGTTGAACAGGCATCTGGCACGGGAAACTTTCAGATTGTAAGTGGAACATAGCTGCCGCTCGCTTGCTTGCTGATTAGTTGCTAGTTGTCGTGTGGAAGAAGTACTGCAACGACTTCTTTCTGCTGCTCCCTACTGCTGTTGCTGCTCTCTGCGGCAACAATTTTACTTTCCCTTGGACTCCCAGATGCAGAGAAATGCACTGCACAGCGCAGAAACCTGTCACACCATGGGTGGAATAGGGTGCTGCAAATCCGTGCTTGTGTCAGTGGCAGGGGTGAGCTGCACAAACATGTGCTGTCCTGTCACACGTTCTCCTCGCCAGACGCAGTGCAAAAGCTTTCTGCTTGCATTAAGAGCAAGAAAGGCAGAAGCCAGGACTCCGGAGCTCAGAGAAGGTAACCGCAAGAGGCGAGTCTCCTTCGGTAGAAGCTGCTTTCCGGAGCCCTTGGCAACCGGCCAAGGAACCATATGTGTCTGTGGAACGCTGCTGGTCAGCGCGCTGGCGGGGGAAAGCGCGAGCGCTGCGGGCAGGCGAATAAGGAAGGTGTTGAACAGGCATCTGGCACGGGAAACTTTCAGATTGCAAGTGGAACATAGCTGCCGCTCGCATCCTTGCTGATTAGTTGCTAGTTGTCGTGTGGAAGAAGTACTGCAACGACTTCTTTCTGCTGCTCCCTACTGCTGTTGCTGCTCTCTGCGGCAACAATTTTACTTTTCCTTGGACTCCCAGATGCAGAGAAATGCCCTGCACAGCGCAGAAACCTGTCACACCATGGGTGGAATAGGGTGCTGCAAATCCGTGCTTGTGTCAGTGGCAGGGGTGAGCTGCACAAACATGTGCTGTCTTGTCACACGTTCTCCTCGCCAGACGCAGTGCAAAATCTTTCTGCTTGCATTAAGAGCAAGAAAGGCAGATGCCGCGACTCCGGGGTTCGGAGAAGGCAACCGCAAGAGGCGAGTCTCCTTCGGTAGAAGCTGCTTTCCGGAGCCCTTGGCAACCGGCTAAGGAACCATGTGTGTCAGAGGGAGAATACCGGTCAGCGCGCGGGCGGGGGAAAGCGCGGGCGGGGGAAAGCGCGAGCGCTGCGGGCAGGCGAATAAGGAAGGTGTTGAACAGGCATCTGGCACGGGAAACTTTCAGATTGCAAGTGGAACATAGCTGCCGCTCGCATGCTTGCTGATTAGTTGCTAGTTGTCGTGTGGAAGAAGTACTGCAACGACATCCTTCTGCTGCTCCCTACTGCTGTTGCTGCTCTCTGCGGCAACAATTTTACTTTCCCTTGGACTCCCAGATGCAGAGAAATGCCCTGCACAGCGCAGAAACCTGTCACACCATGGGTGGAATAGGGTGCTGCAAATCCGTGCTTGTGTCAGTGGCAGGGGTGAGCTGCACAAACATGTGCTGTCCTGTCACACGTTCTCCTCGCCAGACGCAGTGCAAAAGCTTTCTGCTTGCATTAAGAGCAAGAAAGGCAGAAGCCAGGACTCCGGAGCTCAGAGAAGGTAACCGCAAGAGGCGAGTCTCCTTCGGTAGAAGCTGCTTTCCGGATCCCTTGGCAACCGGCCAAGGAACCATATGTGTCTGTGGAACGCTGCTGGTCAGCGCGCTGGCGGGGGAAAGTGCGAGCGCTGCGGGCAGGCGAATAAGGAAGGTGTTGAACAGGCATCTGGCACGCGAAACTTTCAGATTGCAAGTGGAACATAGCTGCCGCTCGCTTGCTTGCTGATTAGTTGCTAGTTGTCGTGTGGAAGAAGTACTGCTACGACATCCTTCTGCTGCTCCCTACTGCTGTTGCTGCTCTCTGCGGCAACAATTTTACTTTCCCTTGGACTCCCAGATGCAGAGAAATGCCCTGCACAGCGCAGAAACCTGTCACACCATGGGTGGAATAGGGTGCTGCAAATCCGTGCTTGTGTCAGTGGCAGGGGTGAGCTGCACAAACATGTGCTGTCCTGTCACACGTTCTCCTCGCCAGACGCAGTGCAAAAGCTTTCTGCTTGTATTAAGAGCAAGAAAGGCAGAAGCCAGGACTCCGGAGCTCAGAGAAGGTAACCGCAAGAGGCGAGTCTCCTTCGGTAGAAGCTGCTTTCCGGAGCCCTTGGCAACCGGCTAAGGAACCATGTGTGTCAGAGGGAGAATGCCGGTCAGCGCGCGGGCGGGGGAAAGCGCGAGCGCTGCGGGCAGGCGAATAAGAAAGGTGTTGAACAGGCATGTGGCACGGGAAACTTTCAGACTGCAAGTGGAACGTAGATGCTGCTCAGCCGCTTGCTGACAAGTTTCTAGTTGTCTTGTAGAAGAAGTACGGCCACGACTTCCTTCTGCTGCTCCCTACTGCTGTTGCTGCTCTCTGCGACAACAATTTTACTTTCCCTTGGACTCCCAGATGCAGAGAAATGCCCTGCACAGCGCAGAAACTTGTCACACCATGGGTGGAATAGGGTGCTGCAAATCCGTGCTTGTGTCAGTGGCAGGGGTGAGCTGAACAAACATGTGCTGTCCTGTCACACGTTCTCTTCGCCAGACGCAGTGCAAAACCTTTCCGCTTGCAATAAGAGCAAGAAAGGCAGATGCCGCGACTCCGGGGTTCGGAGAAGGCAACCGCAAGAGGCGAGTCTCCTTCGGTAGAAGCTGCTTTCCGGAGCCCTTGGCAACCGGCTAAGGAACCATGTGTGTCAGAGGGAGAATACCGGTCAGCGCGCGGGCGGGGGAAAGCGCGGGCGGGGGAAAGCGCGAGCGCTGCGGGCAGGCGAATAAGGAAGGTGTTGAACAGGCATCTGGCACGGGAAACTTTCAGATTGCAAGTGGAACATAGCTGCCGCTCGCATGCTTGCTGATTAGTTGCTAGTTGTCGTGTGGAAGAAGTACTGCAACGACATCCTTCTGCTGCTCCCTACTGCTGTTGCTGCTCTCTGCGGCAACAATTTTACTTTCCCTTGGACTCCCAGATGCAGAGAAATGCCCTGCACAGCGCAGAAACCTGTCACACCATGGGTGGAATAGGGGGCTGCAAATCCGTGCTTGTGTCAGTGGCAGGGGTAAGCTGCACAAACATGTGCTGTCCTGTCACACGTTCTCCTCGCCAGACGCAGTGCAAAAGCTTTCTGCTTGCATTAAGAGCAAGAAAGGCAGAAGCCAGGACTCCGGAGCTCAGAGAAGGTAACCGCAAGAGGCGAGTCTCCTTCGGTAGAAGCTGCTTTCCGGAGCCCTTGGCAACCGGCCAAGGAACCATGTGTGTCAGAGGGAGAATGCCGGTCAGCGAGCGGGCGGGGGAAAGCGCGGGCGGGGGAAAGCGCGAGCGCTGCGGGCAGGCGAATAAGGAAGGTGTTGAACAGGCATCTGGCACGGGAAACTTTCAGATTGTAAGTGGAACATAGCTGACGCTCGCATCCTTGCTGATTAGTTGCTAGTTGTCGTGTGGAAGAAGTACTGCAACGACTTCTTTCTGCTGCTCCCTACTGCTGTTGCTGCTCTCTGCGGCAACAATTTTACTTTCCCTTGGACTCCCAGATGCAGAGAAATGCCCTGCACAGCGCAGAAACCTGTCACACCATGGGTGGAATAGGGTGCTGCAAATCCGTGCTTGTGTCAGTGGCAGGGGTGAGCTGCACAAACATGTGCTGTCCTGTCACACGTTCTCCTCGCCAGACGCAGTGCAAAAGCTTTCTGCTTGCATTAAGAGCAAGAAAGGCAGAAGCCAGGACTCCGGAGCTCAGAGAAGGTAACCGCAAGAGGCGAGTCTCCTTCGGTAGAAGCTGCTTTCCGGAGCCCTTGGCAACCGGCCAAGGAACCATATGTGTCTGTGGAACGCTGCTGGTCAGCGCGCTGGCGGGGGAAAGCGCGAGCGCTGCGGGCAGGCGAATAAGGAAGGTGTTGAACAGGCATCTGGCACGGGAAACTTTCAGATTGCAAGTGGAACATAGCTGCCGCTCGCATCCTTGCTGATTAGTTGCTAGTTGTCGTGTGGAAGAAGTACTGCAACGACTTCTTTCTGCTGCTCCCTACTGCTGTTGCTGCTCTCTGCGGCAACAATTTTACTTTTCCTTGGACTCCCAGATGCAGAGAAATGCCCTGCACAGCGCAGAAACCTGTCACACCATGGGTGGAATAGGGTGCTGCAAATCCGTGCTTGTGTCAGTGGCAGGGGTGAGCTGCACAAACATGTGCTGTCTTGTCACACGTTCTCCTCGCCAGACGCAGTGCAAAAACTTTCTGCTTGCATTAAGAGCAAGAAAGGCAGAAGCCAGGACTCCGGAGCTCAGAGAAGGTAACCGCAAGAGGCGAGCCTCCTTCGGTAGAAGCTGCTTTCCGGAGCCCTTGGCAACCGGCCAAGGAAACATGTGTGTCAGAGGGAGAATGCCGGTCAGCGCGCGGGCGGGGGAAAGCGCGGGCGGGGGAAAGCGCGAGCGCTGCGGGCAGGCGAATAAGGAAGGTGTTGAACAGGCATCTGGCACGGGAAACTTTCAGACTGCAAGTGGAATGTAGATGCTGCTCAGCCGCTTGCTGACAAGTCTCTAGTTATCTTGTAGAAGAAGTACGGCCACGACTTCCTTCTGCTGCTCCCTACTGCTGTTGCTGCTCTCTGCGGCAACAATTTTACTTTCCCTTGGACTCCCAGATGCAGAGAAATGCCTTGCACAGCGCAGAAACCTGTCACACCATGGGTGGAATAGGGTGCTGCAAATCCGTGCTTGTGTCAGTGGCAGGGGTAAGCTGCACAAACATGTGCTGTCCTGTCACACGTTCTCCTCGCCAGACGCAGTGCAAAAGCTTTCTGCTTGCAATAAGAGCAAGAAAGGCAGATGCCGCGACTCCGGGGTTCAGAGAAGGCAACCACAAGAGGCGAGTCTCCTTCGGTAGAAGCTGCTTTCCGGAGCCCTTGGCAACCGGCCAAGGAACCATGTGTGTCAGAGGGAGAATGCCGGTCAGCGCGCGGGCGGGGGAAAGCGCGAGCGCTGCGGGCAGGCGAATAAGAAAGGTGTTGAACAGGCATGTGGCACGGGAAACTTTCAGACTGCAAGTGGAACGTAGATGCTGCTCAGCCGCTTGCTGACAAGTGTCTAGTTGTCTTGTAGAAGAAGTACGGCCACGACTTCCTTCTGCTGCTCCCTACTGCTGTTGCTGCTCTCTGCGACAACAATTTTACTTTCCCTTGGACTCCCAGATGCAGAGAAATGCCCTGCACAGCGCAGAAACCTGTCACACCATGGGTGGAATAGGGTGCTGCAAATCCGTGCTTGTGTCAGTGGCAGGGGTGAGCTGCACAAACATGTGCTGTCCTGTCACACGTTCTCCCCGCCAGACGCAGTGCAAAAGCTTTCTGCTTGCATTAAGAGCAAGAAAGGCAGAAGGCAGGACTCCGGAGCTCAGAGAAGGTAACCGCAAGAGGCGAGCCTCCTTCGGCAGAAGCTGCTTTCCAGAGCTCTTGGCAACCGGCCAAGGAACCATATGTGTCTGTGGAACGCTGCTGGTCAGCGCGCTGGCGGGGGAAAGCGCGAGCGCTGCGGGCAGGCGAATAAGGAAGGTGTTGAACAGGCATCTGGCACACGAAACTTTCAGATTGTAACTGGAACATAGCTGCCGCTCGCATCCTTGCTGATTAGTTGCTAGTTGTCGTGTGGAAGAAGTACTGCAACGACTTCTTTCTGCTGCTCCCTACTGCTGTTGCTGCTCTCTGCGGCAACAATTTTACTTTCCCTTGGACTCCCAGATGCAGAGAAATGCCCTGCACAGCGCAGAAACCTGTCACACCATGGGTGGAATAGGGTGCTGCAAATCCGTGCTTGTGTCAGTGGCAGGGGTGAGCTGAACAAACATGTGCTGTCCTGTCACACGTTCTCTTCGCCAGACGCAGTGCAAAACCTTTCCGCTTGCAATAAGAGCAAGAAAGGCAGATGCCGCGACTCCGGGGTTCGGAGAAGGCAACCGCAAGAGGCGAGTCTCCTTCGGTAGAAGCTGCTTTCCGGAGCCCTTGGCAACCGGCTAAGGAACCATGTGTGTCAGAGGGAGAATACCGGTCAGCGCGCGGGCGGGGGAAAGCGCGGGCGGGGGAAAGCGCGAGCGCTGCGGGCAGGCGAATAAGGAAGGTGTTGAACAGGCATCTGGCACGGGAAACTTTCAGATTGCAAGTGGAACATAGCTGCCGCTCGCATGCTTGCTGATTAGTTGCTAGTTGTCGTGTGGAAGAAGTACTGCAACGACATCCTTCTGCTGCTCCCTACTGCTGTTGCTGCTCTCTGCGGCAACAATTTTACTTTCCCTTGGACTCCCAGATGCAGAGAAATGCCCTGCACAGCGCAGAAACCTGTCACACCATGGGTGGAATAGGGGGCTGCAAATCCGTGCTTGTGTCAGTGGCAGGGGTAAGCTGCACAAACATGTGCTGTCCTGTCACACGTTCTCCTCGCCAGACGCAGTGCAAAAGCTTTCTGCTTGCATTAAGAGCAAGAAAGGCAGAAGCCAGGACTCCGGAGCTCAGAGAAGGTAACCGCAAGAGGCGAGTCTCCTTCGGTAGAAGCTGCTTTCCGGAGCCCTTGGCAACCGGCCAAGGAACCATGTGTGTCAGAGGGAGAATGCCGGTCAGCGAGCGGGCGGGGGAAAGCGCGGGCGGGGGAAAGCGCGAGCGCTGCGGGCAGGCGAATAAGGAAGGTGTTGAACAGGCATCTGGCACGGGAAACTTTCAGATTGTAAGTGGAACATAGCTGACGCTCGCATCCTTGCTGATTAGTTGCTAGTTGTCGTGTGGAAGAAGTACTGCAACGACTTCTTTCTGCTGCTCCCTACTGCTGTTGCTGCTCTCTGCGGCAACAATTTTACTTTCCCTTGGACTCCCAGATGCAGAGAAATGCCCTGCACAGCGCAGAAACCTGTCACACCATGGGTGGAATAGGGTGCTGCAAATCCGTGCTTGTGTCAGTGGCAGGGGTGAGCTGCACAAACATGTGCTGTCCTGTCACACGTTCTCCTCGCCAGACGCAGTGCAAAAGCTTTCTGCTTGCATTAAGAGCAAGAAAGGCAGAAGCCAGGACTCCGGAGCTCAGAGAAGGTAACCGCAAGAGGCGAGTCTCCTTCGGTAGAAGCTGCTTTCCGGATCCCTTGGCAACCGGCCAAGGAACCATATGTGTCTGTGGAACGCTGCTGGTCAGCGCGCTGGCGGGGGAAAGTGCGAGCGCTGCGGGCAGGCGAATAAGGAAGGTGTTGAACAGGCATCTGGCACGCGAAACTTTCAGATTGCAAGTGGAACATAGCTGCCGCTCGCTTGCTTGCTGATTAGTTGCTAGTTGTCGTGTGGAAGAAGTACTGCTACGACATCCTTCTGCTGCTCCCTACTGCTGTTGCTGCTCTCTGCGGCAACAATTTTACTTTCCCTTGGACTCCCAGATGCAGAGAAATGCCCTGCACAGCGCAGAAACCTGTCACACCATGGGTGGAATAGGGTGCTGCAAATCCGTGCTTGTGTCAGTGGCAGGGGTGAGCTGCACAAACATGTGCTGTCCTGTCACACGTTCTCCTCGCCAGACGCAGTGCAAAAGCTTTCTGCTTGTATTAAGAGCAAGAAAGGCAGAAGCCAGGACTCCGGAGCTCAGAGAAGGTAACCGCAAGAGGCGAGTCTCCTTCGGTAGAAGCTGCTTTCCGGAGCCCTTGGCAACCGGCTAAGGAACCATGTGTGTCAGAGGGAGAATGCCGGTCAGCGCGCGGGCGGGGGAAAGCGCGGGCGGGGGAAAGCGCGAGCGCTGCGGGCAGGCGAATAAGGAAGGTGTTGAACAGGCATCTGGCACGGGAAACTTTCAGACTGCAAGTGGAATGTAGATGCTGCTCAGCCGCTTGCTGACAAGTCTCTAGTTATCTTGTAGAAGAAGTACGGCCACGACTTCCTTCTGCTGCTCCCTACTGCTGTTGCTGCTCTCTGCGGCAACAATTTTACTTTCCCTTGGACTCCCAGATGCAGAGAAATGCCTTGCACAGCGCAGAAACCTGTCACACCATGGGTGGAATAGGGTGCTGCAAATCCGTGCTTGTGTCAGTGGCAGGGGTAAGCTGCACAAACATGTGCTGTCCTGTCACACGTTCTCCTCGCCAGACGCAGTGCAAAAGCTTTCTGCTTGCATTAAGAACAAGAAAGGCAGAAGCCAGGACTCCGGAGCTCAGAGATGGTAACCGCAAGAGGCGAGCCTCCTTCGGCAGAAGCTGCTTTCCGGAGCCCTTGGCAACCGGCCAAGGAACCATATGTGTCTGTGGAACGCTGCTGGTCAGCGCGCTGGCGGGGGAAAGCGCGAGCGCTGCGGGCAGGCGAATAAGGAAGGTGTTAAACAGGCATGTGGCACGGGAAACTTTCAGATTGTAACTGGAACATAGCTGCCGCTCGCATTCTTGCTGATTAGTTGCTAGTTGTCGTGTGGAAGAAGTACTGCAACGACTTCTTTCTGCTGCTCCCTACTGCTGTTGCTGCTCTCTGCGGCAACAATTTTACTTTCCCTTGGACTCCCAGATGCAGAGAAATGCCCTGCACAGCGCAGAATCCTGTCACACCATGGGTGGAATAGGGTGCTGCAAATCCGTGCTTGTGTCAGTGGCAGGGGTGAGCTGCACAAACATGTGCTCTCCTGTCACACGTTCTCCTCGCCAGACGCAGTGCAAAAGCTTTCTGCTTGCATTAAGAGCAAGAAAGGCAGAAGCCAGGACTCCGGAGCTCAGAGAAGGTAACCGCAAGAGGCGAGTCTCCTTCGGTAGAAGCTGCTTTCCGGAGCCCTTGGCAACCGGCCAAGGAACCATAAGTGTCTGTGGAACGCTGCTGGTCTGCGCGCTGGCGGGGGAAAGCGCGAGCGCTGCGGGCAGGCGAATAAGGAAGGTGTTGAACAAGCATCTGGCACGGGAAACTTTCAGATTGTAAGTGGAACATAGCTGCCGCTCGCTTGCTTGCTGATTAGTTGCTAGTTGTCGTGTGGAAGAAGTACTGCAACGACTTCTTTCCGCTGCTCCCTACTGCTGTTGCTGATCTCTGCGGCAACAATTTTACTTTTCCTTGGACTCCCAGATGCAGAGAAATGCCCTGCACAGCGCAGAAACCTGTCACACCATGGGTGGAATAGGGTGCTGCAAATCCGTGCTTGTGTCAGTGGCAGGGGTGAGCTGAACAAACATGTGCTGTCCTGTCACACGTTCTCCTCGCCAGACGCAGTGCAAAACCTTTCCGCTTGCAATAAGAGCAAGAAAGGCAGATGCCGCGACTCCGGGGTTCGGAGAAGGCAACCGCAAGAGGCGAGTTTCCTTCGGTAGAAGCTGCTTTCCGGAGCCCTTGGCAACCGGCCAAGGAACCATGTGTGTCAGAGGGAGAATGCCGGTCAGCGCGCGGGCGGGGGAAAGCGCGAGCGCTGCGGGCAGGCGAATAAGGAAGGTGTTGAACAGGCATCTGGCACACGAAACTTTCAGATTGTAAGTGGAACATAGCTGCCGCTCGCATCCTTGCTGATTAGTTGCTAGTTGTCGTGTGGAAGAAGTACTGCAACGACTTCTTTCTGCTGCTCCCTACTGCTGTTGCTGCTCTCTGCGGCAACAATTTTACTTTCCCTTGGACTCCCAGATACAGAGAAATGCCCTGCACAGCGCAGAATCCTGTCACACCATGGGTGGAATAGGGTGCTGCAAATCCGTGCTTGTGTCAGTGGCAGGGGTGAGCTGCACAAACATGTGCTGTCCTGTCACACGTTCTCCTCGCCAGACGCAGTGCAAAAGCTTTCTGCTTGCATTAAGAGCAAGAAAGGCAGATGCCGCGACTCCGGAGCTCAGAGAAGGTAACCGCAAGAGGCGAGTCTCCTTCGGTAGAAGCTGCTTTCCGGAGCCCTTGGCAACCGGCCAAGGAACCATATGTGTCTGTGGAACGCTGCTGGTCTGCGCGCTGGCGGGGGAAAGCGCGAGCGCTGCGGGCAGGCGAATAAGGAAGGTGTTGAACAAGCATCTGGCACGGGAAACTTTCAGATTGTAAGTGGAACATAGCTGCCGCTCGCTTGCTTGCTGATTAGTTGCTAGTTGTCGTGTGGAAGAAGTACTGCAACGACTTCTTTCCGCTGCTCCCTACTGCTGTTGCTGATCTCTGCGGCAACAATTTTACTTTTCCTTGGACTCCCAGATGCAGAGAAATGCCCTGCACAGCGCAGAAACCTGTCACACCATGGGTGGAATAGGGTGCTGCAAATCCGTGCTTGTGTCAGTGGCAGGGGTGAGCTGAACAAACATGTGCTGTCCTGTCACACGTTCTCCTCGCCAGACGCAGTGCAAAAGCTTTCTGCTTGCATTAAGAACAAGAAAGGCAGAAGCCAGGACTCCGGGGTTCGGAGAAGGCAACCGCAAGAGGCGAGCCTCCTTCGGCAGAAGCTGCTTTCCAGAGCTCTTGGCAAAAGGCCAAGGAACCATATGTGTCTGTGGAACGCTGCTGGTCAGCGCGCTGGCGGGGGAAAGCGCGAGCGCTGCGGGCAGGCTAATAAGGAAGGTGTTGAACAGGCATCTGGCACACGAAACTTTCAGATTGTAAGTGGAACATAGCTGCCGCTCGCATCCTTGCTGATTAGTTGCTAGTTGTCGTGTGGAAGAAGTACTGCAACGACTTCTTTCTGCTGCTCCCTACTGCTGTTGCTGCTCTCTGCGGCAACAATTTTACTTTCCCTTGGACTCCCAGATACAGAGAAATGCCCTGCACAGCGCAGAATCCTGTCACACCATGGGTGGAATAGGGTGCTGCAAATCCGTGCTTGTGTCAGTGGCAGGGGTGAGCTGCACAAACATGTGCTGTCCTGTCACACGTTCTCCTCGCCAGACGCAGTGCAAAAGCTTTCTGCTTGCATTAAGAGCAAGAAAGGCAGATGCCGCGACTCCGGAGCTCAGAGAAGGTAACCGCAAGAGGCGAGTCTCCTTCGGCAGAAGCTGCTTTCCAGAGCTCTTGGCAAAAGGCCAAGGAACCATATGTGTCTGTGGAACGCTGCTGGTCAGCGCGCTGGCGGGGGAAAGCGCGAGCGCTGCGGGCAGGCGAATAAGGAAGGTGTTGAACAGGCATCTGGCACACGAAACTTTCAGATTGTAACTGGAACATAGCTGCCGCTCGCATCCTTGCTGATTAGTTGCTAGTTGTCGTGTGGAAGAAGTACTGCAACGACTTCTTTCTGCTGCTCCCTACTGCTGTTGCTGCTCTCTGCGGCAACAATTTTACTTTCCCTTGGACTCCCAGATGCAGAGAAATGCCCTGCACAGCGCAGAATCCTGTCACACCATGGGTGGAATAGGGTGCTGCAAATCCGTGCTTGTGTCAGTGGCAGGGGTGAGCTGCACAAACATGTGCTGTCCTGTCACACGTTCTCCTCGCCAGACGCAGTGCAAAAGCTTTCTGCTTGCATTAAGAGCAAGAAAGGCAGAAGCCAGGACTCCGGAGCTCAGAGAAGGTAACCGCAAGAGGCGAGCCTCCTTCGGCAGAAGCTGCTTTCCGGAGCTCTTGGCAACCCGCCAAGGAACCATGTGTGTCAGAGGGAGAGTGCCGGTCAGAGCGCGGCCGGGGGAAAGCGCGAGCGCTGCGGGCAGGCGAATAAGGAAGGTGTTGAACAGGCATGTGGCACGGGAAACTTTTAGACTGCAAGTGGAACGTAGATGCTGCTCAGCCGCTTGCTGACAAGTCTCTAGTTGTCTTGTAGAAGAAGTACGGGCAAGACTTCCTTCTGCTGCTCCCTACTACTGTTGCTGCTCTCTGCGACAACAATTTTACTTTCCCTTGGACTCGCAGATGCAGAGAAATGCCCTGCACAGCGCAGATACCTGTCACACCATGGGTGGAATTGGTGCTGCAAATCCGTGCTTGTGTCAGTGGCAGGGGTGAGCTGCACAAACATGTGCTGTCCTGTCACACGTTCTCCTCGCCAGACGCAGTGCAAAAGCTTTCTGCTTGCATTAAGAGCAAGAAAGGCAGATGCCGCGACTCCGGGGTTCGGAGAAGGCAACCGCAAGAGGCGAGTCTCCTTCGGTAGAAGCTGCTTTCCGGAGCCCTTGGCAACCGGCTAAGGAACCATGTGTGTCAGAGGGAGAATACCGGTCAGCGCGCGGGCGGTGGAAAGCGCGGGCGGGGAAAACGCGAGCGCTGCGGGCAGGCGAATAAGGAAGGTGTTGAACAGGCATCTGGCACGGGAAACTTTCAGATTGCAAGTGGAACATAGCTGCCGCTCGCATGCTTGCTGATTAGTTGCAAGTTGTCGTGTGGAAGAAGTACTGCAACGACATCCTTCTGCTGCTCCCTACTGCTGTTGCTGCTCTCTGCGGCAACAATTTTACTTTCCCTTGGACTCCCAGATGCAGAGAAATGCCCTGCACAGCGCAGAATCCTGTCACACCATGGGTGGAATAGGGTGCTGCAAATCCGTGCTTGTGTCAGTGGCAGGGGTGAGCTGCACAAACATGTGCTGTCCTGTCACACGTTCTCCTCGCCAGACGCAGTGCAAAAGCTTTCTGCTTGCATTAAGAACAAGAAAGGCAGAAGCCAGGACTCCGGAGCTCAGAGAAGGTAACCGCAAGAGGCGAGCCTCCTTCGGCAGAAGCTGCTTTCCGGAGCTCTTGGCAACCGGCCAAGGAACCATGTGTGTCAGAGGGAGAATGCCGGTCAGCGCGAGGGCGGGGGAAAGCGCGAGCGCTGCGGGCAGGCGAATAAGGAAGGTGTTGAACAGGCATCTGGCACACGAAACTTTCAGATTGTAAGTGGAACATAGCTGCCGCTCGCACGCTTGCTGATTAGTTGCTAGTTGTCGTGTGGAAGAAGTACTGCAACGACTTCTTTCTGCTGCTCCCTACTGCTGTTGCTGCTCTCTGCGGCAACAATTTTATTTTCCCTTGGACTCCCAGATGCAGAGAAATGCCCTGCACAGCGCAGAATCCTGTCACACCATGGGTGGAATAGGGTGCTGCAAATCCGTGCTTGTGTCAGTGGCAGGGGTGAGCTGCACAAACATGTGCTGTCCTGTCACACGTTCTCCTCGCCAGACGCAGTGCAAAAGCTTTCTGCTTGCATTAAGAGCAAGAAAGGCAGAAGCCAGGACTCCGGAGCTCAGAGAAGGTAACAGCAAGAGGCGAGTCTCCTTCGGTAGAAGCTGCTTTCCGGAGCCCTTGGCAACCGGCCAAGGAACCATGTGTGTCAGAGGGAGAATGCCGGTCAGCGCGCGGGCGGGGGAAAGCGCGGGCGGGGGAAAGCGCGAGCGCTGCGGGCAGGCGAATAAGGAAGGTGTTGAACAGGCATCTGGCACGGGAAACTTTCAGACTGCAAGTGGAATGTAGATGCTGCTCAGCCGCTTGCTGACAAGTCTCTAGTTATCTTGTAGAAGAAGTACGGCCACGACTTCCTTCTGCTGCTCCCTACTGCTGTTGCTGCTCTCTGCGGCAACAATTTTACTTTCCCTTGGACTCCCAGATGCAGAGAAATGCCTTGCACAGCGCAGAAACCTGTCACACCATGGGTGGAATAGGGTGCTGCAAATCCGTGCTTGTGTCAGTGGCAGGGGTAAGCTGCACAAACATGTGCTGTCCTGTCACACGTTCTCCTCGCCAGACGCAGTGCAAAAGCTTTCTGCTTGCATTAAGAACAAGAAAGGCAGAAGCCAGGACTCCGGAGCTCAGAGATGGTAACCGCAAGAGGCGAGCCTCCTTCGGCAGAAGCTGCTTTCCGGAGCTCTTGGCAACCGGCCAAGGAACCATATGTGTCTGTGGAACGCTGCTGGTCAGCGCGCTGGTGGGGGAAAGCGCGAGCGCTGCGGGCAGGCGAATAAGGAAGGTGTTGAACAGGCATCTGGCACGGGAAACTTTCAGATTGTAAGTGGAACATAGCTGACGCTCGCATCCTTGCTGATTAGTTGCTAGTTGTCGTGTGGAAGAAGTACTGCAACGACTTCTTTCTGCTGCTCCCTACTGCTGTTGCTGCTCTCTGCGGCAACAATTTTACTTTCCCTTGGACTCCCAGATGCAGAGAAATGCCTTGCACAGCGCAGAAACCTGTCACACCATGGGTGGAATAGGGTGCTGCAAATCCGTGCTTGTGTCAGAGGCAGGGGTAAGCTGCACAAACATGTGCTGTCCTGTCACACGTTCTCCTCGCCAGACGCAGTGCAAAAGCTTTCCGCTTGCAATAAGAGCAAGAAAGGCAGATGCCGCGACTCCGGGGTTCGGAGAAGGCAACCGCAAGAGGCGAGTCTCCTTCGGTAGAAGCTGCTTTCCGGAGATCTTGGCAACCGGCCAAGGAACCATGTGTGTCAGAGGGAGAATGCCGGTCAGCGCGCGGGCGGGGGAAAGCGCGAGCGCTGCGGGCAGGCGAATAAGAAAGGTGTTGAACAGGCATGTGGCACGGGAAACTTTCAGACTGCAAGTGGAACGTAGATGATTCTCAGCCGCTTGCTGACAAGTGTCTAGTTGTCTTGTAGAAGAAGTACGGCCACGACTTCCTTCTGCTGCTCCCTACTGCTGTTGCTGCTCTCTGCGACAACAATTTTACTTTCCCTTGGACTCCCAGATGCAGAGAAATGCCCTGCACAGCGCAGATACCTGTCACACCATGGGTGGAATAGGGTGCTGCAAATCCGTGCTTGTGTCAGTGGCAGGGGTGAGCTGCACAAACATGTGCTGTCCTGTCACACGTTCTCCTCGCCAGACGCAATGCAAAAGCTTTCTGCTTGCATTAAGAGCAAGAAAGGCAGAAGCCAGGACTCCGGAGCTCAGAGAAGGTAACCGCAAGAGGCGAGTCTCCTTCGGTAGAAGCTGCTTTCCGGATCCCTTGGCAACCGGCCAAGGAACCATATGTGTCTGTGGAACGCTGCTGGTCAGCGCGCTGGCGGGGGAAAGCGCGAGCGCTGCGGGCAGGCGAATAAGGAAGGTGTTGAACAGGCATCTGGCACGCGAAACTTTCAGATTGCAAGTGGAACATAGCTGCCGCTCGCTTGCTTGCTGATTAGTTGCTAGTTGTCGTGTGGAAGAAGTACTGCTACGACATCCTTCTGCTGCTCCCTACTGCTGTTGCTGCTCTCTGCGGCAACAATTTTACTTTCCCTTGGACTCCCAGATGCAGAGAAATGCCCTGCACAGCGCAGAAACCTGTCACACCATGGGTGGAATAGGGTGCTGCAAATCCGTGCTTGTGTCAGTGGCAGGGGTGAGCTGCACAAACATGTGCTGTCCTGTCACACGTTCTCCTCGCCAGACGCAGTGCAAAAGCTTTCTGCTTGTATTAAGAGCAAGAAAGGCAGAAGCCAGGACTCCGGAGCTCAGAGAAGGTAACCGCAAGAGGCGAGTCTCCTTCGGTAGAAGCTGCTTTCCGGAGCCCTTGGCAACCGGCTAAGGAACCATGTGTGTCAGAGGGAGAATGCCGGTCAGCGCGCGGGCGGGGGAAAGCGCGAGCGCTGCGGGCAGGCGAATAAGAAAGGTGTTGAACAGGCATGTGGCACGGGAAACTTTCAGACTGCAAGTGGAACGTAGATGCTGCTCAGCCGCTTGCTGACAAGTGTCTAGTTGTCTTGTAGAAGAAGTACGGCCACGACTTCCTTCTGCTGCTCCCTACTGCTGTTGCTGCTCTCTGCGACAACAATTTTACTTTCCCTTGGACTCCCAGATGCAGAGAAATGCCCTGCACAGCGCAGAAACTTGTCACACCATGGGTGGAATAGGGTGCTGCAAATCCGTGCTTGTGTCAGTGGCAGGGGTGAGCTGAACAAACAGGTGCTGTCCTGTCACACGTTCTCTTCGCCAGACGCAGTGCAAAACCTTTCCGCTTGCAATAAGAGCAAGAAAGGCAGATGCCGCGACTCCGGGGTTCGGAGAAGGCAACCGCAAGAGGCGAGTCTCCTTCGGTAGAAGCTGCTTTCCGGAGCCCTTGGCAACCGGCTAAGGAACCATGTGTGTCAGAGGGAGAATACCGGTCAGCGCGCGGGCGGGGGAAAGCGCGGGCGGGGGAAAGCGCGAGCGCTGCGGGCAGGCGAATAAGGAAGGTGTTGAACAGGCATCTGGCACGGGAAACTTTCAGATTGCAAGTGGAACATAGCTGCCGCTCGCATGCTTGCTGATTAGTTGCTAGTTGTCGTGTGGAAGAAGTACTGCAACGACATCCTTCTGCTGCTCCCTACTGCTGTTGCTGCTCTCTGCGGCAACAATTTTACTTTCCCTTGGACTCCCAGATGCAGAGAAATGCCCTGCACAGCGCAGAAACCTGTCACACCATGGGTGGAATAGGGGGCTGCAAATCCGTGCTTGTGTCAGTGGCAGGGGTAAGCTGCACAAACATGTGCTGTCCTGTCACACGTTCTCCTCGCCAGACGCAGTGCAAAAGCTTTCTGCTTGCATTAAGAGCAAGAAAGGCAGAAGCCAGGACTCCGGAGCTCAGAGAAGGTAACCGCAAGAGGCGAGTCTCCTTCGGTAGAAGCTGCTTTCCGGAGCCCTTGGCAACCGGCCAAGGAACCATGTGTGTCAGAGGGAGAATGCCGGTCAGCGAGCGGGCGGGGGAAAGCGCGGGCGGGGGAAAGCGCGAGCGCTGCGGGCAGGCGAATAAGGAAGGTGTTGAACAGGCATCTGGCACGGGAAACTTTCAGATTGTAAGTGGAACATAGCTGACGCTCGCATCCTTGCTGATTAGTTGCTAGTTGTCGTGTGGAAGAAGTACTGCAACGACTTCTTTCTGCTGCTCCCTACTGCTGTTGCTGCTCTCTGCGGCAACAATTTTACTTTCCCTTGGACTCCCAGATGCAGAGAAATGCCCTGCACAGCGCAGAAACCTGTCACACCATGGGTGGAATAGGGTGCTGCAAATCCGTGCTTGTGTCAGTGGCAGGGGTGAGCTGCACAAACATGTGCTGTCCTGTCACACGTTCTCCTCGCCAGACGCAGTGCAAAAGCTTTCTGCTTGCATTAAGAGCAAGAAAGGCAGAAGCCAGGACTCCGGAGCTCAGAGAAGGTAACCGCAAGAGGCGAGTCTCCTTCGGTAGAAGCTGCTTTCCGGAGCCCTTGGCAACCGGCCAAGGAACCATATGTGTCTGTGGAACGCTGCTGGTCAGCGCGCTGGCGGGGGAAAGCGCGAGCGCTGCGGGCAGGCGAATAAGGAAGGTGTTGAACAGGCATCTGGCACGGGAAACTTTCAGATTGCAAGTGGAACATAGCTGCCGCTCGCATCCTTGCTGATTAGTTGCTAGTTGTCGTGTGGAAGAAGTACTGCAACGACTTCTTTCTGCTGCTCCCTACTGCTGTTGCTGCTCTCTGCGGCAACAATTTTACTTTTCCTTGGACTCCCAGATGCAGAGAAATGCCCTGCACAGCGCAGAAACCTGTCACACCATGGGTGGAATAGGGTGCTGCAAATCCGTGCTTGTGTCAGTGGCAGGGGTGAGCTGCACAAACATGTGCTGTCTTGTCACACGTTCTCCTCGCCAGACGCAGTGCAAAAACTTTCTGCTTGCATTAAGAGCAAGAAAGGCAGATGCCGCGACTCCGGGGTTCGGAGAAGGCAACCGCAAGAGGCGAGTCTCCTTCGGTAGAAGCTGCTTTCCGGAGCCCTTGGCAACCGGCTAAGGAACCATGTGTGTCAGAGGGAGAATACCGGTCAGCGCGCGGGCGGGGGAAAGCGCGGGCGGGGGAAAGCGCGAGCGCTGCGGGCAGGCGAATAAGGAAGGTGTTGAACAGGCATCTGGCACGGGAAACTTTCAGATTGCAAGTGGAACATAGCTGCCGCTCGCATGCTTGCTGATTAGTTGCTAGTTGTCGTGTGGAAGAAGTACTGCAACGACATCCTTCTGCTGCTCCCTACTGCTGTTGCTGCTCTCTGCGGCAACAATTTTACTTTCCCTTGGACTCCCAGATGCAGAGAAATGCCCTGCACAGCGCAGAAACCTGTCACACCATGGGTGGAATAGGGTGCTGCAAATCCGTGCTTGTGTCAGTGGCAGGGGTGAGCTGCACAAACATGTGCTGTCCTGTCACACGTTCTCCTCGCCAGACGCAGTGCAAAAGCTTTCTGCTTGCATTAAGAGCAAGAAAGGCAGAAGCCAGGACTCCGGATCTCAGAGAAGGTAACCGCAAGAGGCGAGTCTCCTTCGGTAGAAGCTGCTTTCCGGATCCCTTGGCAACCGGCCAAGGAACCATATGTGTCTGTGGAACGCTGCTGGTCAGCGCGCTGGCGGGGGAAAGTGCGAGCGCTGCGGGCAGGCGAATAAGGAAGGTGTTGAACAGGCATCTGGCACGCGAAACTTTCAGATTGCAAGTGGAATGTAGATGCTGCTCAGCCGCTTGCTGACAAGTCTCTAGTTATCTTGTAGAAGAAGTACGGCCACGACTTCCTTCTGCTGCTCCCTACTGCTGTTGCTGCTCTCTGCGGCAACAATTTTACTTTCCCTTGGACTCCCAGATGCAGAGAAATGCCTTGCACAGCGCAGAAACCTGTCACACCATGGGTGGAATAGGGTGCTGCAAATCCGTGCTTGTGTCAGTGGCAGGGGTAAGCTGCACAAACATGTGCTGTCCTGTCACACGTTCTCCTCGCCAGACGCAGTGCAAAAGCTTTCTGCTTGCAATAAGAGCAAGAAAGGCAGATGCCGCGACTCCGGGGTTCAGAGAAGGCAACCACAAGAGGCGAGTCTCCTTCGGTAGAAGCTGCTTTCCGGAGCCCTTGGCAACCGGCCAAGGAACCATGTGTGTCAGAGGGAGAATGCCGGTCAGCGCGCGGGCGGGGGAAAGCGCGAGCGCTGCGGGCAGGCGAATAAGAAAGGTGTTGAACAGGCATGTGGCACGGGAAACTTTCAGACTGCAAGTGGAACGTAGATGCTGCTCAGCCGCTTGCTGACAAGTGTCTATTTGTCTTGTAGAAGAAGTACGGCCACGACTTCCTTCTGCTGCTCCCTACTGCTGTTGCTGCTCTCTGCGACAACAATTTTACTTTCCCTTGGACTCCCAGATGCAGAGAAATGCCCTGCACAGCGCAGAAACCTGTCACACCATGGGTGGAATAGGGTGCTGCAAATCCGTGCTTGTGTCAGTGGCAGGGGTGAGCTGCACAAACATGTGCTGTCCTGTCACACGTTCTCCCCGCCAGACGCAGTGCAAAAGCTTTCTGCTTGCATTAAGAGCAAGAAAGGCAGAAGGCAGGACTCCGGAGCTCAGAGAAGGTAACCGCAAGAGGCGAGCCTCCTTCGGCAGAAGCTGCTTTCCAGAGCTCTTGGCAACCGGCCAAGGAACCATATGTGTCTGTGGAACGCTGCTGGTCAGCGCGCTGGCGGGGGAAAGCGCGAGCGCTGCGGGCAGGCGAATAAGGAAGGTGTTGAACAGGCATCTGGCACACGAAACTTTCAGATTGTAACTGGAACATAGCTGCCGCTCGCATCCTTGCTGATTAGTTGCTAGTTGTCGTGTGGAAGAAGTACTGCAACGACTTCTTTCTGCTGCTCCCTACTGCTGTTGCTGCTCTCTGCGGCAACAATTTTACTTTCCCTTGGACTCCCAGATGCAGAGAAATGCCCTGCACAGCGCAGAAACCTGTCACACCATGGGTGGAATAGGGTGCTGCAAATCCGTGCTTGTGTCAGTGGCAGGGGTGAGCTGAACAAACATGTGCTGTCCTGTCACACGTTCTCTTCGCCAGACGCAGTGCAAAACCTTTCCGCTTGCAATAAGAGCAAGAAAGGCAGATGCCGCGACTCCGGGGTTCGGAGAAGGCAACCGCAAGAGGCGAGTCTCCTTCGGTAGAAGCTGCTTTCCGGAGCCCTTGGCAACCGGCTAAGGAACCATGTGTGTCAGAGGGAGAATACCGGTCAGCGCGCGGGCGGGGGAAAGCGCGGGCGGGGGAAAGCGCGAGCGCTGCGGGCAGGCGAATAAGGAAGGTGTTGAACAGGCATCTGGCACGGGAAACTTTCAGATTGCAAGTGGAACATAGCTGCCGCTCGCATGCTTGCTGATTAGTTGCTAGTTGTCGTGTGGAAGAAGTACTGCAACGACATCCTTCTGCTGCTCCCTACTGCTGTTGCTGCTCTCTGCGGCAACAATTTTACTTTCCCTTGGACTCCCAGATGCAGAGAAATGCCCTGCACAGCGCAGAAACCTGTCACACCATGGGTGGAATAGGGGGCTGCAAATCCGTGCTTGTGTCAGTGGCAGGGGTAAGCTGCACAAACATGTGCTGTCCTGTCACACGTTCTCCTCGCCAGACGCAGTGCAAAAGCTTTCTGCTTGCATTAAGAGCAAGAAAGGCAGAAGCCAGGACTCCGGAGCTCAGAGAAGGTAACCGCAAGAGGCGAGCCTCCTTCGGTAGAAGCTGCTTTCCGGAGCCCTTGGCAACCGGCCAAGGAAACATGTGTGTCAGAGGGAGAATGCCGGTCAGCGCGCGGGCGGGGGAAAGCGCGGGCGGGGGAAAGCGCGAGCGCTGCGGGCAGGCGAATAAGGAAGGTGTTGAACAGGCATCTGGCACGGGAAACTTTCAGACTGCAAGTGGAATGTAGATGCTGCTCAGCCGCTTGCTGACAAGTCTCTAGTTATCTTGTAGAAGAAGTACGGCCACGACTTCCTTCTGCTGCTCCCTACTGCTGTTGCTGCTCTCTGCGGCAACAATTTTACTTTCCCTTGGACTCCCAGATGCAGAGAAATGCCTTGCACAGCGCAGAAACCTGTCACACCATGGGTGGAATAGGGTGCTGCAAATCCGTGCTTGTGTCAGTGGCAGGGGTAAGCTGCACAAACATGTGCTGTCCTGTCACACGTTCTCCTCGCCAGACGCAGTGCAAAAGCTTTCTGCTTGCAATAAGAGCAAGAAAGGCAGATGCCGCGACTCCGGGGTTCAGAGAAGGCAACCACAAGAGGCGAGTCTCCTTCGGTAGAAGCTGCTTTCCGGAGCCCTTGGCAACCGGCCAAGGAACCATGTGTGTCAGAGGGAGAATGCCGGTCAGCGCGCGGGCGGGGGAAAGCGCGAGCGCTGCGGGCAGGCGAATAAGAAAGGTGTTGAACAGGCATGTGGCACGGGAAACTTTCAGACTGCAAGTGGAACGTAGATGCTGCTCAGCCGCTTGCTGACAAGTGTCTAGTTGTCTTGTAGAAGAAGTACGGCCACGACTTCCTTCTGCTGCTCCCTACTGCTGTTGCTGCTCTCTGCGACAACAATTTTACTTTCCCTTGGACTCCCAGATGCAGAGAAATGCCCTGCACAGCGCAGAAACCTGTCACACCATGGGTGGAATAGGGTGCTGCAAATCCGTGCTTGTGTCAGTGGCAGGGGTGAGCTGCACAAACATGTGCTGTCCTGTCACACGTTCTCCCCGCCAGACGCAGTGCAAAAGCTTTCTGCTTGCATTAAGAGCAAGAAAGGCAGAAGGCAGGACTCCGGAGCTCAGAGAAGGTAACCGCAAGAGGCGAGCCTCCTTCGGCAGAAGCTGCTTTCCAGAGCTCTTGGCAACCGGCCAAGGAACCATATGTGTCTGTGGAACGCTGCTGGTCAGCGCGCTGGCGGGGGAAAGCGCGAGCGCTGCGGGCAGGCGAATAAGGAAGGTGTTGAACAGGCATCTGGCACACGAAACTTTCAGATTGTAACTGGAACATAGCTGCCGCTCGCATCCTTGCTGATTAGTTGCTAGTTGTCGTGTGGAAGAAGTACTGCAACGACTTCTTTCTGCTGCTCCCTACTGCTGTTGCTGCTCTCTGCGGCAACAATTTTACTTTCCCTTGGACTCCCAGATGCAGAGAAATGCCCTGCACAGCGCAGAAACCTGTCACACCATGGGTGGAATAGGGTGCTGCAAATCCGTGCTTGTGTCAGTGGCAGGGGTGAGCTGAACAAACATGTGCTGTCCTGTCACACGTTCTCTTCGCCAGACGCAGTGCAAAACCTTTCCGCTTGCAATAAGAGCAAGAAAGGCAGATGCCGCGACTCCGGGGTTCGGAGAAGGCAACCGCAAGAGGCGAGTCTCCTTCGGTAGAAGCTGCTTTCCGGAGCCCTTGGCAACCGGCTAAGGAACCATGTGTGTCAGAGGGAGAATACCGGTCAGCGCGCGGGCGGGGGAAAGCGCGGGCGGGGGAAAGCGCGAGCGCTGCGGGCAGGCGAATAAGGAAGGTGTTGAACAGGCATCTGGCACGGGAAACTTTCAGATTGCAAGTGGAACATAGCTGCCGCTCGCATGCTTGCTGATTAGTTGCTAGTTGTCGTGTGGAAGAAGTACTGCAACGACATCCTTCTGCTGCTCCCTACTGCTGTTGCTGCTCTCTGCGGCAACAATTTTACTTTCCCTTGGACTCCCAGATGCAGAGAAATGCCCTGCACAGCGCAGAAACCTGTCACACCATGGGTGGAATAGGGGGCTGCAAATCCGTGCTTGTGTCAGTGGCAGGGGTAAGCTGCACAAACATGTGCTGTCCTGTCACACGTTCTCCTCGCCAGACGCAGTGCAAAAGCTTTCTGCTTGCATTAAGAGCAAGAAAGGCAGAAGCCAGGACTCCGGAGCTCAGAGAAGGTAACCGCAAGAGGCGAGTCTCCTTCGGTAGAAGCTGCTTTCCGGAGCCCTTGGCAACCGGCCAAGGAACCATGTGTGTCAGAGGGAGAATGCCGGTCAGCGAGCGGGCGGGGGAAAGCGCGGGCGGGGGAAAGCGCGAGCGCTGCGGGCAGGCGAATAAGGAAGGTGTTGAACAGGCATCTGGCACGGGAAACTTTCAGATTGTAAGTGGAACATAGCTGACGCTCGCATCCTTGCTGATTAGTTGCTAGTTGTCGTGTGGAAGAAGTACTGCAACGACTTCTTTCTGCTGCTCCCTACTGCTGTTGCTGCTCTCTGCGGCAACAATTTTACTTTCCCTTGGACTCCCAGATGCAGAGAAATGCCCTGCACAGCGCAGAAACCTGTCACACCATGGGTGGAATAGGGTGCTGCAAATCCGTGCTTGTGTCAGTGGCAGGGGTGAGCTGCACAAACATGTGCTGTCCTGTCACACGTTCTCCTCGCCAGACGCAGTGCAAAAGCTTTCTGCTTGCATTAAGAGCAAGAAAGGCAGAAGCCAGGACTCCGGAGCTCAGAGAAGGTAACCGCAAGAGGCGAGTCTCCTTCGGTAGAAGCTGCTTTCCGGATCCCTTGGCAACCGGCCAAGGAACCATATGTGTCTGTGGAACGCTGCTGGTCAGCGCGCTGGCGGGGGAAAGTGCGAGCGCTGCGGGCAGGCGAATAAGGAAGGTGTTGAACAGGCATCTGGCACGCGAAACTTTCAGATTGCAAGTGGAACATAGCTGCCGCTCGCATGCTTGCTGATTAGTTGCTAGTTGTCGTGTGGAAGAAGTACTGCTACGACATCCTTCTGCTGCTCCCTACTGCTGTTGCTGCTCTCTGCGGCAACAATTTTACTTTCCCTTGGACTCCCAGATGCAGAGAAATGCCCTGCACAGCGCAGAAACCTGTCACACCATGGGTGGAATAGGGTGCTGCAAATCCGTGCTTGTGTCAGTGGCAGGGGTGAGCTGCACAAACATGTGCTGTCCTGTCACACGTTCTCCTCGCCAGACGCAGTGCAAAAGCTTTCTGCTTGTATTAAGAGCAAGAAAGGCAGAAGCCAGGACTCCGGAGCTCAGAGAAGGTAACCGCAAGAGGCGAGTCTCCTTCGGTAGAAGCTGCTTTCCGGAGCCCTTGGCAACCGGCTAAGGAACCATGTGTGTCAGAGGGAGAATGCCGGTCAGCGCGCGGGCGGGGGAAAGCGCGGGCGGGGGAAAGCGCGAGCGCTGCGGGCAGGCGAATAAGGAAGGTGTTGAACAGGCATCTGGCACGGGAAACTTTCAGACTGCAAGTGGAATGTAGATGCTGCTCAGCCGCTTGCTGACAAGTCTCTAGTTATCTTGTAGAAGAAGTACGGCCACGACTTCCTTCTGCTGCTCCCTACTGCTGTTGCTGCTCTCTGCGGCAACAATTTTACTTTCCCTTGGACTCCCAGATGCAGAGAAATGCCTTGCACAGCGCAGAAACCTGTCACACCATGGGTGGAATAGGGTGCTGCAAATCCGTGCTTGTGTCAGTGGCAGGGGTAAGCTGCACAAACATGTGCTGTCCTGTCACACGTTCTCCTCGCCAGACGCAGTGCAAAAGCTTTCTGCTTGCATTAAGAACAAGAAAGGCAGAAGCCAGGACTCCGGAGCTCAGAGATGGTAACCGCAAGAGGCGAGCCTCCTTCGGCAGAAGCTGCTTTCCGGAGCTCTTGGCAACCGGCCAAGGAACCATATGTGTCTGTGGAACGCTGCTGGTCAGCGCGCTGGTGGGGGAAAGCGCGAGCGCTGCGGGCAGGCGAATAAGGAAGGTGTTGAACAGGCATCTGGCACGGGAAACTTTCAGATTGTAAGTGGAACATAGCTGACGCTCGCATCCTTGCTGATTAGTTGCTAGTTGTCGTGTGGAAGAAGTACTGCAACGACTTCTTTCTGCTGCTCCCTACTGCTGTTGCTGCTCTCTGCGGCAACAATTTTACTTTCCCTTGGACTCCCAGATGCAGAGAAATGCCTTGCACAGCGCAGAAACCTGTCACACCATGGGTGGAATAGGGTGCTGCAAATCCGTGCTTGTGTCAGAGGCAGGGGTAAGCTGCACAAACATGTGCTGTCCTGTCACACGTTCTCCTCGCCAGACGCAGTGCAAAAGCTTTCCGCTTGCAATAAGAGCAAGAAAGGCAGATGCCGCGACTCCGGGGTTCGGAGAAGGCAACCGCAAGAGGCGAGTCTCCTTCGGTAGAAGCTGCTTTCCGGAGATCTTGGCAACCGGCCAAGGAACCATGTGTGTCAGAGGGAGAATGCCGGTCAGCGCGCGGGCGGGGGAAAGCGCGAGCGCTGCGGGCAGGCGAATAAGAAAGGTGTTGAACAGGCATGTGGCACGGGAAACTTTCAGACTGCAAGTGGAACGTAGATGATTCTCAGCCGCTTGCTGACAAGTGTCTAGTTGTCTTGTAGAAGAAGTACGGCCACGACTTCCTTCTGCTGCTCCCTACTGCTGTTGCTGCTCTCTGCGACAACAATTTTACTTTCCCTTGGACTCCCAGATGCAGAGAAATGCCCTGCACAGCGCAGATACCTGTCACACCATGGGTGGAATAGGGTGCTGCAAATCCGTGCTTGTGTCAGTGGCAGGGGTGAGCTGCACAAACATGTGCTGTCCTGTCACACGTTCTCCTCGCCAGACGCAATGCAAAAGCTTTCTGCTTGCATTAAGAACAAGAAAGGCAGAAGCCAGGACTCCGGAGCTCAGAGATGGTAACCGCAAGAGGCGAGCCTCCTTCGGCAGAAGCTGCTTTCCGGAGCTCTTGGCAACCGGCCAAGGAACCATATGTGTCTGTGGAACGCTGCTGGTCAGCGCGCTGGTGGGGGAAAGCGCGAGCGCTGCGGGCAGGCGAATAAGGAAGGTGTTGAACAGGCATCTGGCACGGGAAACTTTCAGATTGCAAGTGGAACATAGCTGCCGCTCGCATCCTTGCTGATTAGTTGCTAGTTGTCGTGTGGAAGAAGTACTGCTACGACATCCTTCTGCTGCTCCCTACTGCTGTTGCTGCTCTCTGCGGCAACAATTTTACTTTCCCTTGGACTCCCAGATGCAGAGAAATGCCCTGCACAGCGCAGAAACCTGTCACACCATGGGTGGAATAGGGTGCTGCAAATCCGTGCTTGTGTCAGTGGCAGGGGTGAGCTGCACAAACATGTGCTGTCCTGTCACACGTTCTCCTCGCCAGACGCAGTGCAAAAGCTTTCTGCTTGTATTAAGAGCAAGAAAGGCAGAAGCCAGGACTCCGGAGCTCAGAGAAGGTAACCGCAAGAGGCGAGTCTCCTTCGGTAGAAGCTGCTTTCCGGAGCCCTTGGCAACCGGCTAAGGAACCATGTGTGTCAGAGGGAGAATGCCGGTCAGCGCGCGGGCGGGGGAAAGCGCGAGCGCTGCGGGCAGGCGAATAAGAAAGGTGTTGAACAGGCATGTGGCACGGGAAACTTTCAGACTGCAAGTGGAACGTAGATGCTGCTCAGCCGCTTGCTGACAAGTGTCTAGTTGTCTTGTAGAAGAAGTACGGCCACGACTTCCTTCTGCTGCTCCCTACTGCTGTTGCTGCTCTCTGCGACAACAATTTTACTTTCCCTTGGACTCCCAGATGCAGAGAAATGCCCTGCACAGCGCAGAAACTTGTCACACCATGGGTGGAATAGGGTGCTGCAAATCCGTGCTTGTGTCAGTGGCAGGGGTGAGCTGAACAAACATGTGCTGTCCTGTCACACGTTCTCTTCGCCAGACGCAGTGCAAAACCTTTCCGCTTGCAATAAGAGCAAGAAAGGCAGATGCCGCGACTCCGGGGTTCGGAGAAGGCAACCGCAAGAGGCGAGTCTCCTTCGGTAGAAGCTGCTTTCCGGAGCCCTTGGCAACCGGCTAAGGAACCATGTGTGTCAGAGGGAGAATACCGGTCAGCGCGCGGGCGGGGGAAAGCGCGGGCGGGGGAAAGCGCGAGCGCTGCGGGCAGGCGAATAAGGAAGGTGTTGAACAGGCATCTGGCACGGGAAACTTTCAGATTGCAAGTGGAACATAGCTGCCGCTCGCATGCTTGCTGATTAGTTGCTAGTTGTCGTGTGGAAGAAGTACTGCAACGACATCCTTCTGCTGCTCCCTACTGCTGTTGCTGCTCTCTGCGGCAACAATTTTACTTTCCCTTGGACTCCCAGATGCAGAGAAATGCCCTGCACAGCGCAGAAACCTGTCACACCATGGGTGGAATAGGGGGCTGCAAATCCGTGCTTGTGTCAGTGGCAGGGGTAAGCTGCACAAACATGTGCTGTCCTGTCACACGTTCTCCTCGCCAGACGCAGTGCAAAAGCTTTCTGCTTGCATTAAGAGCAAGAAAGGCAGAAGCCAGGACTCCGGAGCTCAGAGAAGGTAACCGCAAGAGGCGAGTCTCCTTCGGTAGAAGCTGCTTTCCGGAGCCCTTGGCAACCGGCCAAGGAACCATGTGTGTCAGAGGGAGAATGCCGGTCAGCGAGCGGGCGGGGGAAAGCGCGGGCGGGGGAAAGCGCGAGCGCTGCGGGCAGGCGAATAAGGAAGGTGTTGAACAGGCATCTGGCACGGGAAACTTTCAGATTGTAAGTGGAACATAGCTGACGCTCGCATCCTTGCTGATTAGTTGCTAGTTGTCGTGTGGAAGAAGTACTGCAACGACTTCTTTCTGCTGCTCCCTACTGCTGTTGCTGCTCTCTGCGGCAACAATTTTACTTTCCCTTGGACTCCCAGATGCAGAGAAATGCCCTGCACAGCGCAGAAACCTGTCACACCATGGGTGGAATAGGGTGCTGCAAATCCGTGCTTGTGTCAGTGGCAGGGGTGAGCTGCACAAACATGTGCTGTCCTGTCACACGTTCTCCTCGCCAGACGCAGTGCAAAAGCTTTCTGCTTGCATTAAGAGCAAGAAAGGCAGAAGCCAGGACTCCGGAGCTCAGAGAAGGTAACCGCAAGAGGCGAGTCTCCTTCGGTAGAAGCTGCTTTCCGGAGCCCTTGGCAACCGGCCAAGGAACCATATGTGTCTGTGGAACGCTGCTGGTCAGCGCGCTGGCGGGGGAAAGCGCGAGCGCTGCGGGCAGGCGAATAAGGAAGGTGTTGAACAGGCATCTGGCACGGGAAACTTTCAGATTGCAAGTGGAACATAGCTGCCGCTCGCATCCTTGCTGATTAGTTGCTAGTTGTCGTGTGGAAGAAGTACTGCAACGACTTCTTTCTGCTGCTCCCTACTGCTGTTGCTGCTCTCTGCGGCAACAATTTTACTTTTCCTTGGACTCCCAGATGCAGAGAAATGCCCTGCACAGCGCAGAAACCTGTCACACCATGGGTGGAATAGGGTGCTGCAAATCCGTGCTTGTGTCAGTGGCAGGGGTGAGCTGCACAAACATGTGCTGTCTTGTCACACGTTCTCCTCGCCAGACGCAGTGCAAAAACTTTCTGCTTGCATTAAGAGCAAGAAAGGCAGATGCCGCGACTCCGGGGTTCGGAGAAGGCAACCGCAAGAGGCGAGTCTCCTTCGGTAGAAGCTGCTTTCCGGAGCCCTTGGCAACCGGCTAAGGAACCATGTGTGTCAGAGGGAGAATACCGGTCAGCGCGCGGGCGGGGGAAAGCGCGGGCGGGGGAAAGCGCGAGCGCTGCGGGCAGGCGAATAAGGAAGGTGTTGAACAGGCATCTGGCACGGGAAACTTTCAGATTGCAAGTGGAACATAGCTGCCGCTCGCATGCTTGCTGATTAGTTGCTAGTTGTCGTGTGGAAGAAGTACTGCAACGACATCCTTCTGCTGCTCCCTACTGCTGTTGCTGCTCTCTGCGGCAACAATTTTACTTTCCCTTGGACTCCCAGATGCAGAGAAATGCCCTGCACAGCGCAGAAACCTGTCACACCATGGGTGGAATAGGGTGCTGCAAATCCGTGCTTGTGTCAGTGGCAGGGGTGAGCTGCACAAACATGTGCTGTCCTGTCACACGTTCTCCTCGCCAGACGCAGTGCAAAAGCTTTCTGCTTGCATTAAGAGCAAGAAAGGCAGAAGCCAGGACTCCGGAGCTCAGAGAAGGTAACCGCAAGAGGCGAGTCTCCTTCGGTAGAAGCTGCTTTCCGGATCCCTTGGCAACCGGCCAAGGAACCATATGTGTCTGTGGAACGCTGCTGGTCAGCGCGCTGGCGGGGGAAAGTGCGAGCGCTGCGGGCAGGCGAATAAGGAAGGTGTTGAACAGGCATCTGGCACGCGAAACTTTCAGATTGCAAGTGGAACATAGCTGCCGCTCGCTTGCTTGCTGATTAGTTGCTAGTTGTCGTGTGGAAGAAGTACTGCTACGACATCCTTCTGCTGCTCCCTACTGCTGTTGCTGCTCTCTGCGGCAACAATTTTACTTTCCCTTGGACTCCCAGATGCAGAGAAATGCCCTGCACAGCGCAGAAACCTGTCACACCATGGGTGGAATAGGGTGCTGCAAATCCGTGCTTGTGTCAGTGGCAGGGGTGAGCTGCACAAACATGTGCTGTCCTGTCACACGTTCTCCTCGCCAGACGCAGTGCAAAAGCTTTCTGCTTGTATTAAGAGCAAGAAAGGCAGAAGCCAGGACTCCGGAGCTCAGAGAAGGTAACCGCAAGAGGCGAGTCTCCTTCGGTAGAAGCTGCTTTCCGGAGCCCTTGGCAACCGGCTAAGGAACCATGTGTGTCAGAGGGAGAATGCCGGTCAGCGCGCGGGCGGGGGAAAGCGCGAGCGCTGCGGGCAGGCGAATAAGAAAGGTGTTGAACAGGCATGTGGCACGGGAAACTTTCAGACTGCAAGTGGAACGTAGATGCTGCTCAGCCGCTTGCTGACAAGTTTCTAGTTGTCTTGTAGAAGAAGTACGGCCACGACTTCCTTCTGCTGCTCCCTACTGCTGTTGCTGCTCTCTGCGACAACAATTTTACTTTCCCTTGGACTCCCAGATGCAGAGAAATGCCCTGCACAGCGCAGAAACTTGTCACACCATGGGTGGAATAGGGTGCTGCAAATCCGTGCTTGTGTCAGTGGCAGGGGTGAGCTGAACAAACATGTGCTGTCCTGTCACACGTTCTCTTCGCCAGACGCAGTGCAAAACCTTTCCGCTTGCAATAAGAGCAAGAAAGGCAGATGCCGCGACTCCGGGGTTCGGAGAAGGCAACCGCAAGAGGCGAGTCTCCTTCGGTAGAAGCTGCTTTCCGGAGCCCTTGGCAACCGGCCAAGGAACCATGTGTGTCAGAGGGAGAATGCCGGTCAGCGAGCGGGCGGGGGAAAGCGCGGGCGGGGGAAAGCGCGAGCGCTGCGGGCAGGCGAATAAGGAAGGTGTTGAACAGGCATCTGGCACGGGAAACTTTCAGATTGTAAGTGGAACATAGCTGACGCTCGCATCCTTGCTGATTAGTTGCTAGTTGTCGTGTGGAAGAAGTACTGCAACGACTTCTTTCTGCTGCTCCCTACTGCTGTTGCTGCTCTCTGCGGCAACAATTTTACTTTCCCTTGGACTCCCAGATGCAGAGAAATGCCCTGCACAGCGCAGAAACCTGTCACACCATGGGTGGAATAGGGTGCTGCAAATCCGTGCTTGTGTCAGTGGCAGGGGTGAGCTGCACAAACATGTGCTGTCCTGTCACACGTTCTCCTCGCCAGACGCAGTGCAAAAGCTTTCTGCTTGCATTAAGAGCAAGAAAGGCAGAAGCCAGGACTCCGGAGCTCAGAGAAGGTAACCGCAAGAGGCGAGTCTCCTTCGGTAGAAGCTGCTTTCCGGAGCCCTTGGCAACCGGCCAAGGAACCATATGTGTCTGTGGAACGCTGCTGGTCAGCGCGCTGGCGGGGGAAAGCGCGAGCGCTGCGGGCAGGCGAATAAGGAAGGTGTTGAACAGGCATCTGGCACGGGAAACTTTCAGATTGCAAGTGGAACATAGCTGCCGCTCGCATCCTTGCTGATTAGTTGCTAGTTGTCGTGTGGAAGAAGTACTGCAACGACTTCTTTCTGCTGCTCCCTACTGCTGTTGCTGCTCTCTGCGGCAACAATTTTACTTTTCCTTGGACTCCCAGATGCAGAGAAATGCCCTGCACAGCGCAGAAACCTGTCACACCATGGGTGGAATAGGGTGCTGCAAATCCGTGCTTGTGTCAGTGGCAGGGGTGAGCTGCACAAACATGTGCTGTCTTGTCACACGTTCTCCTCGCCAGACGCAGTGCAAAAACTTTCTGCTTGCATTAAGAGCAAGAAAGGCAGAAGCCAGGACTCCGGAGCTCAGAGAAGGTAACCGCAAGAGGCGAGCCTCCTTCGGTAGAAGCTGCTTTCCGGAGCCCTTGGCAACCGGCCAAGGAAACATGTGTGTCAGAGGGAGAATGCCGGTCAGCGCGCGGGCGGGGGAAAGCGCGGGCGGGGGAAAGCGCGAGCGCTGCGGGCAGGCGAATAAGGAAGGTGTTGAACAGGCATCTGGCACGGGAAACTTTCAGACTGCAAGTGGAATGTAGATGCTGCTCAGCCGCTTGCTGACAAGTCTCTAGTTATCTTGTAGAAGAAGTACGGCCACGACTTCCTTCTGCTGCTCCCTACTGCTGTTGCTGCTCTCTGCGGCAACAATTTTACTTTCCCTTGGACTCCCAGATGCAGAGAAATGCCTTGCACAGCGCAGAAACCTGTCACACCATGGGTGGAATAGGGTGCTGCAAATCCGTGCTTGTGTCAGTGGCAGGGGTAAGCTGCACAAACATGTGCTGTCCTGTCACACGTTCTCCTCGCCAGACGCAGTGCAAAAGCTTTCTGCTTGCAATAAGAGCAAGAAAGGCAGATGCCGCGACTCCGGGGTTCAGAGAAGGCAACCACAAGAGGCGAGTCTCCTTCGGTAGAAGCTGCTTTCCGGAGCCCTTGGCAACCGGCCAAGGAACCATGTGTGTCAGAGGGAGAATGCCGGTCAGCGCGCGGGCGGGGGAAAGCGCGAGCGCTGCGGGCAGGCGAATAAGAAAGGTGTTGAACAGGCATGTGGCACGGGAAACTTTCAGACTGCAAGTGGAACGTAGATGCTGCTCAGCCGCTTGCTGACAAGTGTCTAGTTGTCTTGTAGAAGAAGTACGGCCACGACTTCCTTCTGCTGCTCCCTACTGCTGTTGCTGCTCTCTGCGACAACAATTTTACTTTCCCTTGGACTCCCAGATGCAGAGAAATGCCCTGCACAGCGCAGAAACCTGTCACACCATGGGTGGAATAGGGTGCTGCAAATCCGTGCTTGTGTCAGTGGCAGGGGTGAGCTGCACAAACATGTGCTGTCCTGTCACACGTTCTCCCCGCCAGACGCAGTGCAAAAGCTTTCTGCTTGCATTAAGAGCAAGAAAGGCAGAAGGCAGGACTCCGGAGCTCAGAGAAGGTAACCGCAAGAGGCGAGCCTCCTTCGGCAGAAGCTGCTTTCCAGAGCTCTTGGCAACCGGCCAAGGAACCATATGTGTCTGTGGAACGCTGCTGGTCAGCGCGCTGGCGGGGGAAAGCGCGAGCGCTGCGGGCAGGCGAATAAGGAAGGTGTTGAACAGGCATCTGGCACACGAAACTTTCAGATTGTAACTGGAACATAGCTGCCGCTCGCATCCTTGCTGATTAGTTGCTAGTTGTCGTGTGGAAGAAGTACTGCAACGACTTCTTTCTGCTGCTCCCTACTGCTGTTGCTGCTCTCTGCGGCAACAATTTTACTTTCCCTTGGACTCCCAGATGCAGAGAAATGCCCTGCACAGCGCAGAAACCTGTCACACCATGGGTGGAATAGGGTGCTGCAAATCCGTGCTTGTGTCAGTGGCAGGGGTGAGCTGAACAAACATGTGCTGTCCTGTCACACGTTCTCTTCGCCAGACGCAGTGCAAAACCTTTCCGCTTGCAATAAGAGCAAGAAAGGCAGATGCCGCGACTCCGGGGTTCGGAGAAGGCAACCGCAAGAGGCGAGTCTCCTTCGGTAGAAGCTGCTTTCCGGAGCCCTTGGCAACCGGCTAAGGAACCATGTGTGTCAGAGGGAGAATACCGGTCAGCGCGCGGGCGGGGGAAAGCGCGGGCGGGGGAAAGCGCGAGCGCTGCGGGCAGGCGAATAAGGAAGGTGTTGAACAGGCATCTGGCACGGGAAACTTTCAGATTGCAAGTGGAACATAGCTGCCGCTCGCATGCTTGCTGATTAGTTGCTAGTTGTCGTGTGGAAGAAGTACTGCAACGACATCCTTCTGCTGCTCCCTACTGCTGTTGCTGCTCTCTGCGGCAACAATTTTACTTTCCCTTGGACTCCCAGATGCAGAGAAATGCCCTGCACAGCGCAGAAACCTGTCACACCATGGGTGGAATAGGGGGCTGCAAATCCGTGCTTGTGTCAGTGGCAGGGGTAAGCTGCACAAACATGTGCTGTCCTGTCACACGTTCTCCTCGCCAGACGCAGTGCAAAAGCTTTCTGCTTGCATTAAGAGCAAGAAAGGCAGAAGCCAGGACTCCGGAGCTCAGAGAAGGTAACCGCAAGAGGCGAGCCTCCTTCGGTAGAAGCTGCTTTCCGGAGCCCTTGGCAACCGGCCAAGGAAACATGTGTGTCAGAGGGAGAATGCCGGTCAGCGCGCGGGCGGGGGAAAGCGCGGGCGGGGGAAAGCGCGAGCGCTGCGGGCAGGCGAATAAGGAAGGTGTTGAACAGGCATCTGGCACGGGAAACTTTCAGACTGCAAGTGGAATGTAGATGCTGCTCAGCCGCTTGCTGACAAGTCTCTAGTTATCTTGTAGAAGAAGTACGGCCACGACTTCCTTCTGCTGCTCCCTACTGCTGTTGCTGCTCTCTGCGGCAACAATTTTACTTTCCCTTGGACTCCCAGATGCAGAGAAATGCCTTGCACAGCGCAGAAACCTGTCACACCATGGGTGGAATAGGGTGCTGCAAATCCGTGCTTGTGTCAGTGGCAGGGGTAAGCTGCACAAACATGTGCTGTCCTGTCACACGTTCTCCTCGCCAGACGCAGTGCAAAAGCTTTCTGCTTGCAATAAGAGCAAGAAAGGCAGATGCCGCGACTCCGGGGTTCAGAGAAGGCAACCACAAGAGGCGAGTCTCCTTCGGTAGAAGCTGCTTTCCGGAGCCCTTGGCAACCGGCCAAGGAACCATGTGTGTCAGAGGGAGAATGCCGGTCAGCGCGCGGGCGGGGGAAAGCGCGAGCGCTGCGGGCAGGCGAATAAGAAAGGTGTTGAACAGGCATGTGGCACGGGAAACTTTCAGACTGCAAGTGGAACGTAGATGCTGCTCAGCCGCTTGCTGACAAGTGTCTAGTTGTCTTGTAGAAGAAGTACGGCCACGACTTCCTTCTGCTGCTCCCTACTGCTGTTGCTGCTCTCTGCGACAACAATTTTACTTTCCCTTGGACTCCCAGATGCAGAGAAATGCCCTGCACAGCGCAGAAACCTGTCACACCATGGGTGGAATAGGGTGCTGCAAATCCGTGCTTGTGTCAGTGGCAGGGGTGAGCTGCACAAACATGTGCTGTCCTGTCACACGTTCTCCCCGCCAGACGCAGTGCAAAAGCTTTCTGCTTGCATTAAGAGCAAGAAAGGCAGAAGGCAGGACTCCGGAGCTCAGAGAAGGTAACCGCAAGAGGCGAGCCTCCTTCGGCAGAAGCTGCTTTCCAGAGCTCTTGGCAACCGGCCAAGGAACCATATGTGTCTGTGGAACGCTGCTGGTCAGCGCGCTGGCGGGGGAAAGCGCGAGCGCTGCGGGCAGGCGAATAAGGAAGGTGTTGAACAGGCATCTGGCACACGAAACTTTCAGATTGTAACTGGAACATAGCTGCCGCTCGCATCCTTGCTGATTAGTTGCTAGTTGTCGTGTGGAAGAAGTACTGCAACGACTTCTTTCTGCTGCTCCCTACTGCTGTTGCTGCTCTCTGCGGCAACAATTTTACTTTCCCTTGGACTCCCAGATGCAGAGAAATGCCCTGCACAGCGCAGAAACCTGTCACACCATGGGTGGAATAGGGTGCTGCAAATCCGTGCTTGTGTCAGTGGCAGGGGTGAGCTGAACAAACATGTGCTGTCCTGTCACACGTTCTCTTCGCCAGACGCAGTGCAAAACCTTTCCGCTTGCAATAAGAGCAAGAAAGGCAGATGCCGCGACTCCGGGGTTCGGAGAAGGCAACCGCAAGAGGCGAGTCTCCTTCGGTAGAAGCTGCTTTCCGGAGCCCTTGGCAACCGGCTAAGGAACCATGTGTGTCAGAGGGAGAATACCGGTCAGCGCGCGGGCGGGGGAAAGCGCGGGCGGGGGAAAGCGCGAGCGCTGCGGGCAGGCGAATAAGGAAGGTGTTGAACAGGCATCTGGCACGGGAAACTTTCAGATTGCAAGTGGAACATAGCTGCCGCTCGCATGCTTGCTGATTAGTTGCTAGTTGTCGTGTGGAAGAAGTACTGCAACGACATCCTTCTGCTGCTCCCTACTGCTGTTGCTGCTCTCTGCGGCAACAATTTTACTTTCCCTTGGACTCCCAGATGCAGAGAAATGCCCTGCACAGCGCAGAAACCTGTCACACCATGGGTGGAATAGGGGGCTGCAAATCCGTGCTTGTGTCAGTGGCAGGGGTAAGCTGCACAAACATGTGCTGTCCTGTCACACGTTCTCCTCGCCAGACGCAGTGCAAAAGCTTTCTGCTTGCATTAAGAGCAAGAAAGGCAGAAGCCAGGACTCCGGAGCTCAGAGAAGGTAACCGCAAGAGGCGAGTCTCCTTCGGTAGAAGCTGCTTTCCGGAGCCCTTGGCAACCGGCCAAGGAACCATGTGTGTCAGAGGGAGAATGCCGGTCAGCGAGCGGGCGGGGGAAAGCGCGGGCGGGGGAAAGCGCGAGCGCTGCGGGCAGGCGAATAAGGAAGGTGTTGAACAGGCATCTGGCACGGGAAACTTTCAGATTGTAAGTGGAACATAGCTGACGCTCGCATCCTTGCTGATTAGTTGCTAGTTGTCGTGTGGAAGAAGTACTGCAACGACTTCTTTCTGCTGCTCCCTACTGCTGTTGCTGCTCTCTGCGGCAACAATTTTACTTTCCCTTGGACTCCCAGATGCAGAGAAATGCCCTGCACAGCGCAGAAACCTGTCACACCATGGGTGGAATAGGGTGCTGCAAATCCGTGCTTGTGTCAGTGGCAGGGGTGAGCTGCACAAACATGTGCTGTCCTGTCACACGTTCTCCTCGCCAGACGCAGTGCAAAAGCTTTCTGCTTGCATTAAGAGCAAGAAAGGCAGAAGCCAGGACTCCGGAGCTCAGAGAAGGTAACCGCAAGAGGCGAGTCTCCTTCGGTAGAAGCTGCTTTCCGGATCCCTTGGCAACCGGCCAAGGAACCATATGTGTCTGTGGAACGCTGCTGGTCAGCGCGCTGGCGGGGGAAAGTGCGAGCGCTGCGGGCAGGCGAATAAGGAAGGTGTTGAACAGGCATCTGGCACGCGAAACTTTCAGATTGCAAGTGGAACATAGCTGCCGCTCGCTTGCTTGCTGATTAGTTGCTAGTTGTCGTGTGGAAGAAGTACTGCTACGACATCCTTCTGCTGCTCCCTACTGCTGTTGCTGCTCTCTGCGGCAACAATTTTACTTTCCCTTGGACTCCCAGATGCAGAGAAATGCCCTGCACAGCGCAGAAACCTGTCACACCATGGGTGGAATAGGGTGCTGCAAATCCGTGCTTGTGTCAGTGGCAGGGGTGAGCTGCACAAACATGTGCTGTCCTGTCACACGTTCTCCTCGCCAGACGCAGTGCAAAAGCTTTCTGCTTGTATTAAGAGCAAGAAAGGCAGAAGCCAGGACTCCGGGGTTCAGAGAAGGTAACCGCAAGAGGCGAGTCTCCTTCGGTAGAAGCTGCTTTCCGGAGCCCTTGGCAACCGGCTAAGGAACCATGTGTGTCAGAGGGAGAATGCCGGTCAGCGCGCGGGCGGGGGAAAGCGCGAGCGCTGCGGGCAGGCGAATAAGAAAGGTGTTGAACAGGCATGTGGCACGGGAAACTTTCAGACTGCAAGTGGAACGTAGATGCTGCTCAGCCGCTTGCTGACAAGTGTCTAGTTGTCTTGTAGAAGAAGTACGGCCACGACTTCCTTCTGCTGCTCCCTACTGCTGTTGCTGCTCTCTGCGACAACAATTTTACTTTCCCTTGGACTCCCAGATGCAGAGAAATGCCCTGCACAGCGCAGAAACTTGTCACACCATGGGTGGAATAGGGTGCTGCAAATCCGTGCTTGTGTCAGTGGCAGGGGTGAGCTGAACAAACATGTGCTGTCCTGTCACACGTTCTCTTCGCCAGACGCAGTGCAAAACCTTTCCGCTTGCAATAAGAGCAAGAAAGGCAGATGCCGCGACTCCGGGGTTCGGAGAAGGCAACCGCAAGAGGCGAGTCTCCTTCGGTAGAAGCTGCTTTCCGGAGCCCTTGGCAACCGGCTAAGGAACCATGTGTGTCAGAGGGAGAATACCGGTCAGCGCGCGGGCGGGGGAAAGCGCGGGCGGGGGAAAGCGCGAGCGCTGCGGGCAGGCGAATAAGGAAGGTGTTGAACAGGCATCTGGCACGGGAAACTTTCAGATTGCAAGTGGAACATAGCTGCCGCTCGCATGCTTGCTGATTAGTTGCTAGTTGTCGTGTGGAAGAAGTACTGCAACGACATCCTTCTGCTGCTCCCTACTGCTGTTGCTGCTCTCTGCGGCAACAATTTTACTTTCCCTTGGACTCCCAGATGCAGAGAAATGCCCTGCACAGCGCAGAAACCTGTCACACCATGGGTGGAATAGGGGGCTGCAAATCCGTGCTTGTGTCAGTGGCAGGGGTAAGCTGCACAAACATGTGCTGTCCTGTCACACGTTCTCCTCGCCAGACGCAGTGCAAAAGCTTTCTGCTTGCATTAAGAGCAAGAAAGGCAGAAGCCAGGACTCCGGAGCTCAGAGAAGGTAACCGCAAGAGGCGAGTCTCCTTCGGTAGAAGCTGCTTTCCGGAGCCCTTGGCAACCGGCCAAGGAACCATGTGTGTCAGAGGGAGAATGCCGGTCAGCGAGCGGGCGGGGGAAAGCGCGGGCGGGGGAAAGCGCGAGCGCTGCGGGCAGGCGAATAAGGAAGGTGTTGAACAGGCATCTGGCACGGGAAACTTTCAGATTGTAAGTGGAACATAGCTGACGCTCGCATCCTTGCTGATTAGTTGCTAGTTGTCGTGTGGAAGAAGTACTGCAACGACTTCTTTCTGCTGCTCCCTACTGCTGTTGCTGCTCTCTGCGGCAACAATTTTACTTTCCCTTGGACTCCCAGATGCAGAGAAATGCCCTGCACAGCGCAGAAACCTGTCACACCATGGGTGGAATAGGGTGCTGCAAATCCGTGCTTGTGTCAGTGGCAGGGGTGAGCTGCACAAACATGTGCTGTCCTGTCACACGTTCTCCTCGCCAGACGCAGTGCAAAAGCTTTCTGCTTGCATTAAGAGCAAGAAAGGCAGAAGCCAGGACTCCGGAGCTCAGAGAAGGTAACCGCAAGAGGCGAGTCTCCTTCGGTAGAAGCTGCTTTCCGGAGCCCTTGGCAACCGGCCAAGGAACCATATGTGTCTGTGGAACGCTGCTGGTCAGCGCGCTGGCGGGGGAAAGCGCGAGCGCTGCGGGCAGGCGAATAAGGAAGGTGTTGAACAGGCATCTGGCACGGGAAACTTTCAGATTGCAAGTGGAACATAGCTGCCGCTCGCATCCTTGCTGATTAGTTGCTAGTTGTCGTGTGGAAGAAGTACTGCAACGACTTCTTTCTGCTGCTCCCTACTGCTGTTGCTGCTCTCTGCGGCAACAATTTTACTTTTCCTTGGACTCCCAGATGCAGAGAAATGCCCTGCACAGCGCAGAAACCTGTCACACCATGGGTGGAATAGGGTGCTGCAAATCCGTGCTTGTGTCAGTGGCAGGGGTGAGCTGCACAAACATGTGCTGTCTTGTCACACGTTCTCCTCGCCAGACGCAGTGCAAAAACTTTCTGCTTGCATTAAGAGCAAGAAAGGCAGAAGCCAGGACTCCGGAGCTCAGAGAAGGTAACCGCAAGAGGCGAGCCTCCTTCGGTAGAAGCTGCTTTCCGGAGCCCTTGGCAACCGGCCAAGGAAACATGTGTGTCAGAGGGAGAATGCCGGTCAGCGCGCGGGCGGGGGAAAGCGCGGGCGGGGGAAAGCGCGAGCGCTGCGGGCAGGCGAATAAGGAAGGTGTTGAACAGGCATCTGGCACGGGAAACTTTCAGACTGCAAGTGGAATGTAGATGCTGCTCAGCCGCTTGCTGACAAGTCTCTAGTTATCTTGTAGAAGAAGTACGGCCACGACTTCCTTCTGCTGCTCCCTACTGCTGTTGCTGCTCTCTGCGGCAACAATTTTACTTTCCCTTGGACTCCCAGATGCAGAGAAATGCCTTGCACAGCGCAGAAACCTGTCACACCATGGGTGGAATAGGGTGCTGCAAATCCGTGCTTGTGTCAGTGGCAGGGGTAAGCTGCACAAACATGTGCTGTCCTGTCACACGTTCTCCTCGCCAGACGCAGTGCAAAAGCTTTCTGCTTGCAATAAGAGCAAGAAAGGCAGATGCCGCGACTCCGGGGTTCAGAGAAGGCAACCACAAGAGGCGAGTCTCCTTCGGTAGAAGCTGCTTTCCGGAGCCCTTGGCAACCGGCCAAGGAACCATGTGTGTCAGAGGGAGAATGCCGGTCAGCGCGCGGGCGGGGGAAAGCGCGAGCGCTGCGGGCAGGCGAATAAGAAAGGTGTTGAACAGGCATGTGGCACGGGAAACTTTCAGACTGCAAGTGGAACGTAGATGCTGCTCAGCCGCTTGCTGACAAGTGTCTAGTTGTCTTGTAGAAGAAGTACGGCCACGACTTCCTTCTGCTGCTCCCTACTGCTGTTGCTGCTCTCTGCGACAACAATTTTACTTTCCCTTGGACTCCCAGATGCAGAGAAATGCCCTGCACAGCGCAGAAACCTGTCACACCATGGGTGGAATAGGGTGCTGCAAATCCGTGCTTGTGTCAGTGGCAGGGGTGAGCTGCACAAACATGTGCTGTCCTGTCACACGTTCTCCCCGCCAGACGCAGTGCAAAAGCTTTCTGCTTGCATTAAGAGCAAGAAAGGCAGAAGGCAGGACTCCGGAGCTCAGAGAAGGTAACCGCAAGAGGCGAGCCTCCTTCGGCAGAAGCTGCTTTCCAGAGCTCTTGGCAACCGGCCAAGGAACCATATGTGTCTGTGGAACGCTGCTGGTCAGCGCGCTGGCGGGGGAAAGCGCGAGCGCTGCGGGCAGGCGAATAAGGAAGGTGTTGAACAGGCATCTGGCACACGAAACTTTCAGATTGTAACTGGAACATAGCTGCCGCTCGCATCCTTGCTGATTAGTTGCTAGTTGTCGTGTGGAAGAAGTACTGCAACGACTTCTTTCTGCTGCTCCCTACTGCTGTTGCTGCTCTCTGCGGCAACAATTTTACTTTCCCTTGGACTCCCAGATGCAGAGAAATGCCCTGCACAGCGCAGAATCCTGTCACACCATGGGTGGAATAGGGTGCTGCAAATCCGTGCTTGTGTCAGTGGCAGGGGTGAGCTGAACAAACATGTGCTGTCCTGTCACACGTTCTCCTCGCCAGACGCAGTGCAAAACCTTTCCGCTTGCAATAAGAGCAAGAAAGGCAGAAGCCGCGATTCCGGGGTTCGGTGAAGGCAACCGCAAGAGGCGAGTCTCCTTCGGTAGAAGCTGCTTTCCGGAGCCCTTGGCAACCGGCTAAGGAACCATGTGTGTCAGAGGGAGAATACCGGTCTGCGCGCGGGCGGGGGAAAGCGCGGGCGGGGGAAAGCGCGAGCGCTGCGGGCAGGCGAATAAGGAAGGTGTTGAACAGGCATCTGGCACGGGAAACTTTCAGATTGCAAGTGGAACATAGCTGCCGCTCGCATGCTTGCTGATTAGTTGCTAGTTGTCGTGTGGAAGAAGTACTGCAACGACATCCTTCTGCTGCTCCCTACTGCTGTTGCTGCTCTCTGCGGCAACAATTTTACTTTCCCTTGGACTCCCAGATGCAGAGAAATGCCCTGCACAGCGCAGAAACCTGTCACACCATGGGTGGAATAGGGGGCTGCAAATCCGTGCTTGTGTCAGTGGCAGGGGTAAGCTGCACAAACATGTGCTCTCCTGTCACACGTTCTCCTCGCCAGACGCAGTGCAAAAGCTTTCCGCTTGCAATAAGAGCAAGAAAGGCAGATGCCGCCACTCCGGGGTTCGGAGAAGGCAACCGCAAGAGGCGAGTCTCCTTCGGTAGAAGCTGCTTTCCGGAGCCCTTGGCAACCGGCCAAGGAACCATGTGTGTCAGAGGGAGAATGCCGGTCAGCGCGAGGGCGGGGGAAAGCGCGAGCGCTGCGGGCAGGCGAATAAGGAAGGTGTTGAACAGGCATGTGGCACGGGAAACTTTCAGATTGTAAGTGGAACATAGCTGCCGCTCGCATCCTTGCTGATTAGTTGCTAGTTGTCGTGTGGAAGAAGTACTGCAACGACTTCTTTCTGCTGCTCCCTACTGCTGTTGCTGCTCTCTGCGGCAACAATTTTATTTTCCCTTGGACTCCCAGATGCAGAGAAATGCCCTGCACAGCGCAGAATCCTGTCACACCATGGGTGGAATAGGGTGCTGCAAATCCGTGCTTGTGTCAGTGGCAGGGGTGAGCTGAACAAACATGTGCTGTCCTGTCACACGTTCTCCTCGCCAGACGCAGTGCAAAAGCTTTCCGCTTGCAATAAGAGCAAGAAAGGCAGATGCCGCGACTCCGGGGTTCGGAGAAGGCAACCGCAAGAGGCGAGTCTCCTTCGGTAGAAGCTGCTTTCCGGAGCCCTTGGCAACCGGCTAAGGAACCATGTGTATCAGAGGGAGAATGCCGGTCAGCGCGAGGGCGGGGGAAAGCGCGAGCGCTGCGGGCAGGCGAATAAGGAAGGTGTTGAACAGGCATCTGGCACACGAAACTTTCAGATTGTAAGTGGAACATAGCTGCCGCTCGCATCCTTGCTGATTAGTTGCTAGTTGTCGTGTGGAAGAAGTACTGCAACGACATCCTTCTGCTGCTCCCTACTGCTGTTGCTGCTCTCTGCGGCAACAATTTTACTTTCCCTTGGACTCCCAGATGCAGAGAAATGCCCTGCACAGCGCAGAATCCTGTCACACCATGGGTGGAATAGGGTGCTGCAAATCCGTGCTTGTGTCAGTGGCAGGGGTGAGCTGCACAAACATGTGCTGTCCTGTCACACGTTCTCCTCGCCAGACGCAGTGCAAAAGCTTTCCGCTTGTAATAAGAGCAAGAAAGGCAGAAGACAGGACACCGGAGCTCAGAGAAGGTAAACGCAAGAGGTTAATCTCACCAAATTCCAGAAAAGTACCTTAAAGTTCCACAAACATCCCACAAAATCTCCTCAATATCCCACAAAATTCAAGAAAAATCACACAAAATTCCCTAAATCTTCTCAAAACACGACCAAATTCTAGAAAAATATCCCACCGAATCTCCACAAATTCCCACAGAATACATGAAAAATTCCTGATAATTTGTCAGTTCTCTACAGATTCTCACCAAATTCCAGAAAAGTCCCTCAAAGTTCCACAAACATCCCACAAAATCTCCTCAATATCCCACAAAATTCAAGAAAAAACACCACAAAATTCCCTAAATCTTCTCAAAATACGACCAAATTCTAGAAAAATATCCCACCAAATCTCCACAAATTCCCACAAAATACATGAAAAATCCCTCAAGATCCCTAAATCGCCTCAATATCCCACAAAATCCCACAAAAATCACACAAAACCTCCACAAGTTTCCACAAAATCTAAGAAAAATTCCTCAAAAGTCTTCAAGTCTCCTCAAAACCACACAAAGTCCTTGAAAAGGCCCACCAAATTCCAGTAAAATCCCACAGATTCTCCACAAATTCCCACAAAATCTAAAACAAATTCCTCAAAATTCTTCAAGTCTCCTCAGAATCCCACACAATTCCAGAAAAAACACACAAAATTCCAGAGAAGTCCCACAAAACTCCCTAAATCATTTCAAAACCCTACCAATTCACAGGAATGTCCCACAAAATCTCCACCAATTCCCAGAACATCCCACAAAAATCTCACAAAAATCCCTAAATCTTCTGAAAACTCAACCAAATTCCAGAAACGCCCCATAAAATCAGCACAGTTTCCCACAAAATTCAAGAAAAAACACCACACAATTCCCTAAACCTTTTCAAAATACCACAAAATTCTTGAAAAGCCCCACCAAATTCCAGAAACATCCCACAAAATGTCCTCAATATCCAACAAAATTCAAGGAAAAATCTCACAAAATTCCCTAAATCTTCTCAAAACACGGCCAAAATCCACAAAAATCCCATCAAATCTCCACAAATTCCCACAGAATACATGAAAAATCCCTGATAATTCGTCAGTTCTCTACAGAATCTCACCAAATTCCAGAAAAGTCCCTCAAAGTTCCACAAACATCCCACAAAATCTCCTCAATATCCCACAAAATTCAAGAAAAATCACACAAAATTCCCTAAATTTTCTCAAAACATAACCAAAATTCCAGAAAAATCCCACCGAATCTCCACAAATTCCCACAGAATACGTGAAAAATCCCTGATAATTCGTCAGTTCTCTACAGAATCTCACCAAATTCCAGAAAAGTCCCTCAAAGTTCCACAAGCATCCCAAAAAATCTCCCTAATATCCAACAAAATTCCAGGAAAAATCTCACAGAATTACCTAAATCTTCTGAAAACTTGGCAAAATTCCAGAAACGCCCCATAAAATCAGCACAGTTTCCCACAAAATTCAAGAAAAAACACCACAAAATTCCCTAAATCTTCTCAAAACACAACCAAATTCTAGAAAAATATCCCACCAAATCTCCACAAATTCCCACAAAATACATGAAAAATCCCTCAAGATCCCTAAATCGCCTCAATATCCCTCAAAATCACACAAAAATCACACAAAACCTCCACAAGTTTCCACAAAATCTAAGAAAAATTCCTCAAAATTCTTCAAGTCTCCTCAAAACCACACAAAGTTCGTGAAAAGGCCCACCAAATTCCAAAAAAATCCCACAGAATCTCCACAAATTCCCACAAAAATCTAAATCAAATTCCTCAAAATTCTTCAAGTCTCCTCAGAATCCCACACAATTCCAGAAAAACCCCACCAAATTCCAGAGAAGTCTCACAAAACTCCCTAAATCATTTCAAAACCCTACCAATTCACAGGAATGTCCCACAAAATCTCTACCAATTCCCAGAACATCCCACAGAAATCTCACAAAAATCCCTAAATCTTCTGAAAACTCGACCAAATTCCAGAAACGCCCCATAAAATCAGCACAGTTTCCCACAAAATTCGAGAAAAAACACCACAAAATTCCCTAAATCTTTTCAAAATACCACAAAATTCTTGAAAAGCCCCACCAAATTCCAGAAACATCCCACAAAATGTCCTCAATATCCAACAAAATCCCAGAAAAATCACACAAAATTCCCTAAATCTTCTCAAAACACGGCCAAAATCCACAAAAATCCCACAAAATCTCCACAAATTCCCACAGAATACATGAAAAATCCCTGATAATTCGTCAGTTCTCTACAGAATCTCACCAAATTCCAGAAAAGTCCCTCAAAGTTCCACAAACATCCCACAAAATCTCCCCAGTATCCAACAAAATTCAAGGAAAAATCTCACAAAATTCCATAAATCTTCTCAAAACACGGCCAAAATCCTCAAAAATCCCACCGAATCTCCACAAATTCCCACAGAATACATGAAAAATCCCTGATAATTTGTCAGTTCTCTACAGAATCTCACCAAATTCCAGAAAAGTCCCTCAAAGTTCCACACACATCCCACAAAATCTCCCTAATATCCAACAAAATTCAAGAAAAATCCCACAAAATTCCCTAAATCTTCTCAAAACACGACCAAATTCTAGAAAAATATCCCACCAAATCTCCACAAATTCCCACAAAATACATGATAAATCCCTCAAGATCCCTAAATCGCCTCAATATCCCACAAAATCGCACAAAAAATACACAAAACCTCCACAAGTTTCCACAAAATCTAAGAAAAATTCCTCAAAAGTCTTCAAGTCTCCTCAAAACCACACAAAGTTCGTGAAATGGCCCACCAAATTCCAGAAAAATCTTACAGAATCTCCACAAATTCCCAAAAAAATCTAAATCAAATTCCTCAAAATTCTTCAAGTCTCCTCAGAATCCCACACAATTCCAGAAAAAACACACCAAATTCCAGAGAAGTCCCACAAAACTCCCTAAATCATTTCAAAACCCTACCAATTCACAGGAATGTCCCACAAAATCTCCACCAATTCCCAGAACATCCCACAAAAATCTCACAAAAATCCCTAACACTTCTGAAAACTCGACCAAATTCTAGAAACGCCCCATAAAATCAGCAGTTTCCCACAAAATTCAAGAAAAAACACCACAAAATTTCCTAAACCTTTTCAAAATACCACAAAATTCTTGAAAAGCCCCACCAAATTCCAGAAACATCCCACAAAATGTCCTCAATACCCAACAAAATCCCAGAAAAATCACACAAAATTCCCTAAATTTTCTCAAAACATAACCAAAATTCCAGAAAAATCCCACCGAATCTCCACAAATTCCCACAGAATACGTGAAAAATCCCTGATAATTCATCAGTTCTCTACAGAATCTCACCAAATTCCAGAAAAGTCCCTCAAAGTTCCACAAACATCCCACAAAATCTCCTCAATATCCAACAAAATTCAAGAAAAGTCCCACAAAATTCTCTAAATCTTCTCAAAACACGACCAAATTCTAGAAAAATATCCCACCAAATCTCCACAAATTTCCACAAAATGCATGAAAAATCCCTCAAGATCCCTAAATCGCCTCAATATCCCACAAAATCACACAAAAATCACCCAAAACCACCACAAGTTTCCACAAAAATCTAAGAAAAATTCCTCAAAATTCTTCAAGTCTCCTCAAAATCACACAAAGTTCGTGAAAAGGCCCACAAAATTCCAAAAAAATCCCACAGAATCTCCACAAATTCCCACAAAAATCTAAATCAAATTCCTCAGAATTCTTCAAGTCTCCTCAGAATCCCACACAATTCCAGAAAAACCCCACCAAATTCCAGAGAAGTCTCACAAAACTCCCTAAATCATTTCAAAACCCTACCAATTCACAGGAATGTCCCACAAAATCTCCACCAATTCCCAGAACATCCCACAAAAATCTCACAAAAATCCCTAAATCTTCTGAAAACTCGACCAAATTCCAGAAACGCCCCATAAAATCAGCACAGTTTCCCACAAAATTCAAGAAAAAACACCACAAAATTCCCTAAACCTTTTCAAAATACCACAAAATTCTTGAAAAGCCCCACCAAATTCCAGAAACATCCCACAAAATGTCCTCAATATCCAACAAAATCCCAGAAAAATCACACAAAATTCCCTAAATCTTCTCAAAACACGGCCAAAATCCACAAAAATCCCACCGAATCTCCACAAATTCCCACAGAATACATGAAAAATCCCTGATAATTCGTCAGTTCTCTACAGAATCTCACCAAATTCCAGAAGAGTCCCTCAAAGTTCCACAAACATCCCACAAAATCTCCCTAATATCCAACAAAATTCCAGGAAAAATCTCACACAATTCCCTAAATCTTCTGAGAACTTGACCAAATTCCAGAAACGCCCCATAAAATCAGCACAGTTTCCCACAAAATTCAAGAAAAAACACCACAAAATTCCCTAAATCTTCTCAAAACACGACCAAATTCTAGAAAAATCCCACCAAATCTCCACAAATTCCCACAGAATACATGAAAAATCCCTGATAATTCGTCAGTTCTCTACAGAATCTCACCAAATTCCAGAAAAGTCCCTCAAAGTTCCACAAACAATCCACAAAAATCTCACAAAAATCCCTAACACTTGTGAAAACTCGACCAAATTCCAGAAACGCCCCATAAAATCAGCACAGTTTCCCACAAAATTCAAGAAAAAACACCACAAAATTCCCAAAATCTTATCAAAATACCACAAAATTCTTGAAAAGCCCCACCAAATTCCAGAAACATCCCACAAAATCTCCTCAATATCCAACAAAATCCCAGAAAAATCACACAAAATTCCCTAAATCTTCTCAAAACATAACCAAAATTCCAGAAAAATCCCACCGAATCTCCACAAATTCCCACAGAATACATGAAAAATCCCTGATAATTTGTCAGTTCTCTACAGAATCTCACCAAATTCCAGAAAAGTCCCTCAAAGTTCCACACACATCCCACAAAATCTCCCTAATATCCAACAAAATTCAAGAAAAATCCCACAAAATTCCCTAAATCTTCTCAAAACACGACCAAATTCTAGAAAAATATCCCACCAAATCTCCACAAATTCCCACAAAATACATGATAAATCCCTCAAGATCCCTAAATCGCCTCAATATCCCACAAAATCGCACAAAAAATACACAAAACCTCCTCAAGTTTTCACAAAATCTAAGTAAAATTCCTCAAAATTCTTCAAGTCTCCTCAAAACCACACAAAGTTCGTGAAAAGGCCCACCAAATTCCGGAAAAATCCCACAGAATCTCCACAAATTCCCAAAAAAATCTAAATCAAATACCTCAAAATTCTTCAAGTCTCCTCAGAATCCCACACAATTCCAGAAAAAACCCACAAAATTCCAGAGAAGTCCCACAAAACTCCCTAAATCATTTCAAAACCCTACCAATTCACAGGAATGTCCCACAAAATCTCCACCAATTCCCAGAACATCCCACAAAAATCTCACAAAAATCCCTAACACTTCTGAAAACTCGACCAAATTCTAGAAACGCCCCATAAAATCAGCAGTTTCCCACAAAATTCAAGAAAAAACACCACAAAATTCCCTAAACCTTTTCAAAATACCAAAAAATTCTTGAAAAGCCCCACCAAATTCCAGAAACATCCCACAAAATGTCCTCAATACCCAACAAAATCCCAGAAAAATCACACAAAATTCCCTAAATTTTCTCAAAACATAACCAAAATTCCAGAAAAATCCCACCGAATCTCCACAAATTCCCACAGAATACGTGAAAAATCCCTGATAATTCGTCAGTTCTCTACAGAATCTCACCAAATTCCAGAAAAGTCCCTCAAAGTTCCACAAACATCCCACAAAATCTCCTCAATATCCAACAAAATTCAAGAAAAGTCCCACAAAATTCTCTAAATCTTCTCAAAACACGACCAAATTCTAGAAAAATATCCCACCAAATCTCCACAAATTTCCACAAAATGCATGAAAAATCCCTCAAGATCCCTAAATCGCCTCAATATCCCACAAAATCACACAAAAATCACCCAAAACCACCACAAGTTTCCACAAAAATCTAAGAAAAATTCCTCAAAATTCTTCAAGTCTCCTCAAAACCACACAAAGTTCGTGAAAAGGCCCACCAAATTCCAAAAAAATCCCACAGAATCTCCACAAATTCCCACAAAAATCTAAATCAAATTCCTCAGAATTCTTCAAGTCTCCTCAGAATCCCACACAATTCCAGAAAAACCCCACCAAATTCCAGAGAAGTCTCACAAAACTCCCTAAATCATTTCAAAACCCTACCAATTCACAGGAATGTCCCACAAAATCTCCACCAATTCCCAGAACATCCCACAAAAATCTCACAAAAATCCCTAAATCTTCTGAAAACTCGACCAAATTCCAGAAACGCCCCATAAAATCAGCACAGTTTCCCACAAAATTCAAGAAAAAACACCACAAAATTCCCTAAACCTTTTCAAAATACCACAAAATTCTTGAAAAGCCCCACCAAATTCCCGAAACATCCCACAAAATGTCCTCAATATCCAACAAAATCCCAGAAAAATCACACAAAATTCCCTAAATCTTCTCAAAACACGGCCAAAATCCACAAAAATCCCACCGAATCTCCACAAATTCCCACAGAATACATGAAAAATCCCTGATAATTCGTCAGTTCTCTACAGAATCTCACCAAATTCCAGAAGAGTCCCTCAAAGTTCCACAAACATCCCACAAAATCTCCCTAATATCCAACAAAATTCCAGGAAAAATCTCACACAATTCCCTAAATCTTCTGAGAACTTGACCAAATTCCAGAAACGCCCCATAAAATCAGCACAGTTTCCCACAAAATTCAAGAAAAAACACCACAAAATTCCCTAAATCTTCTCAAAACACGACCAAATTCCAGAAAAATCCCACCGAATCTCCACAAATTCCCACAGAATACATGAAAAATCCCTGATAATTCGTCAGTTCTCTACAGAATCTCACCAAATTCCAGAAAAGTCCCTCAAAGTTCCACAAACAATCCACAAAAATCTCACAAAAATCCCTAACACTTGTGAAAACTCGACCAAATTCCAGAAACGCCCCATAAAATCAGCACAGTTTCCCACAAAATTCAAGAAAAAACACCACAAAATTCCCTAAATCTTCTCAAAACACGACCAAATTCCAGAAAAATCCCACCAAATCTCCACAAATTCCCACAGAATACATGAAAAATCCCTGATAATTCGTCAGTTCTCTACAGAATCTCACCAAATTCCAGAAAAGTCCCTCAAAGTTCCACAAACAATCCACAAAAATCTCACAAAAATCCCTAACACTTCTGAAAACTCGACCAAATTCCAGAAACGCCCCATAAAATCAGCACAGTTTCCCACAAAATTTAAGAAAAAACACCACAAAATTCCCAAAATCTTTTCAAAATACCACAAAATTCTTGAAAAGCCCCACCAAATTCCAGAAACATCCCACAAAATCTCCTCAATACCCAACAAAATCCCAGAAAAATCCCACAAAATTCCCTAAATTTTCTCAAAACATAACCAAAATTCCAGAAAAATCCCACCGAATCTCCACAAATTCCCACAGAATACATGAAAAAACCCTGATAATTCGTCAGTTCTCTACAGAATCTCACCAAATTCCAGAAAAGTCCCTCAAAGTTCCACAAACATCCCACAAAATCTCCTCAATATCCAACAAAATTCAAGAAAAATCCCAAAATATGCTCTAAATCTTCTCAAAACACGGCCAAAATCCTCAAAAATCCCACCAAATCTCCACAAATTCCCACAAAATACATGTGAAATCCCTCAAGATCCCTAAATCGCCTCAATATCCCACAAAATCACACAAAAATCACCCAAAACCTCCACAAGTTTCCACAAAATCTAAGAAAAATTCCTCAAAATTCTTCAAGTCTCCTCAGAATCCCACACAATTCCAGAAAAAACACACCAAATTCCAGAGAAGTCCCACAAAACTCCCTAAATCATTTCAAAACCCTACCAATTCACAGGAATGTCCCACAAAATCTCCACCAATTCCCAGAACATCCCACAGAAATCCCACAAAAATCCCTAAATCTTCTGAAAACTCGACCAAATTCCAGAAACGCCCCATAAAATCAGCACAGTTTCTCACAAAATTCAAGAAAAAACACCACAAAATTCCCTAAATCTTTTCAAAATACAACAAAATTCTTGAAAAGCCCCACCAAATTCCCGAAACATCCCACAAAATGTCCTCAATATCCAACAAAATCCCAGAAAAATCACACAAAATTCCCTAAATTTTCTCAAAACATAACCAAAATTCCACAAAAATCCCACCGAATCTCCACAAATTCCCACAGAATATATGAAAAATCCCTGATAATTCGTCAGTTCTCTACAGAATCTCACCAAATTCCAGAAGAGTCCCTCAAAGTTCCACAAACATCCCACAAAATCTCCCCAGTATCCAACAAAATTCCAGGAAAAATCCCACAAAATTCCCTAAATCTTCTCAAAACACGACCAAATTCTAGAAAAATATCCCACCGAATCTCCAGAAATTCCCACAGAATACATGAAAAATCCCTGATAATTCGTCAGTTCTCTACAGAATCTCACCAAATACCAGAAAAGTCCCCCAAAGTTCCACAAGCCTCCCACAAAATCTCCCAAATATCCAACAAAATTCCAGGAAAAATCTCACACAATTCCCTAAATCTTCGGAGAACTTGACCAAATTCCAGAAACGCCCCATAAAATCAGCACAGTTTCCCACAAAATTCAAGAAAAAACACCACAAAATTCCCTAAATCTTCTCAAAACACGACCAAATTCCAGAAAAATCCCACCAAATCTCCACAAATTCCCACAGAATACATGAAAAATCCCTGATAATTCGTCAGTTCTCTACAGAATCTCACCAAATTCCAGAAAAGTCCCACACAGTTCCACAAACAATCCACAAAAATCTCACAAAAATCCCTAACACTTCTGAAAACTCGACCAAATTCCAGAAACGCCCCATAAAATCAGCACAGTTTCCCACAAAATTCAAGAAAAAACACCACAAAATTCCTAAAATCTTTTCAAAATACCACAAAATTCTTGAAAAGCCCCACCAAATTCCAGAAACATCCCACAAAATCTCCTCAATACCCAACAAAATCCCAGAAAAATCCCACAAAATTCCCTAAATTTTCTCAAAACATAACCAAAATTCCAGAAAAATCCCACCGAATCTCCACAAATTCCCACAGAATACATGAAAAAACCCTGATAATTCGTCAGTTCTCTAAAGAATATCACCAAATTCCAGAAAAGTCCCTCAAAGTTCCACAAACATCCCACAAAATCTCCTCAATATTCAACAAAATTCAAGAAAAATCCCAAAATATGCTCTAAATCTTCTCAAAACACGGCCAAAATCCTCAAAAATCCCACCAAATCTCCACAAATTCCCACAAAATACATGAGAAATGCCTCAAGATCCCTAAATCGCCTCAATATCCCACAAAATCACACAAAAATCACACAAAACCTCCACAAGTTTCCACAAAATCTAAGAAAAATTCCTCAAAATTTTTCAAGTCTCCTCAGAATCCCACACAATTCCAGAAAAAACCCACAAAATTCCAGAGAAGTCCCACAAAACTCCCTAAATCATTTCAAAACCCTACCAATTCACAGGAATGTCCCACAAAATCTCCACCAATTCCCAGAACATCCCACAAAAATCCCACAAAAATCCCTAAATCTTCTGAAAACTCGACCAAATTCCAGAAACGCCCCATAAAATCAGCACAGTTTCCCACAAAATTCAAGAAAAAACACCACAAAATTCCCTAAACCTTTTCAAAATACCACAAAATTCTTGAAAAGCCCCACCAAATTCCAGAAACATCCCACAAAATGTCCTCAATATCCAACAAAATCCCAGAAAATCACACAAAATTCTCTAAATCTTCTCAAAACACGGCCAAAATCCACAAAAATCCCACCGAATCTCCACAAATTCCCACAGAATACATGAAAAATCCCTGATAATTCGTCAGTTCTCTACAGAATCTCACCAAATTCCAGAAGAGTCCCTCGAAGTTCCACAAACATCCCACAAAATCTCCCCAGTATCCAACAAAATTCCAGGAAAAATCCCACCAAATTCCCTAAATCTTCTCAAAACACGGCCAAAATCCACAAAAATCCCACAAAATCTCCACAAATTCCCACAGAATACATGAAAAATCCCTGATAATTCGTCAGTTCTCTACAGAATCTCACCAAATTCCAGAAAAGTCCCTCAAAGTTCCACAAACATCCCACAAAATCTCCCCAGTATCCAACAAAATTCAAGGAAAAATCTCACAAAATTCCATAAATCTTCTCCAAACACGGCCAAAATCCTCAAAAATCCCACCGAATCTCCACAAATTCCCACAGAATACATGAAAAATCCCTGATAATTTGTCAGTTCTCTACAGAATCTCACCAAATTCCAGAAAAGTCCCTCAAAGTTCCACACACATCCCACAAAATCTCCCTAATATCCAACAAAATTCAAGAAAAATCCCACAAAATTCCCTAAATCTTCTCAAAACACGACCAAATTCTAGAAAAATATCCCACCAAATCTCCACAAATTCCCACAAAATACATGATAAATCCCTCAAGATCCCTAAATCGCCTCAATATCCCACAAAATCGCACAAAAAATACACAAAACCTCCACAAGTTTCCACAAAATCTAAGAAAAATTCCTCAAAAGTCTTCAAGTCTCCTCAAAACCACACAAAGTTCGTGAAATGGCCCACCAAATTCCAGAAAAATCTTACAGAATCTCCACAAATTCCCAAAAAAATCTAAATCAAATTCCTCAAAATTCTTCAAGTCTCCTCAGAATCCCACACAATTCCAGAAAAAACACACCAAATTCCAGAGAAGTCCCACAAAACTCCCTAAATCATTTCAAAACCCTACCAATTCACAGGAATGTCCCACAAAATCTCCACCAATTCCCAGAACATCCCACAAAAATCTCACAAAAATCCCTAACACTTCTGAAAACTCGACCAAATTCTAGAAACGCCCCATAAAATCAGCAGTTTCCCACAAAATTCAAGAAAAAACACCACAAAATTTCCTAAACCTTTTCAAAATACCACAAAATTCTTGAAAAGCCCCACCAAATTCCAGAAACATCCCACAAAATGTCCTCAATACCCAACAAAATCCCAGAAAAATCACACAAAATTCCCTAAATTTTCTCAAAACATAACCAAAATTCCAGAAAAATCCCACCGAATCTCCACAAATTCCCACAGAATACGTGAAAAATCCCTGATAATTCGTCAGTTCTCTACAGAATCTCACCAAATTCCAGAAGAGTCCCTCAAAGTTCCACAAACATCCCACAAAATCTCCCTAATATCCAACAAAATTCCAGGAAAAATCTCACACAATTCCCTAAATCTTCTGAGAACTTGACCAAATTCCAGAAACGCCCCATAAAATCAGCACAGTTTCCCACAAAATTCAAGAAAAAACACCACAAAATTCCCTAAACCTTTTCAAAATACCACAAAATTCTTGAAAAGCCCCACCAAATTCCAGAAACATCCCACAAAATGTCCTCAATATCCAACAAAATCCCAGAAAATCACACAAAATTCTCTAAATCTTCTCAAAACACGGCCAAAATCCACAAAAATCCCACCGAATCTCCACAAATTCCCACAGAATACATGAAAAATCCCTGATAATTCGTCAGTTCTCTACAGAATCTCACCAAATTCCAGAAGAGTCCCTCGAAGTTCCACAAACATCCCACAAAATCTCCCCAGTATCCAACAAAATTCCAGGAAAAATCCCACCAAATTCCCTAAATCTTCTCAAAACACGGCCAAAATCCACAAAAATCCCACAAAATCTCCACAAATTCCCACAGAATACATGAAAAATCCCTGATAATTCGTCAGTTCTCTACAGAATCTCACCAAATTCCAGAAAAGTCCCTCAAAGTTCCACAAACATCCCACAAAATCTCCCCAGTATCCAACAAAATTCAAGGAAAAATCTCACAAAATTCCATAAATCTTCTCAAAACACGGCCAAAATCCTCAAAAATCCCACCGAATCTCCACAAATTCCCACAGAATACATGAAAAATCCCTGATAATTTGTCAGTTCTCTACAGAATCTCACCAAATTCCAGAAAAGTCCCTCAAAGTTCCACACACATCCCACAAAATCTCCCTAATATCCAACAAAATTCAAGAAAAATCCCACAAAATTCCCTAAATCTTCTCAAAACACGACCAAATTCTAGAAAAATATCCCACCAAATCTCCACAAATTCCCACAAAATACATGATAAATCCCTCAAGATCCCTAAATCGCCTCAATATCCCACAAAATCGCACAAAAAATACACAAAACCTCCACAAGTTTCCACAAAATCTAAGAAAAATTCCTCAAAAGTCTTCAAGTCTCCTCAAAACCACACAAAGTTCGTGAAATGGCCCACCAAATTCCAGAAAAATCTTACAGAATCTCCACAAATTCCCAAAAAAATCTAAATCAAATTCCTCAAAATTCTTCAAGTCTCCTCAGAATCCCACACAATTCCAGAAAAAACACACCAAATTCCAGAGAAGTCCCACAAAACTCCCTAAATCATTTCAAAACCCTACCAATTCACAGGAATGTCCCACAAAATCTCCACCAATTCCCAGAACATCCCACAAAAATCTCACAAAAATCCCTAACACTTCTGAAAACTCGACCAAATTCTAGAAACGCCCCATAAAATCAGCAGTTTCCCACAAAATTCAAGAAAAAACACCACAAAATTTCCTAAACCTTTTCAAAATACCACAAAATTCTTGAAAAGCCCCACCAAATTCCAGAAACATCCCACAAAATGTCCTCAATACCCAACAAAATCCCAGAAAAATCACACAAAATTCCCTAAATTTTCTCAAAACATAACCAAAATTCCAGAAAAATCCCACCGAATCTCCACAAATTCCCACAGAATACGTGAAAAATCCCTGATAATTCATCAGTTCTCTACAGAATCTCACCAAATTCCAGAAAAGTCCCTCAAAGTTCCACAAACATCCCACAAAATCTCCTCAATATCCAACAAAATTCAAGAAAAGTCCCACAAAATTCTCTAAATCTTCTCAAAACACGACCAAATTCTAGAAAAATATCCCACCAAATCTCCACAAATTTCCACAAAATGCATGAAAAATCCCTCAAGATCCCTAAATCGCCTCAATATCCCACAAAATCACACAAAAATCATTCAAAACCACCACAAGTTTCCACAAAAATCTAAGAAAAATTCCTCAAAATTCTTCAAGTCTCCTCAAAATCACACAAAGTTCGTGAAAAGGCCCACAAAATTCCAAAAAAATCCCACAGAATCTCCACAAATTCCCACAAAAATCTAAATCAAATTCCTCAGAATTCTTCAAGTCTCCTCAGAATCCCACACAATTCCAGAAAAACCCCACCAAATTCCAGAGAAGTCTCACAAAACTCCCTAAATCATTTCAAAACCCTACCAATTCACAGGAATGTCCCACAAAATCTCCACCAATTCCCAGAACATCCCACAAAAATCTCACAAAAATCCCTAAATCTTCTGAAAACTCGACCAAATTCCAGAAACGCCCCATAAAATCAGCACAGTTTCCCACAAAATTCAAGAAAAAACACCACAAAATTCCCTAAACCTTTTCAAAATACCACAAAATTCTTGAAAAGCCCCACCAAATTCCAGAAACATCCCACAAAATGTCCTCAATATCCAACAAAATCCCAGAAAAATCACACAAAATTCCCTAAATCTTCTCAAAACACGGCCAAAATCCACAAAAATCCCACCGAATCTCCACAAATTCCCACAGAATACATGAAAAATCCCTGATAATTCGTCAGTTCTCTACAGAATCTCACCAAATTCCAGAAGAGTCCCTCAAAGTTCCACAAACATCCCACAAAATCTCCCTAATATCCAACAAAATTCCAGGAAAAATCTCACACAATTCCCTAAATCTTCTGAGAACTTGACCAAATTCCAGAAACGCCCCATAAAATCAGCACAGTTTCCCACAAAATTCAAGAAAAAACACCACAAAATTCCCTAAATCTTCTCAAAACACGACCAAATTCTAGAAAAATCCCACCAAATCTCCACAAATTCCCACAGAATACATGAAAAATCCCTGATAATTCGTCAGTTCTCTACAGAATCTCACCAAATTCCAGAAAAGTCCCTCAAAGTTCCACAAACAATCCACAAAAATCTCACAAAAATCCCTAACACTTGTGAAAACTCGACCAAATTCCAGAAACGCCCCATAAAATCAGCACAGTTTCCCACAAAATTCAAGAAAAAACACCACAAAATTCCCAAAATCTTATCAAAATACCACAAAATTCTTGAAAAGCCCCACCAAATTCCAGAAACATCCCACAAAATCTCCTCAATACCCAACAAAATCCCAGAAAAATCCCACAAAATTCCCTAAATCTTCTCAAAACATAACCAAAATTCCAGAAAAATCCCACCGAATCTCCACAAATTCCCACAGAATACATGAAAAATCCCTGATAATTTGTCAGTTCTCTACAGAATCTCACCAAATTCCAGAAAAGTCCCTCAAAGTTCCACACACATCCCACAAAATCTCCCTAATATCCAACAAAATTCAAGAAAAATCCCACAAAATTCCCTAAATCTTCTCAAAACACGACCAAATTCTAGAAAAATATCCCACCAAATCTCCACAAATTCCCACAAAATACATGATAAATCCCTCAAGATCCCTAAATCGCCTCAATATCCCACAAAATCGCACAAAAAATACACAAAACCTCCTCAAGTTTTCACAAAATCTAAGTAAAATTCCTCAAAATTCTTCAAGTCTCCTCAAAACCACACAAAGTTCGTGAAAAGGCCCACCAAATTCCGGAAAAATCCCACAGAATCTCCACAAATTCCCAAAAAAATCTAAATCAAATACCTCAAAATTCTTCAAGTCTCCTCAGAATCCCACACAATTCCAGAAAAAACACACAAAATTCCAGAGAAGTCCCACAAAACTCCCTAAATCATTTCAAAACCCTACCAATTCACAGGAATGTCCCACAAAATCTCCACCAATTCCCAGAACATCCCACAAAAATCTCACAAAAATCCCTAACACTTCTGAAAACTCGACCAAATTCTAGAAACGCCCCATAAAATCAGCAGTTTCCCACAAAATTCAAGAAAAAACACCACAAAATTCCCTAAACCTTTTCAAAATACCAAAAAATTCTTGAAAAGCCCCACCAAATTCCAGAAACATCCCACAAAATGTCCTCAATACCCAACAAAATCCCAGAAAAATCACACAAAATTCCCTAAATTTTCTCAAAACATAACCAAAATTCCAGAAAAATCCCACCGAATCTCCACAAATTCCCACAGAATACGTGAAAAATCCCTGATAATTCGTCAGTTCTCTACAGAATCTCACCAAATTCCAGAAAAGTCCCTCAAAGTTCCACAAACATCCCACAAAATCTCCTCAATATCCAACAAAATTCAAGAAAAGTCCCACAAAATTCTCTAAATCTTCTCAAAACACGACCAAATTCTAGAAAAATATCCCACCAAATCTCCACAAATTTCCACAAAATGCATGAAAAATCCCTCAAGATCCCTAAATCGCCTCAATATCCCACAAAATCACACAAAAATCACCCAAAACCACCACAAGTTTCCACAAAAATCTAAGAAAAATTCCTCAAAATTCTTCAAGTCTCCTCAAAACCACACAAAGTTCGTGAAAAGGCCCACCAAATTCCAAAAAAATCCCACAGAATCTCCACAAATTCCCACAAAAATCTAAATCAAATTCCTCAGAATTCTTCAAGTCTCCTCAGAATCCCACACAATTCCAGAAAAACCCCACCAAATTCCAGAGAAGTCTCACAAAACTCCCTAAATCATTTCAAAACCCTACCAATTCACAGGAATGTCCCACAAAATCTCCACCAATTCCCAGAACATCCCACAAAAATCTCACAAAAATCCCTAAATCTTCTGAAAACTCGACCAAATTCCAGAAACGCCCCATAAAATCAGCACAGTTTCCCACAAAATTCAAGAAAAAACACCACAAAATTCCCTAAACCTTTTCAAAATACCACAAAATTCTTGAAAAGCCCCACCAAATTCCCGAAACATCCCACAAAATGTCCTCAATATCCAACAAAATCCCAGAAAAATCACACAAAATTCCCTAAATCTTCTCAAAACACGGCCAAAATCCACAAAAATCCCACCGAATCTCCACAAATTCCAACAGAATACATGAAAAATCCCTGATAATTCGTCAGTTCTCTACAGAATCTCACCAAATTCCAGAAGAGTCCCTCAAAGTTCCACAAACATCCCACAAAATCTCCCTAATATCCAACAAAATTCCAGGAAAAATCTCACACAATTCCCTAAATCTTCTGAGAACTTGACCAAATTCCAGAAACGCCCCATAAAATCAGCACAGTTTCCCACAAAATTCAAGAAAAAACACCACAAAATTCCCTAAATCTTCTCAAAACACGACCAAATTCCAGAAAAATCCCACCAAATCTCCACAAATTCCCACAGAATACATGAAAAATCCCTGATAATTCGTCAGTTCTCTACAGAATCTCACCAAATTCCAGAAAAGTCCCTCAAAGTTCCACAAACAATCCACAAAAATCTCACAAAAATCCCTAACACTTGTGAAAACTCGACCAAATTCCAGAAACGCCCCATAAAATCAGCACAGTTTCCCACAAAATTCAAGAAAAAACACCACAAAATTCCCTAAATCTTCTCAAAACACGACCAAATTCCAGAAAAATCCCACCAAATCTCCACAAATTCCCACAGAATACATGAAAAATCCCTGATAATTCGTCAGTTCTCTACAGAATCTCACCAAATTCCAGAAAAGTCCCTCAAAGTTCCACAAACAATCCACAAAAATCTCACAAAAATCCCTAACACTTCTGAAAACTCGACCAAATTCCAGAAACGCCCCATAAAATCAGCACAGTTTCCCACAAAATTTAAGAAAAAACACCACAAAATTCCCAAAATCTTTTCAAAATACCACAAAATTCTTGAAAAGCCCCACCAAATTCCAGAAACATCCCACAAAATCTCCTCAATACCCAACAAAATCCCAGAAAAATCCCACAAAATTCCCTAAATTTTCTCAAAACATAACCAAAATTCCAGAAAAATCCCACCGAATCTCCACAAATTCCCACAGAATACATGAAAAAACCCTGATAATTCGTCAGTTCTCTACAGAATCTCACCAAATTCCAGAAAAGTCCCTCAAAGTTCCACAAACATCCCACAAAATCTCCTCAATATCCAACAAAATTCAAGAAAAATCCCAAAATATGCTCTAAATCTTCTCAAAACACGGCCAAAATCCTCAAAAATCCCACCAAATCTCCACAAATTCCCACAAAATACATGTGAAATCCCTCAAGATCCCTAAATCGCCTCAATATCCCACAAAATCACACAAAAATCACCCAAAACCTCCACAAGTTTCCACAAAATCTAAGAAAAATTCCTCAAAATTCTTCAAGTCTCCTCAGAATCCCACACAATTCCAGAAAAAACACACCAAATTCCAGAGAAGTCCCACAAAACTCCCTAAATCATTTCAAAACCCTACCAATTCACAGGAATGTCCCACAAAATCTCCACCAATTCCCAGAACATCCCACAGAAATCCCACAAAAATCCCTAAATCTTCTGAAAACTCGACCAAATTCCAGAAACGCCCCATAAAATCAGCACAGTTTCTCACAAAATTCAAGAAAAAACACCACAAAATTCCCTAAATCTTTTCAAAATACAACAAAATTCTTGAAAAGCCCCACCAAATTCCCGAAACATCCCACAAAATGTCCTCAATATCCAACAAAATCCCAGAAAAATCACACAAAATTCCCTAAATTTTCTCAAAACATAACCAAAATTCCACAAAAATCCCACCGAATCTCCACAAATTCCCACAGAATATATGAAAAATCCCTGATAATTCGTCAGTTCTCTACAGAATCTCACCAAATTCCAGAAGAGTCCCTCAAAGTTCCACAAACATCCCACAAAATCTCCCCAGTATCCAACAAAATTCCAGGAAAAATCCCACAAAATTCCCTAAATCTTCTCAAAACACGACCAAATTCTAGAAAAATATCCCACCGAATCTCCAGAAATTCCCACAGAATACATGAAAAATCCCTGATAATTCGTCAGTTCTCTACAGAATCTCACCAAATACCAGAAAAGTCCCCCAAAGTTCCACAAGCCTCCCACAAAATCTCCCAAATATCCAACAAAATTCCAGGAAAAATCTCACACAATTCCCTAAATCTTCGGAGAACTTGACCAAATTCCAGAAACGCCCCATAAAATCAGCACAGTTTCCCACAAAATTCAAGAAAAAACACCACAAAATTCCCTAAATCTTCTCAAAACACGACCAAATTCCAGAAAAATCCCACCAAATCTCCACAAATTCCCACAGAATACATGAAAAATCCCTGATAATTCGTCAGTTCTCTACAGAATCTCACCAAATTCCAGAAAAGTCCCACACAGTTCCACAAACAATCCACAAAAATCTCACAAAAATCCCTAACACTTCTGAAAACTCGACCAAATTCCAGAAACGCCCCATAAAATCAGCACAGTTTCCCACAAAATTCAAGAAAAAACACCACAAAATTCCTAAAATCTTTTCAAAATACCACAAAATTCTTGAAAAGCCCCACCAAATTCCAGAAACATCCCACAAAATCTCCTCAATACCCAACAAAATCCCAGAAAAATCCCACAAAATTCCCTAAATTTTCTCAAAACATAACCAAAATTCCAGAAAAATCCCACCGAATCTCCACAAATTCCCACAGAATACATGAAAAAACCCTGATAATTCGTCAGTTCTCTAAAGAATCTCACCAAATTCCAGAAAAGTCCCTCAAAGTTCCACAAACATCCCACAAAATCTCCTCAATATTCAACAAAATTCAAGAAAAATCCCAAAATATGCTCTAAATCTTCTCAAAACACGGCCAAAATCCTCAAAAATCCCACCAAATCTCCACAAATTCCCACAAAATACATGAGAAATGCCTCAAGATCCCTAAATCGCCTCAATATCCCACAAAATCACACAAAAATCACACAAAACCTCCACAAGTTTCCACAAAATCTAAGAAAAATTCCTCAAAATTTTTCAAGTCTCCTCAGAATCCCACACAATTCCAGAAAAAACCCACAAAATTCCAGAGAAGTCCCACAAAACTCCGTAAATCATTTCAAAACCCTACCAATTCACAGGAATGTCCCACAAAATCTCCACCAATTCCCAGAACATCCCACAAAAATCCCACAAAAATCCCTAAATCTTCTGAAAACTCGACCAAATTCCAGAAACGCCCCATAAAATCAGCACAGTTTCCCACAAAATTCAAGAAAAAACACCACAAAATTCCCTAAACCTTTTCAAAATACCACAAAATTCTTGAAAAGCCCCACCAAATTCCAGAAACATCCCACAAAATCTCCTCAATATCCAACAAAATCCCAGAAAATCACACAAAATTCTCTAAATCTTCTCAAAACACGGCCAAAATCCACAAAAATCCCACCGAATCTCCACAAATTCCCACAGAATACATGAAAAATCCCTGATAATTCGTCAGTTCTCTACAGAATCTCACCAAATTCCAGAAGAGTCCCTCGAAGTTCCACAAACATCCCACAAAATCTCCCCAGTATCCAACAAAATTCCAGGAAAAATCCCACCAAATTCCCTAAATCTTCTCAAAACACGGCCAAAATCCACAAAAATCCCACAAAATCTCCACAAATTCCCACAGAATACATGAAAAATCCCTGATAATTCGTCAGTTCTCTACAGAATCTCACCAAATTCCAGAAAAGTCCCTCAAAGTTCCACAAACATCCCACAAAATCTCCCCAGTATCCAACAAAATTCAAGGAAAAATCTCACAAAATTCCATAAATCTTCTCAAAACACGGCCAAAATCCTCAAAAATCCCACCGAATCTCCACAAATTCCCACAGAATACATGAAAAATCCCTGATAATTTGTCAGTTCTCTACAGAATCTCACCAAATTCCAGAAAAGTCCCTCAAAGTTCCACACACATCCCACAAAATCTCCCTAATATCCAACAAAATTCAAGAAAAATCCCACAAAATTCCCTAAATCTTCTCAAAACACGACCAAATTCTAGAAAAATATCCCACCAAATCTCCACAAATTCCCACAAAATACATGATAAATCCCTCAAGATCCCTAAATCGCCTCAATATCCCACAAAATCGCACAAAAAATACACAAAACCTCCACAAGTTTCCACAAAATCTAAGAAAAATTCCTCAAAAGTCTTCAAGTCTCCTCAAAACCACACAAAGTTCGTGAAATGGCCCACCAAATTCCAGAAAAATCTTACAGAATCTCCACAAATTCCCAAAAAAATCTAAATCAAATTCCTCAAAATTCTTCAAGTCTCCTCAGAATCCCACACAATTCCAGAAAAAACACACCAAATTCCAGAGAAGTCCCACAAAACTCCCTAAATCATTTCAAAACCCTACCAATTCACAGGAATGTCCCACAAAATCTCCACCAATTCCCAGAACATCCCACAAAAATCTCACAAAAATCCCTAACACTTCTGAAAACTCGACCAAATTCTAGAAACGCCCCATAAAATCAGCAGTTTCCCACAAAATTCAAGAAAAAACACCACAAAATTTCCTAAACCTTTTCAAAATACCACAAAATTCTTGAAAAGCCCCACCAAATTCCAGAAACATCCCACAAAATGTCCTCAATACCCAACAAAATCCCAGAAAAATCACACAAAATTCCCTAAATTTTCTCAAAACATAACCAAAATTCCAGAAAAATCCCACCGAATCTCCACAAATTCCCACAGAATACGTGAAAAATCCCTGATAATTCATCAGTTCTCTACAGAATCTCACCAAATTCCAGAAAAGTCCCTCAAAGTTCCACAAACATCCCACAAAATCTCCTCAATATCCAACAAAATTCAAGAAAAGTCCCACAAAATTCTCTAAATCTTCTCAAAACACGACCAAATTCTAGAAAAATATCCCACCAAATCTCCACAAATTTCCACAAAATGCATGAAAAATCCCTCAAGATCCCTAAATCGCCTCAATATCCCACAAAATCACACAAAAATCACCCAAAACCACCACAAGTTTCCACAAAAATCTAAGAAAAATTCCTCAAAATTCTTCAAGTCTCCTCAAAATCACACAAAGTTCGTGAAAAGGCCCACAAAATTCCAAAAAAATCCCACAGAATCTCCACAAATTCCCACAAAAATCTAAATCAAATTCCTCAGAATTCTTCAAGTCTCCTCAGAATCCCACACAATTCCAGAAAAACCCCACCAAATTCCAGAGAAGTCTCACAAAACTCCCTAAATCATTTCAAAACCCTACCAATTCACAGGAATGTCCCACAAAATCTCCACCAATTCCCAGAACATCCCACAAAAATCTCACAAAAATCCCTAAATCTTCTGAAAACTCGACCAAATTCCAGAAACGCCCCATAAAATCAGCACAGTTTCCCACAAAATTCAAGAAAAAACACCACAAAATTCCCTAAACCTTTTCAAAATACCACAAAATTCTTGAAAAGCCCCACCAAATTCCAGAAACATCCCACAAAATGTCCTCAATATCCAACAAAATCCCAGAAAAATCACACAAAATTCCCTAAATCTTCTCAAAACACGGCCAAAATCCACAAAAATCCCACCGAATCTCCACAAATTCCCACAGAATACATGAAAAATCCCTGATAATTCGTCAGTTCTCTACAGAATCTCACCAAATTCCAGAAGAGTCCCTCAAAGTTCCACAAACATCCCACAAAATCTCCCTAATATCCAACAAAATTCCAGGAAAAATCTCACACAATTCCCTAAATCTTCTGAGAACTTGACCAAATTCCAGAAACGCCCCATAAAATCAGCACAGTTTCCCACAAAATTCAAGAAAAAACACCACAAAATTCCCTAAATCTTCTCAAAACACGACCAAATTCTAGAAAAATCCCACCAAATCTCCACAAATTCCCACAGAATACATGAAAAATCCCTGATAATTCGTCAGTTCTCTACAGAATCTCACCAAATTCCAGAAAAGTCCCTCAAAGTTCCACAAACAATCCACAAAAATCTCACAAAAATCCCTAACACTTGTGAAAACTCGACCAAATTCCAGAAACGCCCCATAAAATCAGCACAGTTTCCCACAAAATTCAAGAAAAAACACCACAAAATTCCCAAAATCTTATCAAAATACCACAAAATTCTTGAAAAGCCCCACCAAATTCCAGAAACATCCCACAAAATCTCCTCAATACCCAACAAAATCCCAGAAAAATCACACAAAATTCCCTAAATCTTCTCAAAACATAACCAAAATTCCAGAAAAATCCCACCGAATCTCCACAAATTCCCACAGAATACATGAAAAATCCCTGATAATTTGTCAGTTCTCTACAGAATCTCACCAAATTCCAGAAAAGTCCCTCAAAGTTCCACACACATCCCACAAAATCTCCCTAATATCCAACAAAATTCAAGAAAAATCCCACAAAATTCCCTAAATCTTCTCAAAACACGACCAAATTCTAGAAAAATATCCCACCAAATCTCCACAAATTTCCACAAAATGCATGAAAAATCCCTCAAGATCCCTAAATCGCCTCAATATCCCACAAAATCGCACAAAAAATACACAAAACCTCCTCAAGTTTTCACAAAATCTAAGTAAAATTCCTCAAAATTCTTCAAGTCTCCTCAAAACCACACAAAGTTCGTGAAAAGGCCCACCAAATTCCAGAAAAATCCCACAGAATCTCCACAAATTCCCAAAAAAATCTAAATCAAATACCTCAAAATTCTTCAAGTCTCCTCAGAATCCCACACAATTCCAGAAAAACCCCACCAAATTCCAGAGAAGTCCCACAAAACTCCCTAAATCATTTCAAAACCCTACCAATTCACAGGAATGTCCCACAAAATCTCCACCAATTCCCAGAACATCCCACAAAAATCTCACAAAAATCCCTAACACTTCTGAAAACTCGACCAAATTCTAGAAACGCCCCATAAAATCAGCAGTTTCCCACAAAATTCAAGAAAAAACACCACAAAATTCCCAAAATCTTTTCAAAATACCACAAAATTCTTGAAAAGCCCCACCAAATTCCAGAAACATCCCACAAAATGTCCTCAATACCCAACAAAATCCCAGAAAAATCACACAAAATTCCCTAAATTTTCTCAAAACATAACCAAAATTCCAGAAAAATCCCACCGAATCTCCACAAATTCCCACAGAATACGTGAAAAATCCCTGATAATTCGTCAGTTCTCTACAGAATCTCACCAAATTCCAGAAAAGTCCCTCAAAGTTCCACAAACATCCCACAAAATCTCCTCAATATCCAACAAAATTCAAGAAAAGTCCCACAAAATTCTCTAAATCTTCTCAAAACACGACCAAATTCTAGAAAAATATCCCACCAAATCTCCACAAATTTCCACAAAATGCATGAAAAATCCCTCAAGATCCCTAAATCGCCTCAATATCCCACAAAATCACACAAAAATCACCCAAAACCACCACAAGTTTCCACAAAAATCTAAGAAAAATTCCTCAAAATTCTTCAAGTCTCCTCAAAACCACACAAAGTTCGTGAAAAGGCCCACCAAATTCCAAAAAAATCCCACAGAATCTCCACAAATTCCCACAAAAATCTAAATCAAATTCCTCAGAATTCTTCAAGTCTCCTCAGAATCCCACACAATTCCAGAAAAACCCCACCAAATTCCAGAGAAGTCTCACAAAACTCCCTAAATCATTTCAAAACCCTACCAATTCACAGGAATGTCCCACAAAATCTCCACCAATTCCCAGAACATCCCACAAAAATCTCACAAAAATCCCTAAATCTTCTGAAAACTCGACCAAATTCCAGAAACGCCCCATAAAATCAGCACAGTTTCCCACAAAATTCAAGAAAAAACACCACAAAATTCCCTAAACCTTTTCAAAATACCACAAAATTCTTGAAAAGCCCCACCAAATTCCCGAAACATCCCACAAAATGTCCTCAATATCCAACAAAATCCCAGAAAAATCACACAAAATTCCCTAAATCTTCTCAAAACACGGCCAAAATCCACAAAAATCCCACCGAATCTCCACAAATTCCCACAGAATACATGAAAAATCCCTGATAATTCGTCAGTTCTCTACAGAATCTCACCAAATTCCAGAAGAGTCCCTCAAAGTTCCACAAACATCCCACAAAATCTCCCTAATATCCAACAAAATTCCAGGAAAAATCTCACACAATTCCCTAAATCTTCTGAGAACTTGACCAAATTCCAGAAACGCCCCATAAAATCAGCACAGTTTCCCACAAAATTCAAGAAAAAACACCACAAAATTCCCTAAATCTTCTCAAAACACGACCAAATTCCAGAAAAATCCCACCGAATCTCCACAAATTCCCACAGAATACATGAAAAATCCCTGATAATTCGTCAGTTCTCTACAGAATCTCACCAAATTCCAGAAAAGTCCCTCAAAGTTCCACAAACAATCCACAAAAATCTCACAAAAATCCCTAACACTTGTGAAAACTCGACCAAATTCCAGAAACGCCCCATAAAATCAGCACAGTTTCCCACAAAATTCAAGAAAAAACACCACAAAATTCCCTAAATCTTCTCAAAACACGACCAAATTCCAGAAAAATCCCACCAAATCTCCACAAATTCCCACAGAATACATGAAAAATCCCTGATAATTCGTCAGTTCTCTACAGAATCTCACCAAATTCCAGAAAAGTCCCTCAAAGTTCCACAAACAATCCACAAAAATCTCACAAAAATCCCTAACACTTCTGAAAACTCGACCAAATTCCAGAAACGCCCCATAAAATCAGCACAGTTTCCCACAAAATTTAAGAAAAAACACCACAAAATTCCCAAAATCTTTTCAAAATACCACAAAATTCTTGAAAAGCCCCACCAAATTCCAGAAACATCCCACAAAATCTCCTCAATACCCAACAAAATCCCAGAAAAATCCCACAAAATTCCCTAAATTTTCTCAAAACATAACCAAAATTCCAGAAAAATCCCACCGAATCTCCACAAATTCCCACAGAATACATGAAAAAACCCTGATAATTCGTCAGTTCTCTACAGAATCTCACCAAATTCCAGAAAAGTCCCTCAAAGTTCCACAAACATCCCACAAAATCTCCTCAATATCCAACAAAATTCAAGAAAAATCCCAAAATATGCTCTAAATCTTCTCAAAACACGGCCAAAATCCTCAAAAATCCCACCAAATCTCCACAAATTCCCACAAAATACATGTGAAATCCCTCAAGATCCCTAAATCGCCTCAATATCCCACAAAATCACACAAAAATCACCCAAAACCTCCACAAGTTTCCACAAAATCTAAGAAAAATTCCTCAAAATTCTTCAAGTCTCCTCAGAATCCCACACAATTCCAGAAAAAACACACCAAATTCCAGAGAAGTCCCACAAAACTCCCTAAATCATTTCAAAACCCTACCAATTCACAGGAATGTCCCACAAAATCTCCACCAATTCCCAGAACATCCCACAAAAATCCCACAAAAATCCCTAAATCTTCTGAAAACTCGACCAAATTCCAGAAACGCCCCATAAAATCAGCACAGTTTCTCACAAAATTCAAGAAAAAACACCAGAAAATTCCCTAAATCTTTTCAAAATACCACAAAATTCTTGAAAAGCCCCACCAAATTCCAGAAACATCCCACAAAATGTCCTCAATATCCAACAAAATCCCAGAAAAATCACACAAAATTCCGTAAATTTTCTCAAAACATAACCAAAATTCCAGAAAAATCCCACCAAATCTCCACAAATTCCCACAGAATACGTGAAAAATCCCTGATAATTCGTCAGTTCTCTACAGAATCTCACCAAATTCCAGAAAAGTCCCTCAAAGTTCCACAAACATCCCACAAAATCTCCCCAGTATCCAACAAAATTCCAGGAAAAATCCCACAAAATTCCCTAAATCTTCTCAAAACACGACCAAATTCTAGAAAAATATCCCACCGAATCTCCACAAATTCCCACAGAATACGTGAAAAATCCCTGATAATTCGTCAGTTCTCTACAGAATCTCACCAAATACCAGAAAAGTCCCCCAAAGTTCCACAAGCATCCCACAAAATCTCCCTAATATCCAACAAAATTCCAGGAAAAATCTCACACAATTCCCTAAATCTTCTGAACACTTGACCAAATTCCAGAAGCGCCCCATAAAATCAGCACAGTTTCCCACAAAATTCAAGAAAAAACACCACAAAATTCCCTAAATCTTCTCAAAACTCTACCAAATTCCAGAAAAATCCCACCAAATCTCCACAAATTCCCACAGAATACATGAAAAATCCCTGATAATTCATCAGTTCTCTACAGAATCTCACCAAATTCCAGAAAAGTCCCTCAAAGTTCCACAAACATCCCACAAAAATCTCACAAAAATCCCTAACACTTCTGAAAACTTGACCAAATTCCAGAAACGCCCCATAAAATCAGCACAGTTTCCCACAAAATTCAAGAAAAAACACCACAAAATTCCCAAAATCTTTTCAAAATACCACAAAATTCTTGAAAAGCCCCACCAAATTCCAGAAACATCCCACAAAATCTCCTCAATACCCAACAAAATCCCAGAAAAATCCCACAAAATTGCCTAAATTTTCTCAAAACATAACCAAAATTCCAGAAAAATCCCACCGAATCTCCACAAATTCCCACAGAATACATGAAAAATCCCTGATAATTCGTCAGTTCTCTACAGAATCTCACCAAATTCCAGAAAAGTCCCTCAAAGTTCCACAAACATCCCACAAAATCTCCTCAATATCCAACAAAATTCAAGAAAAATCCCAAAATATGCTCTAAATCTTCTCAAAACACGGCCAAAATCCTCAAAAATCCCACCGAATCTCCACAAATTCCCACAGAATACGTGAGAAATGCCTCAAGATCCCTAAATCGCCTCAATATCCCACAAAATCACACAAAAATCACCCAAAACCTCCACAAGTTTCCACAAAATCTAAGAAAAATTCCTCAAAATTCTTCAAGTCTCCTCAGAATCCCACACAATTCCAGAAAAAACACACAAAATTCCAGAGAAGTCCCACAAAACTCCCTAAATCATTTCAAAACCCTACCAATTCACAGGAATGTCCCACAAAATCTCCACCAATTCCCAGAACATCCCACAGAAATCCCACAAAAATCCCTAAATCTTCTGAAAACTCGACCAAATTCCAGAAATGCCCCATAAAATCAGCACAGTTTCTCACAAAATTCAAGAAAAAACACCACAAAATTCCCTAAATCTTTTCAAAATACCACAAAATTCTTGAAAAGCCCCACCAAATTCCCGAAACATCCCACAAAATGTCCTCAATATCCAACAAAATCCCAGAAAAATCACACAAAATTCCCTAAATTTTCTCAAAACATAACCAAAATTCCAGAAAAATCCCACCAAATCTCCACAAATTCCCACAGAATACGTGAAAAATCCCTGATAATTCGTCAGTTCTCTACAGAATCTCACCAAATTCCAGAAAAGTCCCTCAAAGTTCCACAAACATCCCACAAAATCTCCTCAATATCCAACAAAATTCAAGAAAAATCACACAAAATTCCCTAAATCTTCTCAAAACACGGCCAAAATGCACAAAAATCCCACCAAATCTCCACAAATTCCCACAGAATACATGAAAAATCCCTGATAATTCGTCAGTTCTCTACAGAATCTCACCAAATTCCAGAAAAGTCCCCCAAAGTTCCACAAGCATCCCACAAAATCTCCCTAATATCCAACAAAATTCCAGGAAAAATCTCACACAATTCCCTAAATCTTCTGAACACTTGACCAAATTCCAGAAGCGCCCCACAAAATCAGCACAGTTTCCCACAATATTCAAGAAAAAACACCACAAAATTCCCAAAATCTTTTCAAAATACCACAAAATTCTTGAAAAGCCCCACCAAATTCCAGAAACATCCCGCAAAATCTCCTCAATACCCAACAAAATCCCAGAAAAATCCCACAAAATTCTCTAAATCTTCTCAAAACACGGCCAAAATCCTCAAAAATCCCACTGAATCTCCACAAATTCCCACAGAATACGTGAAAAATCCCTGATAATTCGTCAGTTCTCTACAGAATCTCACCAAATTCCAGAGAAGTCCCTCAAAGTTCCACAAACATCCCACAAAATGTCCTCAATATCCAACAAAATCCCAGAAAAATCTCACAAAATTCCCTAAATCTTCTCCAAACACGGCCAAAATCCTCAAAAATCCCACCGAATCTCCACAAAATCCCACAGAATACATGAAAAATCCCTGATAATTTGTCAGTTCTCTACAGAATCTCACCAAATTCCAGAAAAGTCCCTCAAAGTTCCACAAACATCCCACAAAATCTCCCCAGTATCCAACAAAATTCCAGGAAAAATCCCACAAAATTCCCTAAATCTTCCCAAAACACGACCAAATTCTAGAAAAATATCCCACCAAATCTCCACAAATTCCCACAAAATACATGAGAAATCCCTCATATCCCTAAATCTCCTCAATATCACACAAAATCACACAAAAATCACCCAAAACCTCCACAAGTTTCCACAAAATCTAAGAAAAATTCCTCAAAATTCTTCAAGTCTCCTCAGAATCCCACACAATTCCAGAAAAAACACACAAAATTCCAGACAAGTCCCACAAAACTCCCTAAATCATTTCAAAACCCTACCAATTCACAGGAATGTCCCACAAAATCTCCACCAATTCCCAGAACATCCCACAAAAATCTCACAAAAATCCCTAACACTTCTGAAAACTCGACCAAATTCCAGAAACGCCCCATAAAATCAGCACAGTTTCCCACAAAATTCAAGAAAAAACACCACAAAATTCCCTAAACCTTTTCAAAATACCACAAAATCCTTGAAAAGCTCCACCAAATTCCAGAAACATCCCACAAAATGTCCTCAATACCCAACAAAATCCCAGAAAAATCACACAAAATTCCCTAAATCTTCTCAAAACACGGCCAAAATCCACAAAAATCCCACCAAATCTCCAGAAATTCCCACAGAATACATGAAAAATCCCTGATAATTCGTCAGTTCTCTATAGAATCTCACAAAATTCCAGAAAAGTCCCTCAAAGTTCCACAAACATCCCACAAAATCTCCCCAGTATCCAACAAAATTCCAGGAAAAATCCCACCAAATTCCCTAAATCTTCTCAAAACACGGCCAAAATCCACAAAAATCCCACCACATCTCCACAAATTCCCACAGAATACATGAAAAATCCCTGATAATTCGTCAGTTCTCTACAGAATCTCACCAAATTCCAGAAGAGTCCCTCGAAGTTCCACAAACATCCCACAAAATCTCCCCAGTATCCAACAAAATTCCAGGAAAAATCCCACCAAATTCCCTAAATCTTCTCAAAACACGGCCAAAATCCACAAAAATCCCACAAAATCTCCACAAATTCCCACAGAATACATGAAAAATCCCTGATAATTCGTCAGTTCTCTACAGAATCTCACCAAATTCCAGAAAAGTCCCTCAAAGTTCCACAAACATCCCACAAAATCTCCCCAGTATCCAACAAAATTCAAGGAAAAATCTCACAAAATTCCATAAATCTTCTCAAAACACGGCCAAAATCCTCAAAAATCCCACCGAATCTCCACAAATTCCCACAGAATACATGAAAAATCCCTGATAATTTCTCAGTTCTCTACAGAATCTCACCAAATTCCAGAAAAGTCCCTCAAAGTTCCACACACATCCCACAAAATCTCCCTAATATCCAACAAAATTCAAGAAAAATCCCACAAAATTCCCTAAATCTTCTCAAAACACGACCAAATTCTAGAAAAATATCCCACCAAATCTCCACAAATTCCCACAAAATACATGATAAATCCCTCAAGATCCCTAAATCGCCTCAATATCCCACAAAATCGCACAAAAAATACACAAAACCTCCACAAGTTTCCACAAAATCTAAGAAAAATTCCTCAAAAGTCTTCAAGTCTCCTCAAAACCACACAAAGTTCGTGAAATGGCCCACCAAATTCCAGAAAAATCTTACAGAATCTCCACAAATTCCCAAAAAAATCTAAATCAAATTCCTCAAAATTCTTCAAGTCTCCTCAGAATCCCACACAATTCCAGAAAAAACACACCAAATTCCAGAGAAGTCCCACAAAACTCCCTAAATCATTTCAAAACCCTACCAATTCACAGGAATGTCCCACAAAATCTCCACCAATTCCCAGAACATCCCACAAAAATCTCACAAAAATCCCTAACACTTCTGAAAACTCGACCAAATTCTAGAAACGCCCCATAAAATCAGCAGTTTCCCACAAAATTCAAGAAAAAACACCACAAAATTTCCTAAACCTTTTCAAAATACCACAAAATTCTTGAAAAGCCCCACCAAATTCCAGAAACATCCCACAAAATGTCCTCAATACCCAACAAAATCCCAGAAAAATCACACAAAATTCCCTAAATTTTCTCAAAACATAACCAAAATTCCAGAAAAATCCCACCGAATCACCACAAATTCCCACAGAATACGTGAAAAATCCCTGATAATTCGTCAGTTCTCTACAGAATCTCACCAAATTCCAGAAAAGTCCCTCAAAGTTCCACAAACATCCCACAAAATCTCCTCAATATCCAACAAAATTCAAGAAAAGTCCCACAAAATTCTCTAAATCTTCTCAAAACACGACCAAATTCTAGAAAAATATCCCACCAAATCTCCACAAATTTCCACAAAATGCATGAAAAATCCCTCAAGATCCCTAAATCGCCTCAATATCCCACAAAATCACACAAAAATCACCCAAAACCACCACAAGTTTCCACAAAAATCTAAGAAAAATTCCTCAAAATTCTTCAAGTCTCCTCAAAATCACACAAAGTTCGTGAAAAGGCCCACAAAATTCCAAAAAAATCCCACAGAATCTCCACAAATTCCCACAAAAATCTAAATCAAATTCCTCAGAATTCTTCAAGTCTCCTCAGAATCCCACACAATTCCAGAAAAACCCCACCAAATTCCAGAGAAGTCTCACAAAACTCCCTAAATCATTTCAAAACCCTACCAATTCACAGGAATGTCCCACAAAATCTCCACCAATTCCCAGAACATCCCACAAAAATCTCACAAAAATCCCTAAATCTTCTGAAAACTCGACCAAATTCCAGAAACGCCCCATAAAATCAGCACAGTTTCCCACAAAATTCAAGAAAAAACACCACAAAATTCCCTAAACCTTTTCAAAATACCACAAAATTCTTGAAAAGCCCCACCAAATTCCAGAAACATCCCACAAAATGTCCTCAATATCCAACAAAATCCCAGAAAAATCACACAAAATTCCCTAAATCTTCTCAAAACACGGCCAAAATCCACAAAAATCCCACCGAATCTCCACAAATTCCCACAGAATACATGAAAAATCCCTGATAATTCGTCAGTTCTCTACAGAATCTCACCAAATTCCAGAAGAGTCCCTCAAAGTTCCACAAACATCCCACAAAATCTCCCTAATATCCAACAAAATTCCAGGAAAAATCTCACACAATTCCCTAAATCTTCTGAGAACTTGACCAAATTCCAGAAACGCCCCATAAAATCAGCACAGTTTCCCACAAAATTCAAGAAAAAACACCACAAAATTCCCTAAATCTTCTCAAAACACGACCAAATTCTAGAAAAATCCCACCAAATCTCCACAAATTCCCACAGAATACATGAAAAATCCCTGATAATTCGTCAGTTCTCTACAGAATCTCACCAAATTCCAGAAAAGTCCCTCAAAGTTCCACAAACAATCCACAAAAATCTCACAAAAATCCCTAACACTTGTGAAAACTCGACCAAATTCCAGAAACGCCCCATAAAATCAGCACAGTTTCCCACAAAATTCAAGAAAAAACACCACAAAATTCCCAAAATCTTATCAAAATACCACAAAATTCTTGAAAAGCCCCACCAAATTCCAGAAACATCCCACAAAATCTCCTCAATACCCAACAAAATCCCAGAAAAATCACACAAAATTCCCTAAATCTTCTCAAAACATAACCAAAATTCCAGAAAAATCCCACCGAATCTCCACAAATTCCCACAGAATACATGAAAAATCCCTGATAATTTGTCAGTTCTCTACAGAATCTCACCAAATTCCAGAAAAGTCCCTCAAAGTTCCACACACATCCCACAAAATCTCCCTAATATCCAACAAAATTCAAGAAAAATCCCACAAAATTCCCTAAATCTTCTCAAAACACGACTAAATTCTAGAAAAATATCCCACCAAATCTCCACAAATTCCCACAAAATACATGATAAATCCCTCAAGATCCCTAAATCGCCTCAATATCCCACAAAATCGCACAAAAAATACACAAAACCTCCTCAAGTTTTCACAAAATCTAAGTAAAATTCCTCAAAATTCTTCAAGTCTCCTCAAAACCACACAAAGTTCGTGAAAAGGCCCACCAAATTCCGGAAAAATCCCACAGAATCTCCACAAATTCCCAAAAAAATCTAAATCAAATACCTCAAAATTCTTCAAGTCTCCTCAGAATCCCACACAATTCCAGAAAAACCCCACCAAATTCCAGAGAAGTCCCACAAAACTCCCTAAATCATTTCAAAACCCTACCAATTCACAGGAATGTCCCACAAAATCTCCACCAATTCCCAGAACATCCCACAAAAATCTCACAAAAATCCCTAACACTTCTGAAAACTCGACCAAATTCTAGAAACGCCCCAGAAAATCAGCAGTTTCCCACAAAATTCAAGAAAAAACACCACAAAATTCCCTAAACCTTTTCAAAATACCAAAAAATTCTTGAAAAGCCCCACCAAATTCCAGAAACATCCCACAAAATGTCCTCAATACCCAACAAAATCCCAGAAAAATCACACAAAATTCCCTAAATTTTCTCAAAACATAACCAAAATTCCAGAAAAATCCCACCGAATCTCCACAAATTCCCACAGAATACGTGAAAAATCCCTGATAATTCGTCAGTTCTCTACAGAATCTCACCAAATTCCAGAAAAGTCCCTCAAAGTTCCACAAACATCCCACAAAATCTCCTCAATATCCAACAAAATTCAAGAAAAGTCCCACAAAATTCTCTAAATCTTCTCAAAACACGACCAAATTCTAGAAAAATATCCCACCAAATCTCCACAAATTTCCACAAAATGCATGAAAAATCCCTCAAGATCCCTAAATCGCCTCAATATCCCACAAAATCACACAAAAATCACCCAAAACCACCACAAGTTTCCACAAAAATCTAAGAAAAATTCCTCAAAATTCTTCAAGTCTCCTCAAAACCACACAAAGTTCGTGAAAAGGCCCACCAAATTCCAAAAAAATCCCACAGAATCTCCACAAATTCCCACAAAAATCTAAATCAAATTCCTCAGAATTCTTCAAGTCTCCTCAGAATCCCACACAATTCCAGAAAAACCCCACCAAATTCCAGAGAAGTCTCACAAAACTCCCTAAATCATTTCAAAACCCTACCAATTCACAGGAATGTCCCACAAAATCTCCACCAATTCCCAGAACATCCCACAAAAATCTCACAAAAATCCCTAAATCTTCTGAAAACTCGACCAAATTCCAGAAACGCCCCATAAAATCAGCACAGTTTCCCACAAAATTCAAGAAAAAACACCACAAAATTCCCTAAACCTTTTCAAAATACCACAAAATTCTTGAAAAGCCCCACCAAATTCCCGAAACATCCCACAAAATGTCCTCAATATCCAACAAAATCCCAGAAAAATCACACAAAATTCCCTAAATCTTCTCAAAACACGGCCAAAATCCACAAAAATCCCACCGAATCTCCACAAATTCCCACAGAATACATGAAAAATCCCTGATAATTCGTCAGTTCTCTACAGAATCTCACCAAATTCCAGAAGAGTCCCTCAAAGTTCCACAAACATCCCACAAAATCTCCCTAATATCCAACAAAATTCCAGGAAAAATCTCACACAATTCCCTAAATCTTCTGAGAACTTGACCAAATTCCAGAAACGCCCCATAAAATCAGCACAGTTTCCCACAAAATTCAAGAAAAAACACCACAAAATTCCCTAAATCTTCTCAAAACACGACCAAATTCCAGAAAAATCCCACCGAATCTCCACAAATTCCCACAGAATACATGAAAAATCCCTGATAATTCGTCAGTTCTCTACAGAATCTCACCAAATTCCAGAAAAGTCCCTCAAAGTTCCACAAACAATCCACAAAAATCTCACAAAAATCCCTAACACTTGTGAAAACTCGACCAAATTCCAGAAACGCCCCATAAAATCAGCACAGTTTCCCACAAAATTCAAGAAAAAACACCACAAAATTCCCTAAATCTTCTCAAAACACGACCAAATTCCAGAAAAATCCCACCAAATCTCCACAAATTCCCACAGAATACATGAAAAATCCCTGATAATTCGTCAGTTCTCTACAGAATCTCACCAAATTCCAGAAAAGTCCCTCAAAGTTCCACAAACAATCCACAAAAATCTCACAAAAATCCCTAACACTTCTGAAAACTCGACCAAATTCCAGAAACGCCCCATAAAATCAGCACAGTTTCCCACAAAATTTAAGAAAAAACACCACAAAATTCCCAAAATCTTTTCAAAATACCACAAAATTCTTGAAAAGCCCCACCAAATTCCAGAAACATCCCACAAAATCTCCTCAATACCCAACAAAATCCCAGAAAAATCCCACAAAATTCCCTAAATTTTCTCAAAACATAACCAAAATTCCAGAAAAATCCCACCGAATCTCCACAAATTCCCACAGAATACATGAAAAAACCCTGATAATTCGTCAGTTCTCTACAGAATCTCACCAAATTCCAGAAAAGTCCCTCAAAGTTCCACAAACATCCCACAAAATCTCCTCAATATCCAACAAAATTCAAGAAAAATCCCAAAATATGCTCTAAATCTTCTCAAAACACGGCCAAAATCCTCAAAAATCCCACCAAATCTCCACAAATTCCCACAAAATACATGTGAAATCCCTCAAGATCCCTAAATCGCCTCAATATCCCACAAAATCACACAAAAATCACCCAAAACCTCCACAAGTTTCCACAAAATCTAAGAAAAATTCCTCAAAATTCTTCAAGTCTCCTCAGAATCCCACACAATTCCAGAAAAAACACACCAAATTCCAGAGAAGTCCCACAAAACTCCCTAAATCATTTCAAAACCCTACCAATTCACAGGAATGTCCCACAAAATCTCCACCAATTCCCAGAACATCCCACAAAAATCCCACAAAAATCCCTAAATCTTCTGAAAACTCGACCAAATTCCAGAAACGCCCCATAAAATCAGCACAGTTTCTCACAAAATTCAAGAAAAAACACCAGAAAATTCCCTAAATCTTTTCAAAATACCACAAAATTCTTGAAAAGCCCCACCAAATTCCAGAAACATCCCACAAAATGTCCTCAATATCCAACAAAATCCCAGAAAAATCACACAAAATTCCGTAAATTTTCTCAAAACATAACCAAAATTCCAGAAAAATCCCACCAAATCTCCACAAATTCCCACAGAATACGTGAAAAATCCCTGATAATTCGTCAGTTCTCTACAGAATCTCACCAAATTCCAGAAAAGTCCCTCAAAGTTCCACAAACATCCCACAAAATCTCCCCAGTATCCAACAAAATTCCAGGAAAAATCCCACAAAATTCCCTAAATCTTCTCAAAACACGACCAAATTCTAGAAAAATATCCCACCGAATCTCCACAAATTCCCACAGAATACGTGAAAAATCCCTGATAATTCGTCAGTTCTCTACAGAATCTCACCAAATACCAGAAAAGTCCCCCAAAGTTCCACAAGCATCCCACAAAATCTCCCTAATATCCAACAAAATTCCAGGAAAAATCTCACACAATTCCCTAAATCTTCTGAACACTTGACCAAATTCCAGAAGCGCCCCATAAAATCAGCACAGTTTCCCACAAAATTCAAGAAAAAACACCACAAAATTCCCTAAATCTTCTCAAAACTCTACCAAATTCCAGAAAAATCCCACCAAATCTCCACAAATTCCCACAGAATACATGAAAAATCCCTGATAATTCATCAGTTCTCTACAGAATCTCACCAAATTCCAGAAAAGTCCCTCAAAGTTCCACAAACATCCCACAAAAATCTCACAAAAATCCCTAACACTTCTGAAAACTTGACCAAATTCCAGAAACGCCCCATAAAATCAGCACAGTTTCCCACAAAATTCAAGAAAAAACACCACAAAATTCCCAAAATCTTTTCAAAATACCACAAAATTCTTGAAAAGCCCCACCAAATTCCAGAAACATCCCACAAAATCTCCTCAATACCCAACAAAATCCCAGAAAAATCCCACAAAATTGCCTAAATTTTCTCAAAACATAACCAAAATTCCAGAAAAATCCCACCGAATCTCCACAAATTCCCACAGAATACATGAAAAATCCCTGATAATTCGTCAGTTCTCTACAGAATCTCACCAAATTCCAGAAAAGTCCCTCAAAGTTCCACAAACATCCCACAAAATCTCCTCAATATCCAACAAAATTCAAGAAAAATCCCAAAATATGCTCTAAATCTTCTCAAAACACGGCCAAAATCCTCAAAAATCCCACCGAATCTCCACAAATTCCCACAGAATACGTGAGAAATGCCTCAAGATCCCTAAATCGCCTCAATATCCCACAAAATCACACAAAAATCACCCAAAACCTCCACAAGTTTCCACAAAATCTAAGAAAAATTCCTCAAAATTCTTCAAGTCTCCTCAGAATCCCACACAATTCCAGAAAAAACACACAAAATTCCAGAGAAGTCCCACAAAACTCCCTAAATCATTTCAAAACCCTACCAATTCACAGGAATGTCCCACAAAATCTCCACCAATTCCCAGAACATCCCACAGAAATCCCACAAAAATCCCTAAATCTTCTGAAAACTCGACCAAATTCCAGAAATGCCCCATAAAATCAGCACAGTTTCTCATAAAATTCAAGAAAAAACACCACAAAATTCCCTAAATCTTTTCAAAATACCACAAAATTCTTGAAAAGCCCCACCAAATTCCCGAAACATCCCACAAAATGTCCTCAATATCCAACAAAATCCCAGAAAAATCACACAAAATTCCCTAAATTTTCTCAAAACATAACCAAAATTCCAGAAAAATCCCACCAAATCTCCACAAATTCCCACAGAATACGTGAAAAATCCCTGATAATTCGTCAGTTCTCTACAGAATCTCACCAAATTCCAGAAAAGTCCCTCAAAGTTCCACAAACATCCCACAAAATCTCCTCAATATCCAACAAAATTCAAGAAAAATCCCACAAAATTCCCTAAATCTTCTCAAAACACGGCCAAAATGCACAAAAATCCCACCAAATCTCCACAAATTCCCACAGAATACATGAAAAATCCCTGATAATTCGTCAGTTCTCTACAGAATCTCACCAAATTCCAGAAAAGTCCCCCAAAGTTCCACAAGCATCCCACAAAATCTCCCTAATATCCAACAAAATTCCAGGAAAAATCTCACACAATTCCCTAAATCTTCTGAACACTTGACCAAATTCCAGAAGCGCCCCACAAAATCAGCACAGTTTCCCACAATATTCAAGAAAAAACACCACAAAATTCCCAAAATCTTTTCAAAATACCACAAAATTCTTGAAAAGCCCCACCAAATTCCAGAAACATCCCGCAAAATCTCCTCAATACCCAACAAAATCCCAGAAAAATCCCACAAAATTCTCTAAATCTTCTCAAAACACGGCCAAAATCCTCAAAAATCCCACTGAATCTCCACAAATTCCCACAGAATACGTGAAAAATCCCTGATAATTCGTCAGTTCTCTACAGAATCTCACCAAATTCCAGAGAAGTCCCTCAAAGTTCCACAAACATCCCACAAAATGTCCTCAATATCCAACAAAATCCCAGAAAAATCTCACAAAATTCCCTAAATCTTCTCCAAACACGGCCAAAATCCTCAAAAATCCCACCGAATCTCCACAAAATCCCACAGAATACATGAAAAATCCCTGATAATTCGTCAGTTCTCTACAGAATCTCACCAAATTCCAGAAGAGTCCCTCAAAGTTCCACAAACATCCCACAAAATCTCCCCAGTATCCAACAAAATTCCAGGAAAAATCCCACAAAATTCCCTAAATCTTCCCAAAACACGACCAAATTCTAGAAAAATATCCCACCAAATCTCCACAAATTCCCACAAAATACATGAGAAATCCCTCATATCCCTAAATCTCCTCAATATCACACAAAATCACACAAAAATCACCCAAAACCTCCACAAGTTTCCACAAAATCTAAGAAAAATTCCTCAAAATTCTTCAAGTCTCCTCAGAATCCCACACAATTCCAGAAAAAACACACAAAATTCCAGACAAGTCCCACAAAACTCCCTAAATCATTTCAAAACCCTACCAATTCACAGGAATGTCCCACAAAATCTCCACCAATTCCCAGAACATCCCACAAAAATCTCACAAAAATCCCTAACACTTCTGAAAACTCGACCAAATTCCAGAAACGCCCCATAAAATCAGCACAGTTTCCCACAAAATTCAAGAAAAAACACCACAAAATTCCCTAAACCTTTTCAAAATACCACAAAATCCTTGAAAAGCTCCACCAAATTCCAGAAACATCCCACAAAATGTCCTCAATACCCAACAAAATCCCAGAAAAATCACACAAAATTCCCTAAATCTTCTCAAAACACGGCCAAAATCCACAAAAATCCCACCAAATCTCCAGAAATTCCCACAGAATACATGAAAAATCCCTGATAATTCGTCAGTTCTCTATAGAATCTCACAAAATTCCAGAAAAGTCCCTCAAAGTTCCACAAACATCCCACAAAATCTCCCCAGTATCCAACAAAATTCCAGGAAAAATCCCACAAAATTCCCTAAATCTTCTCAAAACACGGCCAAAATCCACAAAAATCCCACCAAATCTCCACAAATTCCCACAGAATACATGAAAAATCCCTGATAATTCGTCAGTTCTCTACAGAATCTCACCAAATTCCAGAAAAGTCCCTCAAAGTTCCACAAACATCCCACAAAATCTCCCCAGTATCCAACAAAATTCCAGGAAAAATCTCACAAAATTCCCTAAATCTTCTCAAAACACGACCAAATTCTAGAAAAATATCCCACCAAATCTCCACAAATTCCCACAAAATACATGAAAAATCCCTCAAGATCCCTAAATCGCCTCAATATCCCACAAAATCCCACAAAAATCACACAAAACCTCCACAAGTTTCCACAAAATCTAAGAAAAATTCCTCAAAATTCTTCAAGTCTCCTCAGAATCCCACACAATTCCAGAAAAAACACACAAAATTCCAGAGAAGTCCCACAAAACTCCCTAAATCATTTCAAAACCCTACCAATTCACAGGAATGTCCCACAAAATCTCCACCAATTCCCAGAACATCCCATAAAAATCCCTAACACTTCTGAAAACTCGACCAAATTCCAGAAACGCCCCATAAAATCAGCACAGTTTCCCACAAAATTCAAGAAAAAACACCACAAAATTCCCTAAATCTTTTCAAAATACCACAAAATTCTAGAAAAATATCCCACCAAATCTCCACAAATTCCCACAAAATACATGAGAAATCCCTCAAGATCCCTAAATCGCCTCAATATCCCACAAAATCACACAAAAATCCCACAAAACCTCCACAAGTTTCCACAAAATCTAAGAAAAATTCCTCAAAATTCTTCAAGTCTCCTCAGAAGGTTCTGGATGAGGGTAGAAATAATTAAAAAGCATCTTAAAAGTAACATCATATTTTTGTCAGCCATCTCTTCAGGGACTACTTTAAATCCCAGAATGTTCAAGAGCCATCATCACTGTACAAACAGAAGCTCCAACTGAACGAAACCAGAAGAAGTGGATATGGCAAATTCTCTGGTCCAAGTGGTGATATTAATCTGGTGAGGCTCTGGATTCCCATTTCAGACATACTATCACAGCTTAAATATAGGAAAAAATTGGGATTTTACTTTGCTGTGGTCTCTTTTTGTTTTGCAAAATATGTGATAGTTAATATATGAGTAAAATCTTGTATAAAAACAGGTTTGTTTTTTGGTTTTTTTTCTAACAAATAGCCAAATGCATATTACCTGCCTTGCTGGAAAATAATTGAGGTCTTCCTCTAAGAAATTTTTTCTCAGAGTGCCTTTCTTTGTGATTTGTGTTCTTATCTTAGGAAGATACAGGAGTTGCTCATTTTAATGCTGTCCAGCAGACTATTCCATGCTTTCTCAGCTGTTTGGATCTGCAGTTCAGGATTGGACCAAGAAAAATGGTGATGGGATCAAATTATTTTTATTCTTAAATGAGGACAATTCCATTTTTAAACATACACATGTGCTTCCAATGCTTTCAGTAGTCAAGGAACAGACATGAATTCCTCAGTCTTTGTTTCTTTTTCCCTGAAGGATGGAATTTGGACTTTGCCCACCAGTGCAGTCCTTGCTATGGGCAGATGTTTCTTCTGTTCTTCTTACCAGCAGTAGGAGTGGTTGGACACTGAACCTCAAAGAAGAGGGAGCTAACATCCCTTACCTGGATAAGTCCCACAGGTAAGCACCTTGGAGAAGTTCTTCAACCAAAACCAGTTCCTGTAAGGCTTTCCAGCCCTTGACAGGAAATAAGCTGATTCCTGCAGGCTGCAACATGAAGACTTCCAGACTGAAGTGAGCATCCTGCTATAAGGAAGGATTTGGGAGTAGTGAGTCATCATTTGTATGGGAAATTAATCTGTGATTTTTATTTATTGTTTTTTTTCATTTGAAGTAACATCACATCATCATAGAGAGACATTGTCTGTCATTTCTGGTGTGGATACCTGAATAACTCAGCTAGACAGGTAGCATGATAAGGTAATACAATGCAGATATTGAAAGGAATTTTTTGGATGATTTTTTTGTTAGTTCAAGCTGCAGTCCCTGATTTATTCAGGCTTTGAAGTACCATGCAAGCCTTTCCCACAGAAGAAATTCTGTTTTATGTAAATAATGCACTGTGCAGTAAACTAGAAGAAAGCAGGGAGCATAGAGCATGAAGTTAGTGTTTCATGCAGGTGTTTGAAGGCAATGTGGGATTCCAGAGCTTAGTGTTTGAATTGCAACTTGAATTTCCTTCTTTGCTGTTATTTAGACTGCTCTGAAGTAGTCATGAGAAGCAAAAATGAAAGGCAATGTTGTTTGATGGGGACTGTGGTAGGGCTTTCTTGCCAGATTTGAAATGGCTTGAATTGATTAAAATCTCCAGGTGAGGGGAAGATTGTATCCATTCCTCTCTCTTATTAAAGCAAATTTTCCAAGAGGGATGTAAAATTGCAGTTGAGGGTTGGGGTGGTTTTTTCTTTTTTCCCTTCTTTCATGTGCAACCTAACAACTCCAATTTCACAGGCCTATTTAACATTTGATCCCTAAAAGTCAGTCCTTTGCTTTGTATTTTGGGCACTTGTTCATCTTGGGGAATTTGTCATCTTCTCAGGGCATTGAAGGTCAACCAAATGCTGCAGGTTTCATTCTTCCTTTCATATGGTCTATGTCCTGGGGTTTGACTCTTAAGCAGAGCTATTTTTTTATTTTGCAGCCTAGCAGTTGTACGGTGGGGCTGTGTGCAGGTGAATTCACTTGAGAACGATGGGTAAATCAGCTCCTGGGAAGATGTGCACTGCTTGGCCCCGATGCTTCAGCATGCTTGAGGTCAGCTTGGCTGTCTCTGACTGTCTAATAATAATGCAGAATGATAGAATTAAGTATTCATTGTAATTGGTGATCAATAAGATTTGTTTTCAGCTAAATCTGCGTGCTAGTTTCTAAAGCACTCCAGTCTGTTTCATCAATGACCTTTGTGGTTTTAGCTTAAGCTAAAAATCTAGTTTCTGCTGTTGTTATTTTCTGCCCTGTCGCTGTGAGAGGAAGGGATGATGGCTGGAGGTTTGGCAGTCAGCGAGGGCCTGGCCACCACTGCAGTTCTGTACACTCAGCCTTGGAGATGTGATCAGGAATGTGCTGTTAGTTGCCAGTTTTGTATTGCAAAGACTGAGCATGCTGCCATCACTGTGTTTGATGAGTGAGTTTTCATTGGTTTGGTCCAACTCCAAAGCAGCCTTAATTTGAAGGTGGAATTCTTTGTGGATGAGGCTGTGAAGAATATGGTGTTTATACTCCCATCCTACGGGCAGTACGGTAGAACAACTCCTAACTGATTTGGTAATAAAGACCTAGTTTTTCTTCACTAAACCTGCCCTAGCCAAATTCATCAGCTGGTGATAGCTATCTCTGGAGTGGGAGTTCTTTATTGAGTTGATTGACAATTTGATATACTTTGTCAAGCTGTGTTGTTTAGTTTCTGTTGATCCAGAGACACCTGAGGCTCCTTTTGCTTCCTAAGGGATTAAAGTAGCAAGCACTTAGAATGAGATATTGGGAAGATGGGTGCAGGAGACTTTGTAATTTACTATGGAAAAACATAATAATGATGATGAATATTTCAGGTGGAAATGATAGTATTTCACTATATACTATGTGAAATGCTTTTATGTGATTTTTTTTCATTTCTCTTTTATTTTTTAATCCTGGATAAATTAAATGAGGCTTTTGGGGAAAGCATGAGCTGGAATTTCTATTGAGGTTGATAACCTCTGATTCTGCTCTCGTTTGTCTGTCTGCTGGAACTTGTAGCAAACTAGCTATGTCCAAGTTTAATTGTGTAATAATTATCTTTCAAATCGAGCCTTTCTCACTTGGTGCTGATGTATTTGGGGGAGGGAGGGGAATGGAGAGTAAAGAGCTCCTTTCATGAATACAATTTTAATTTCATCTTGCTGATTCGAGCCTTTCCAAGATTCAAGTGAGCATTGGATCAGGTTGGAACTGAGGGGATGACTCATGACTCTGGCATAAAAACTACATTGCATTCCACATATTAGGAGTTTTCTGTTGCCCACAAGAAAGTTCAGGAAAAAAAGACAAAAAGAGAAATGGGTTTCAAATTTCCTGTGCTATTTTCAGTTGACTCCTCTTTCTGGAGATGCCTTAGCAAGTGTAGGACATCTGAAAAACTTGGAACTGCAACTTTCTTGTTGAGGCTCTGATGAACATTGCTTCTGTCATCAAGTTCTTGTGTTCATACTTTGAACTTAGCTGAGTAATGTTGGTATCAGCAGACTCTACTAAAGCCATGCCTTCCTAATTAATAATGCATTCTTAATAAAAAAAAAAAAATCTATTTCTTCATGTATTTAATTACCTAGTGAGTGTAAGACTGAATGAAGTTAATACCGTGCAGATTTCAAGCAAAACGCTGCTTTTTAATGTGCTTCAGTATAGGCTATGCACAAGTCAATAGACATGATTTTTAAGCCTCAGTTACCTTTCATTACCCTGTGCATATTCAAATTCAGATTGATGAATGCTGAACCAAAAGCAGACATCATAGAGTTAATTGAAGTTCTTTAAATTCAGAGGCAAACTATTTTCATAGCTTTGTTTTGAGGGTGGGTTGCTTTTGATGTCTGGGGTTTTTTTGGCTAAGGCAATGGCAAACATTTATTTATCCTGCTCCCTCCCCATTTTCCACCATCGTTGTTGCCAGTGATGCCTGCAGTGCTCAGTGGTCAATGACCCTCAGCCAGGGTGAGCTGCAGGAGCCTTACAGACGGGCCTGTTCTTTCTCCCAGTGCTAGAACAAGTGCAACAGCACAGTGCCATTTTGCTAAAAGCTAATATTTTTCCCAGCAGCTTCTTCTCCAGGCAGAATGAAATGCTTTCTTCAAGAGCAACCACATCTTTTCTCTGCCTGAAAGGTTGTGTTTGTTTGGGGTTTTTTCTCTTGCCTTAGGTGAGAGATAAAAAAAAAATGAAGAGGAAAGCCCAAGGAAATGCCAAAAGTACCAAGTGGTAGTAATTTTGTGTGAGTGTCTCCATTTACACTTCAAACTTGCTCTTGGAGAACTTGGAGCTGCATTTAAAATGTATTTTGGTAGGTGGTCTGCTGCTGACTATCTGCATTTCTTCTTCCATTTCTTTTCTGTGCTTGTTTGGTATTGCTGCTGAATGTCCCCAAAGAGTAAAGTGGTGTGGAAGAGTTGAGGAAGCAGCTTTTGAAATTCTAAAGCTGATGTGTAGGTTTTGTTCCTCTTGGATTTTTAAAAGCAGGTATGTCATCCAAGTTAACTTTCTTCAGCAAGTAACAAGATTGTCGTCCTTCCACTGATGCTCTGTATTTTAACAGAGGTATTTGATGGTGCTGGAAAGGAGCAAGATGCAGAATGAGTTTGAGAGAAGTGATTTAAAGTGGGAGCACAGATGGTTGATTCCTAAAAATCAAAAAACGGATGTTTTGTTTTGTAGGAAAATGAAATCTAATCCTATTTGAGGGTCAACAGGATAAATACAAAGAACTAAATACAGATGTAGATACATATATACATATATGCGTATATATATATATATATATATATGTATAACCCCGCCCCCCGAAATCTATGAAGCAGGACTGATTGGTGCCATAGCCCAGGCAGCCTGTGGATCTAATTGCCTGCCTGTATTCAGCCCTTGCCTGGATGCCAGGGGAGACGTCTCTGGATTTGTCTCCAGACAGCTTTCCAGGGATGATCCTGCTCCTTTCCTGGTGCCCCAGAGTGCTGCAAGCCCCCCGTCCTGGGGCCATGGTGATGCCTGCCGGGGCCTTTAGGGTCCCCCCTAAAGGGCAGACAGGGTTTGACTGCAAGCTTCCTTGGAAGGTGGAGGCAGGTGAATATTGGCCACCTTCTTCTTTCCCGCTGCCCTCCGTGCTCTTGCAAAGCCTGCTGGGGCACTGGGGCTCTCCATTGCAGGCAGTCTGGAGCTGCCATGCAAAGCCATCTCTCAAGGAGTCCCCAGGTCTCAGGTGCAACCTCAAGAAAATGACACAGCAACGTGTAGAAAACGTGAACTTTATTCACTTGACTACTTCTAAAATCTACAATCCAACGTTACTAGAAGACTATGGGGTAAGAATCTTAAGGCTAAGAAACTTCAATGCTTCAACTGTTTAGAACTGAACACTAAGGGAAAGGTCAACTTCTTGGGGGAAACGTGGTGGGGAATCGAACAACAACAGGGGTGTGGCTAACTTGTAAGGTGGGGAACGTCGCAGTGCCTGGGCTGGGCACTGGTCACCCGTTCCCCGTAAGGTTCTGTAGCTGGAGCGCGACGCTGGAGGTCAGAGCTGTGGGGAGGTGCGGAGTCTCCTGTCACTGCCCTCTTTTGCCGCCATCTTGGTGGTTGGTTGAGGGCTGTCGCGAAGGAGCAGCCGCATCAGGTCGCGGTTGTCCATCAGCAGCTGCATCAGCTCCGTGGGACAGCCGAGTCTTCGATGGCGGCGGGGCCCCGCACGGCCCGAAGGGCTCTGGAGATTCCGCTGCAAGGCAAAGCACAGGGATCCCCATGGAAGAGGCAGAGGGGCAGAGCGGGGCCGGCACCTGTGGGGCTGCCTTTGGCCTGGGAGACAGAGACTCGGGCCCAGTTGGGCTGGGCTGGCCCGGGGAAGAGGCTGCAGCAGGCAGAGCTCTGCCGCCTCTGCTTGGTGCTGTCCATGGAGCTCAGCCCCTGGGCCGCATTCCCCAGCCAGGAGCTCAGGCCCCTTCTGCCGCAGGGCATTGGCCAAAGGGTGCCCAAGAGGCCCTCAAGGTCTGCCCCATCCCGCCTGCCTGACCCCCCACCCCCCTCCTCACCTCTCGCCAGCGTCTCTGAATTCTTTTTCCGAGCGACCATCCCATGGCCATTCCTATGATGAGCAGGTCGATGAGCAGGAATGTCCTGGCCGCCCACCGGATGCGCTCAGGGTCCGACTCGTCCAGATGACAATCCTCCAGAAGCAGAGGAGAGGCATCCGTGCTGCGCTCAGGTTTGCTCACAGGGTCGAGGGGATGAGCCAAGAGCAGCAGCACGTAAAGCTGCAGCAGCGCGGAGGAGCCGTGAGCAGCCATAGTGCTCTGCCAGCAGCACCGAGGCTCTGGGCGTCTCTCTGCGAGCAGCTGTGCCTGGGCACTGGGGCGCAGCAACAGCTGGGGACAGTTGCCAGCCAGCGTGCCGTCCCCAGAGGCTGTGATGTCACAGAAGCACAGAACGCCCTGGCTGCAGAGAGCCCTGAGAGAATGTTGAGTCCAAGCTGGGAGCCATGGCGGCAAGCATGGCCAGCAGAGCGGGGCCCGAGCGCTGCGGCCTGGCTTGCCTTGCACCCGTGCCACAATGATGACTCCAGCAGCCCCTGTCAGGCCATTGCAGTATCTGATGGCCCACGCTGGGCACAAGTTCTTCCCAATGGCCAGCGTAAACCTCCCTTGGCCCAGCTTCCAAGCCTTGTTGGCATCTGCTCTCTCTTGTCCTTGCCCACCTGGCTGGCGCTGCCGTGTTGCTCGCTGGCCTGTCTGTGGGAGAAGAGGCTGTGCCAATGAGTGCTGCTCAACTTGGAGGCCATTCAAAGGAGGATTTGATTGTGCCTGCTGTGGGAAGAAGGAATATGCGTGCACATGGCCACTTCCCATAGGTTTTACCCCAGATTTTCATGAGCAGCTGTCCTAGTGAAAGTCAAGTCTGTTTTAGTGAGTATTTGAGGGCTTCCAGAGCACAGTGCCATCTCAGGGGAATTCTGCTGGTTGAGTTCTACTGAGGCTTTTGAGATGAGTTGCAAATCCTGAAAATGTTCTCCTTGCCCAGGTAGTAATTTCACAGTTTAGACTCTGGGGATATTGATTGCTCAGTGTTGAGGACCTCATGTAACTTTCAGCCCCAGAAACTTTCAACCTCCAGTGATTGTCCTTGAGACAAAACCATTTGAAATCTTTTTTTCTGTGGACAGGAATTGCTTCGGTGTTACTTCACATCATCCATTAAAAATTTGATGCCTGGAACAAATCCCGAGTGCTGTGTGATTTCCTTGGTCGTGTTCTTTGGAATGGCTTCCCCCTCATTTTGTGAAGCTGGCCCCAGAAAGGTCATAGATGGGTGAGAAGTTCTGAAAGGCCAAGCGGTGCAGATCTTTGCCTCCTGTTTCGAGGTCTGCGGTGAGCTGTGAGTCCAAGAGCTGATCTGACGTGATGGTGAAAACACAGTTGTCGTGGTTTTAAAGCAGTAACTGAAAAAATACTAGAAAACTTACTTATTTCTTGCTGTGAGATATGGATTAGAGCAAGAGCAAAACAGGCTTAAAACTTAAAAGGAATAAAGAAAGTTTATTCACAAAACTACAAGAATAAGAACACCAGAATAAACTTTCAGAAAACCCTTTTATCCCGCACTACCCAGCATTCCCTTGTTCACATGACAAGATAGAAACAAAAGACTTTGGAACTTTGGTGTTTAAAACAGTCCCAATTCTTGCTAGAGTCTCTTTATCAGTGTTTGTATAGAAACAGAAATCTTCTTCTGCTAATCTATGGAGTTTCTCACAAGAAAAATATTTCTGTTATAGTTTTCTATTTGTTTGATGCCAGCTGCCCGGAAATCTGCCATGAGTTCACTCCTCCCATTTCACATCACTCTGAGGTGTGTATGGGCCATGAGTCCTCTTCATCTGTCTCTGTGAGCTTCGCAGGAAAACAGTTTTCTCATTGCCCTCAAGGCCTCAAATCTTCACTCCACTCTGTTCCAGCGCCTCACTGTATCACAATTACTCTACTTTTTACTCAAAATCCACACTTTGAACACTCCATGCTTCCCAATATACTCTGTCATGAATTAAAGGAGTTTTTTTCAGAACATGGTTGTCCATCTCCATAGCTTTAAGAGAAAAATATTTCAGCTTATAAAGCATCTCCTTATTCTCTCTTCCCTATCTAAAACTTAAGCCTTGTTTTTGTCCTATATTTTTCTAATACTAAAAAAAAAAAAATCTGTGTTTTTCTAAAAGTGAAAAAAAAAATAAAAAAATAAAGTAAAGAGTAGAAACAGAATAATATTTCTGAGAGGCAGGACATTTTTTAGTTTGTGTTGTCCGATGGAACAACAGTCACTTGAAGAAATTCCATATAGTAGAACATGTCACATTTGTCAATTTTAACCTGAAATTTATTAACAGGAATGTCTGTACTACGAACATGTGTTAAGTATAGGAATATATTGCATGTTTTCCTACTTGTAAGAAGTAAATTTCTGTCTTTACAAGCTAACACCATTAATTTCAGCTCTTAGTTATTCCCATTGCATATTCTTTTAAACAGACTTAATCAGACAAATTTTGTGTTATTTAGCAAGTAATGCTTGGTTATTACTACAAGTTCTTGAAGTCATAACACTTAAAATTGCAGTACATATATATTATTCTTACTATGATGATGTGAGTTGGCTGCTAGTCATTTAACTATATATAAGGTCTTACTATTTCTTAGTGCAATTACTTAAAATAAGTGTCTTGGAAATTGTTTTTATTTTTAGATTTAAAACTGTTCTTACTAAAGTTGATTTGTTAAAGATTGGACAATGTATATTTAATAATTAATGTTCCCCAGTGATATTTATTGTCAGTCAGGATTCACTTTACAGTCAATAAATAACCTAAAAAAATCTGAATTTTGTAGCCAGTTTTGTCTAATTCTTAGAGCAATGCTTTGGGAAATTGGAGATATATATATATGAATATAAATATGTATATCTGCTATATACCTTTTTTATGATGGTTTTGTCCTACTACTGCAAATGTTTCTTTTTGTTTGTTTTTTCCTAACATACATAAAATTTTCTTAACCATATTTAAAGCTACCAGCTTGTTATTCTGACAAAACCCTGTGAGAATAAATTATTTTTATTAATACTCTACATGTCAAAACCTTGCAGTCAGTCAAATAACAGAAGGAGTGTTCATTGTCTCTCTCCCCCACTGATGCTGTTCTAGGAGTTGGAGTTAGAAGATTCAGACATCAAGTGAAACAGTGAAAGATGATAAGAAAACACTTGATTCTCACAAGGTATTTCCTACTAAAAGAGATTGTTTTGCAGTTTTGTTTGCTCTTGACACTATTTTGAGTAAATGTGAATTCCTAAGACATGCTCAAGGCAATTAAATATTTATGCTCCCCAAACTCAATTTTTAAGCAACATTTTCTGTTTACAAGAATCAGGTTTGCTTTGGTTTTATCTCTTTTCTTTCAGGTTACAAGACAGATTTTTTTATTATTATTTTCATTGGGGGAAAAAGATATGTATTTATAGTGTTTGTGAAGACTTTGCTCAGCTGAAAAAAGTAATAGGTAACATGAGTATAACATTGTGTTCTTCCATATTTCTATTTTTAAGTCCTATTACATGTGATATTTTCCATTTTGCCTTCTATTAGGCCTGAAATTGGAAACTATTTAAAACCTAACAAACCCCGGAGTTTATCCCTGTTCTTTGAATAGCAACAGAAGTATGGCTGTCATGGTTTGACACATCAATGAAGAACAGCCTCTGCTCTGCAGCAGGTACTCAAGTGGAACTTTTGCAAGTGGGCTCTCATCAGGAGTGAAACACTGGCTGCTGACTCTGCTGCTTTTGGTCACAGACTGCTGCCTTTATGAACCAGGTTTGTCCTTCTGCCTCTTTTGTGTTTTATATAGACTTGATTACAAATGAGGCACTTGTCCTCTTACCTGGGAGTTGCAGCAGGTCAGCAGCAGCAGGAGTTACTGGCTGCTTCCCATCAGCTGACTCCTTTTAGCCAACCCTTCCCATTTCCTGCGCCAATCCGATTTTTCCAAGCAATTAGGAAGAAAACTAAACCATAACTTTTACAAAATCACTTTAGGGAAGATGTTGCTTAATTGTTTGCTTCATTCAAATGAACACTTCTAACATTCACTTCTCTGAGTAAGAATGCCTTTTATGAGAAGCTGCTAAAAATAGGAATTTGAGAGCAGGGATGTTAAAAGTAGGGCCAGAGAGGAGCAAATTTGTCGCAGGGCAAGTTCTGTTTGCACTGAGGGAGTACTATCAATTTTGTCTCTGTCCTGTCTTTCACTGGTCCTGAAACAACAGTGCCTGCTTGAACAAACCTGCTCCTCAGGAGTGATTGGATCTGGTGCTCTGGGTGTTAGCAGCTGCAGTGCTGAACCACAGGCAGACATGAGATCTGACTGGATCACCCTTGCTAACATTTTCATGTAGAACCCATAACTCACTTGATCAGCAACACTTGCTTGAATGCTGCCTTTTGCCTTGGCTCTTCCCACTAAATAGTTCTTGAGCTGGGAAGTGGTCCTGATCTAAGAATCTGCAGTAATCTTTAATTCTGCCTTTATAACTCAGGAAACCACAGTAACCTTCATTTTAGAATGTGAACATTTTTTGGACAAACACTGAATTGTAGCTTCATTGACATGAGCTAAAGTAAGCTCTTTCAGTGGTCCTAGAGTGGTAGCTGTAAAAGGCAATCAGAGTGAAGATCCTGAATAATTTTCTTTTCCAGCCAGGTTTTAATGTATTTCCCCTGCAAATCAATTCATGTATCATAGAGCTCAATTACCTGCCCATAAAATGAGAGTTGTTGCTCAGAACTGTGGAATTAGGGTAACAAGAACTGTAATGATACACTAGATAAACACTGTTGCAATACTCTCTCAGCCCTGTTAGGGTATTTTAAATTTGCAGCAGATCTCAGTAAGGATGAGAAAATGCTGAGCTACATAAAAATGATGGAGACTGGAGGAGAAATTAGCCTTGCAGTGTTCTACAGTCCCAACATTTCCAACCACCACACCTGGTAGTGAAAATGCTGGTTTGTATTTGAAAAAAAGGAACTGCAATCAATCAAATGCACTGCCAAGTATAAATTAATTTCTGTAAGTCAAGTCCCTTAGGAACAATTCCTTAATAAAAGATCTGTTTCAAATCTCCTAAGTCTTCTAAAACCAACCCCAACAAAACACAGAAAACATAGTGTCTTTATTTGACCTGTCCTAGACTTCATTTATTTATTTACAGTCTGAAGGATGAGTCAAGTACCTGCAGTGGTGCCTTTAGCAATGCAAAACAAAATATTTTGAATATTCTTATTTAGCGTTCCAGTTTTAATGAGCTTGGAGCATAGTGAAGGAGATCAGATGTTTGCAGGTTCTGGATGAGGGTAGAAATAATTAAAAAGCATCTTAAAAGTAACATCATATTTTTGTCAGCCATCTCTTCAGGGACTACTTTAAATCCCAGAATGTTCAAGAGCCATCATCACTGTACAAACAGAAGCTCCAACTGAACGAAACCAGAAGAAGTGGATATGGCAAATTCTCTGGTCCAAGTGGTGATATTAATCTGGTGAGGCTCTGGATTCCCATTTCAGACATACTATCACAGCTTAAATATAGGAAAAAATTGGGATTTTACTTTGCTGTGGTCTCTTTTTGTTTTGCAAAATATGTGATAGTTAATATATGAGTAAAATCTTGTATAAAAACAGGTTTGTTTTTTGGTTTTTTTTCTAACAAATAGCCAAATGCATATTACCTGCCTTGCTGGAAAATAATTGAGGTCTTCCTCTAAGAAATTTTTTCTCAGAGTGCCTTTCTTTGTGATTTGTGTTCTTATCTTAGGAAGATACAGGAGTTGCTCATTTTAATGCTGTCCAGCGGACTATTCCATGCTTTCTCAGCTGTTTGGATCTGCAGTTCAGGATTGGACCAAGAAAAATGGTGATGGGATCAAATTATTTTTATTCTTAAATGAGGACAATTCCATTTTTAAACATACACATGTGCTTCCAATGCTTTCAGTAGTCAAGGATGAAATTTTGAACAGACATGAATTCCTCAGTCTTTGTTTCTTTTTCCCTGAAGGATGGAATTTGGACTTTGCCCACCAGTGCAGTCCTTGCTATGGGCAGATGTTTCTTCTGTTCTTCTTACCAGCAGTAGGAGTGGTTGGACACTGAACCTCAAAGAAGAGGGAGCTAACATCCCTTACCTGGATAAGTCCCACAGGTAAGCACCTTGGAGAAGTTCTTCAATCTCCACCAATTCCCAGAACATCCCACAAAAATCTCACAAAAATCCCTAAATCTTCTGAAAACTCGACCAAATTCCAGAAACGCCCCATAAAATCAGCACAGTTTCCCACAAAATTCAAGAAAAAACACCACAAAATTCCCTAAATCTTCTCAAAACACAACCAAATTCTAGAAAAATATCCCACCAAATCTCCACAAATTCCCACAAAATACATGAGAAATCCCTCAAGATCCCTAAATCGCCTCAATATCCCACAAAATCACACAAAAATCACACAAAACCTCCACAAGTTTCCACAAAATCTAAGAAAAATTCCTCAAAATTCTTCAAGTCTCCTCAGAATCCCACACAATTCCAGAAAAAACACACAAAATTCCAGAGAAGTCCCACAAAACTCCCTAAATCATTTCAAAACCCTACCAATTCACAGGAATGTCCCACAAAATCTCCACCAATTCCCAGAACATCCCACAAAAATCTCACAAAAATCCCTAAATCTTCTGAAAACTCAACCAAATTCCAGAAACGCCCCATAAAATCAGCACAGTTTCCCACAAAATTCAAGAAAAAACACCACAAAATTCCCTAAATCTTCTCAAAACACAACCAAATTCTAGAAAAATATCCCACCAAATCTCCACAAATTCCCACAAAATACATGAGAAATCCCTCAAGATCCCTAAATCGCCTCAATATCCCACAAAATCACACAAAAATCCCACAAAACCTCCACAAGTTTCCACAAAATCTAAGAAAAATTCCTCAAAATTCTTCAAGTCTCCTCAGAATCCCACACAATTCCAGAAAAAACACACAAAATTCCAGAGAAGTCCCACAAAACTCCCTAAATCATTTCAAAACCCTACCAATTCACAGGAATGTCCCACAAAATCTCCACCAATTCCCAGAACATCCCACAAAAATCTCACAAAAATCCCTAACACTTCTGAAAACTCGACCAAATTCCAGAAACGCTCCATAAAATCAGCACAGTTTCCCACAAAATTCAAGAAAAAACACCACAAAATTCCCTAAATCTTCTCAAAACACAACCAAATTCTAGAAAAATATCCCACCAAATCTCCAAATTCCCACAAAATACATGAGAAATCCCTCAAGATCCCTAAATCGCCTCAATATCCCACAAAATCCCACAAAAATCCCACAAAACCTCCACAAGTTTCCACAAAATCTAAGAAAAATTCCTCAAAATTCTTCAAGTCTCCTCAGAATCCCACACAATTCCAGAAAAAACACACAAAATTCCAGAGAAGTCCCACAAAACTCCCTAAATCATTTCAAAACCCTACCAATTCACAGGAATGTCCCACAAAATCTCCACCAATTCCCAGAACATCCCACAAAAATCCCACAAAAATCCCTAAATCTTCTGAAAACTCAACCAAATTCCAGAAATGCCCCATAAAATCAGCACAGTTTCCCACAAAATTCAAGAAAAAACACCACAAAATTCCCTAAATCTTTTCAAAATACCACAAAATTCTTGAAAAGCCCCACCAAATTCCAGAAACATCCCACAAAATTTCCTCAATACCCAACAAAATCCCAGAAAAATCACACAAAATTCCCTAAATCTTCTCAAAACACGGCCAAAATCCACAAAAATCCCATCAAATCTCCACAAATTCCCACAGAATACATGAAAAATCCCTGATAATTTCTCAGTTCTCTACAGAATCTCACCAAATTCCAGAAAAGTCCCTCAAAGTTCCACAAACATCCCACAAAATCTCCTCAATATCCAACAAAATCCCAGAAAAATCACACAAAATTCCCTAAATCTTCTCAAAACACGACTAAATTCTAGAAAAATGTCCCACCAAATCTCCACAAAATCCCACAAAATACACGAAAAATCCCTCAAGATCCCGAAATCGCCTCAATATCCCACAAAATCCCACAAAAATCACACAAAACCTCCACAAGTTTCCAAAAAATCTAAGAAAAATTCCTCAAAATTCTTCAAGTCTCCTCAAAACCACACAAAGTCCTTGAAAAGGCCCACCAAATTCCAGTAAAATCCCACAGATTCTCCACAAATTCCCACAAAATCTAAAACAAATTCCTCAAAATTCTTCAAGTCTCCTCAGAATCCCACACAATTCCAGAAAAAACACACAAAATTCCAGAGAAGTCCCACAAAACTCCCTAAATCATTTCAAAACCCTACCAATTCACAGGAATGTCCCACAAAATCTCCACCAATTCCCAGAACATCCCACAAAAATCTCACAAAAATCCCTAAATCTTCTGAAAACTCGACCAAATTCCAGAAACGCCCCATAAAATCAGCACAGTTTCCCACAAAATTCAAGAAAAAACACCACAAAATTCCCTAAATCTTCTCAAAACACAACCAAATTCTAGAAAAATATCCCACCAAATCTCCACAAATTCCCACAAAATACATGAGAAATCCCTCAAGATCCCTAAATCGCCTCAATATCCCACAAAATCACACAAAAATCCCACAAAACCTCCACAAGTTTCCACAAAATCTAAAACAAATTCCTCAAAATTCTTCAAGTCTCCTCAGAATCCCACACAATTCCAGAAAAAACACACAAAATTCCAGAGAAGTCCCACAAAACTCCCTAAATCATTTCAAAACCCTACCAATTCACAGGAATGTCCCACAAAATCTCCACCAATTCCCAGAACATCCCACAAAAATCTCGCAAAAATCCCTAAATCTTCTGAAAACTCGACCAAATTCCAGAAACGCCCCATAAAATCAGCACAGTTTCCCACAAAATTTAAGAAAAAACACCACAAAATTCTCTAAATCTTCTCAAAACACAACCAAATTCTAGAAAAATATCCCACCAAATCTCCACAAATTCCCACAAAATACATGAGAAATCCCTCAAGATCCCTAAATCGCCTCAATATCCCACAAAATCCCACAAAAATCCCACAAAACCTCCACAAGTTTCCACAAAATCTAAGAAAAATTCCTCAAAATTCTTCAAGTCTCCTCAGAATCCCACACAATTCCAGAAAAAACACACAAAATTCCAGAGAAGTCCCACAAAACTCCCTAAATCATTTCAAAACCCTACCAATTCACAGGAATGTCCCACAAAATCTCCACCAATTCCCAGAACATCCCACAAAAATCTCACAAAAATCCCTAAATCTTCTGAAAACTCGACCAAATTCCAGAAACGCCCCATAAAATCAGCACAGTTTCCCACAAAATTTAAGAAAAAACACCACAAAATTCTCTAAATCTTCTCAAAACACAACCAAATTCTAGAAAAATATCCCACCAAATCTCCACAAATTCCCACAAAATACATGAGAAATCCCTCAAGATCCCTAAATCGCCTCAATATCCCACAAAATCCCACAAAAATCCCACAAAACCTCCACAAGTTTCCACAAAATCTAAGAAAAATTCCTCAAAATTCTTCAAGTCTCCTCAGAATCCCACACAATTCCAGAAAAAACACACAAAATTCCAGAGAAGTCCCACAAAACTCCCTAAATCATTTCAAAACCCTACCAATTCACAGGAATGTCCCACAAAATCTCTACCAATTCCCAGAACATCCCACAAAAATCCCACAAAAATCCCTAAATCTTCTGAAAACTCAACCAAATTCCAGAAATGCCCCATAAAATCAGCACATTTTCCCACAAAATTCAAGAAAAAACACCACAAAATTCCCTAAATCTTTTCAAAATACCACAAAATTCTTGAAAAGCCCCACCAAATTCCAGAAACATCCCACAAAATTTCCTCAATACCCAACAAAATCCCAGAAAAATCACACAAAATTCCCTAAATCTTCTCAAAACACGGCCAAAATCCACAAAAATCCCATCAAATCTCCACAAATTCCCACAGAATACATGAAAAATCCCTGATAATTTCTCAGTTCTCTACAGAATCTCACCAAATTCCAGAAAAGTCCCTCAAAGTTCCACAAACATCCCACAAAATCTCCTCAATATCCAACAAAATCCCAGAAAAATCACACAAAATTCCCTAAATCTTCTCAAAACACGACTAAATTCTAGAAAAATGTCCCACCAAATCTCCACAAAATCCCACAAAATACACAAAAAATCCCTCAAGATCCCGAAATCGCCTCAATATCCCACAAAATCCCACAAAAATCACACAAAACCTCCACAAGTTTCCACAAAATCTAAGAAAAATTCCTCAAAATTCTTCAAGTCTCCTCAAAACCACACAAAGTCCTTGAAAAGGCCCACCAAATTCCAGTAAAATCCCACAGATTCTCCACAAATTCCCACAAAATCTAAAACAAATTCCTCAAAATTCTTCAAGTCTCCTCAGAATCCCACACAATTCCAGAAAAAACACACAAAATTCCAGAGAAGTCCCACAAAACTCCCTAAATCATTTCAAAACCCTACCAATTCACAGGAATGTCCCACAAAATCTCCACCAATTCCCAGAACATCCCACAAAAATCTCACAAAAATCCCTAAATCTTCTGAAAACTCGACCAAATTCCAGAAACGCTCCATAAAATCAGCACAGTTTCCCACAAAATTCAAGAAAAAACACCACAAAATTCCCTAAATCTTCTCAAAACACAACCAAATTCTAGAAAAATATCCCACCAAATCTCCACAAATTCCCACAAAATACATGAAAAATCCCTCAAGATCCCTAAATCGCCTCAATATCCCACAAAATCACACAAAAATCCCACAAAACCTCCACAAGTTTCCACAAAATCTAAGAAAAATTCCTCAAAATTCTTCAAGTCTCCTCAGAATCCCACACAATTCCAGAAAAAACACACAAAATTCCAGAGAAGTCCCACAAAACTCCCTAAATCATTTCAAAACCCTACCAATTCACAGGAATGTCCCACAAAATCTCCACCAATTCCCAGAACATCCCACAAAAATCCCACAAAAATCCCTAAATCTTCTGAAAACTCAACCAAATTCCAGAAATGCCCCATAAAATCAGCACAGTTTCCCACAAAATTCAAGAAAAAACACCACAAAATTCCCTGAATCTTTTCAAAATACCACAAAATTCTTGAAAAGCCCCACCAAATTCCAGAAACATCCCACAAAATTTCCTCAATACCCAACAAAATCCCAGAAAAATCACACAAAATTCCCTAAATCTTCTCAAAACACGGCCAAAATCCACAAAAATCCCATCAAATCTCCACAAATTCCCACAGAATACATGAAAAATCCCTGATAATTTCTCAGTTCTCTACAGAATCTCACCAAATTCCAGAAAAGTCCCTCAAAGTTCCACAAACATCCCACAAAATCTCCTCAATATCCAACAAAATCCCAGAAAAATCACACAAAATTCCCTAAATCTTCTCAAAACACGACCAAATTCTAGAAAAATGTCCCACCAAATCTCCACAAAATCCCACAAAATACACAAAAAATCCCTCAAGATCCCGAAATCGCCTCAATATCCCACAAAATCCCACAAAAATCCCACAAAACCTCCACAAGTTTCCACAAAATCTAAGAAAAATTCCTCAAAATTCTTCAAGTCTCCTCAAAACCACACAAAGTCCTTGAAAAGGCCCACCAAATTCCAGTAAAATCCCACAGATTCTCCACAAATTCCCACAAAATCTAAAACAAATTCCTCAAAATTCTTCAAGTCTCCTCAGAATCCCACACAATTCCAGAAAAAACACACAAAATTCCAGAGAAGTCCCACAAAACTCCCTAAATCATTTCAAAACCCTACCAATTCACAGGAATGTCCCACAAAATCTCCACCAATTCCCAGAACATCCCACAAAAATCCCACAAAAATCCCTAAATCTTCTGAAAACTCAACCAAATTCCAGAAATGCCCCATAAAATCAGCACAGTTTCCCACAAAATTCAAGAAAAAACACCACAAAATTCCCTAAATCTTTTCAAAATACCACAAAATTCTTGAAAAGCCCCACCAAATTCCAGAAACATCCCACAAAATTTCCTCAATACCCAACAAAATCCCAGAAAAATCACACAAAATTCCCTAAATCTTCTCAAAACACGGCCAAAATCCACAAAAATCCCATCAAATCTCCACAAATTCCCACAGAATACATGAAAAATCCCTGATAATTTCTCAGTTCTCTACAGAATCTCACCAAATTCCAGAAAAGTCCCTCAAAGTTCCACAAACATCCCACAAAATCTCCTCAATATCCAACAAAATCCCAGAAAAATCACACAAAATTCCCTAAATCTTCTCAAAACACGACCAAATTCTAGAAAAATGTCCCACCAAATCTCCACAAAATCCCACAAAATACACAAAAAATCCCTCAAGATCCCGAAATCGCCTCAATATCCCACAAAATCCCACAAAAATCCCACAAAACCTCCACAAGTTTCCACAAAATCTAAGAAAAATTCCTCAAAATTCTTCAAGTCTCCTCAAAACCACACAAAGTCCTTGAAAAGGCCCACCAAATTCCAGTAAAATCCCACAGATTCTCCACAAATTCCCACAAAATCTAAAACAAATTCCTCAAAATTCTTCAAGTCTCCTCAGAATCCCACACAATTCCAGAAAAAACACACAAAATTCCAGAGAAGTCCCACAAAACTCCCTAAATCATTTCAAAACCCTACCAATTCACAGGAATGTCCCACAAAATCTCCACCAATTCCCAGAACATCCCACAAAAATCTCACAAAAATCCCTAACACTTCTGAAAACTCGACCAAATTCCAGAAACGCCCCATAAAATCAGCACAGTTTCCCACAAAATTCAAGAAAAAACACCACAAAATTCCCTAAATCTTCTCAAAACACAACCAAATTCTAGAAAAATATCCCACCAAATCTCCACAAATTCCCACAAAATACATGAGAAATCCCTCAAGATCCCTAAATCGCCTCAATATCCCACAAAATCACACAAAAATCCCACAAAACCTCCACAAGTTTCCACAAAATCTAAGAAAAATTCCTCAAAATTCTTCAAGTCTCCTCAGAATCCCACACAATTCCAGAAAAAACACACAAAATTCCAGAGAAGTCCCACAAAACTCCCTAAATCATTTCAAAACCCTACCAATTCACAGGAATGTCCCACAAAATCTCCACCAATTCCCAGAACAACCCACAAAAATCTCACAAAAATCCCTAAATCTTCTGAAAACTCGACCAAATTCCAGAAACGCCCCATAAAATCAGCACAGTTTCCCACAAAATTCAAGAAAAAACACCACAAAATTCCCTAAATCTTCTCAAAACACAACCAAATTCTAGAAAAATATCCCACCAAATCTCCACAAATTCCCACAAAATACATGAGAAATCCCTCAAGATCCCTAAATCGCCTCAATATCCCACAAAATCCCACAAAAATCCCACAAAACCTCCACAAGTTTCCACAAAATCTAAGAAAAATTCCTCAAAATTCTTCAAGTCTCCTCAGAATCCCACACAATTCCAGAAAAAACACACAAAATTCCAGAGAAGTCCCACAAAACTCCCTAAATCATTTCAAAACCCTACCAATTCACAGGAATGTCCCACAAAATCTCCACCAATTCCCAGAACATCCCACAAAAATCTCACAAAAATCCCTAAATCTTCTGAAAACTCAACCAAATTCCAGAAATGCCCCATAAAATCAGCACAGTTTCCCACAAAATTCAAGAAAAAACACCACAAAATTCCCTAAATCTTTTCAAAATACCACAAAATTCTTGAAAAGCCCCACCAAATTCCAGAAACATCCCACAAAATTTCCTCAATACCCAACAAAATCCCAGAAAAATCACACAAAATTCCCTAAATCTTCTCAAAACACGGCCAAAATCCACAAAAATCCCATCAAATCTCCACAAATTCCCACAGAATACATGAAAAATCCCTGATAATTTCTCAGTTCTCTACAGAATCTCACCAAATTCCAGAAAAGTCCCTCAAAGTTCCACAAACATCCCACAAAATCTCCTCAATATCCAACAAAATCCCAGAAAAATCACACAAAATTCCCTAAATCTTCTCAAAACACGACCAAATTCTAGAAAAATGTCCCACCAAATCTCCACAAAATCCCACAAAATACACGAAAAATCCCTCAAGATCCCGAAATCGCCTCAATATCCCACAAAATCCCACAAAAATCACACAAAACCTCCACAAGTTTCCACAAAATCTAAGAAAAATTCCTCAAAATTCTTCAAGTCTCCTCAAAACCACACAAAGTCCTTGAAAAGGCCCACCAAATTCCAGTAAAATCCCACAGATTCTCCACAAATTCCCACAAAATCTAAAACAAATTCCTCAAAATTCTTCAAGTCTCCTCAGAATCCCACACAATTCCAGAAAAAACACACAAAATTCCAGAGAAGTCCCACAAAACTCCCTAAATCATTTCAAAACCCTACCAATTCACAGGAATGTCCCACAAAATCTCCACCAATTCCCAGAACATCCCACAAAAATCTCACAAAAATCCCTAACACTTCTGAAAACTCGACGAAATTCCAGAAACGCTCCATAAAATCAGCACAGTTTCCCACAAAATTCAAGAAAAAACACCACAAAATTCCCTAAATCTTCTCAAAACACAACCAAATTCTAGAAAAATATCCCACCAAATCTCCACAAATTCCCACAAAATACATGAGAAATCCCTCAAGATCCCTAAATCGCCTCAATATCCCACAAAATCCCACAAAAATCCCACAAAACCTCCACAAGTTTCCACAAAATCTAAGAAAAATTCCTCAAAATTCTTCAAGTCTCCTCAGAATCCCACACAATTCCAGAAAAAACACACAAAATTCCAGACAAGTCCCACAAAACTCCCTAAATCATTTCAAAACCCTACCAATTCACAGGAATGTCCCACAAAATCTCCACCAATTCCCAGAACATCCCACAAAAATCCCACAAAAATCCCTAAATCTTCTGAAAACTCAACCAAATTCCAGAAATGCCCCATAAAATCAGCACAGTTTCCCACAAAATTCAAGAAAAAACAACACAAAATTCCCTAAATCTTTTCAAAATACCACAAAATTCTTGAAAAGCCCCACCAAATTCCAGAAACATCCCACAAAATTTCCTCAATACCCAACAAAATCCCAGAAAAATCACACAAAATTCCCTAAATCTTCTCAAAACACGGCCAAAATCCACAAAAATCCCATCAAATCTCCACAAATTCCCACAGAATACATGAAAAATCCCTGATAATTTCTCAGTTCTCTACAGAATCTCACCAAATTCCAGAAAAGTCCCTCAAAGTTCCACAAACATCCCACAAAATCTCCTCAATATCCAACAAAATCCCAGAAAAATCACACAAAATTCCCTAAATCTTCTCAAAACACGACTAAATTCTAGAAAAATGTCCCACCAAATCTCCACAAAATCCCACAAAATACACAAAAAATCCCTCAAGATCCCGAAATCGCCTCAATATCCCACAAAATCCCACAAAAATCCCACAAAACCTCCACAAGTTTCCACAAAATCTAAGAAAAATTCCTCAAAATTCTTCAAGTCTCCTCAAAACCACACAAAGTCCTTGAAAAGGCCCACCAAATTCCAGTAAAATCCCACAGATTCTCCACAAATTCCCACAAAATCTAAAACAAATTCCTCAAAATTCTTCAAGTCTCCTCAGAATCCCACACAATTCCAGAAAAAACACACAAAATTCCAGAGAAGTCCCACAAAACTCCCTAAATCATTTCAAAACCCTACCAATTCACAGGAATGTCCCACAAAATCTCCACCAATTCCCAGAACATCCCACAAAAATCTCACAAAAATCCCTAACACTTCTGAAAACTCGACCAAATTCCAGAAACGCCCCATAAAATCAGCACAGTTTCCCACAAAATTCAAGAAAAAACACCACAAAATTCCCTAAATCTTCTCAAAACACAACCAAATTCTAGAAAAATATCCCACCAAATCTCCACAAATTCCCACAAAATACATGAGAAATCCCTCAAGATCCCTAAATCGCCTCAATATCCCACAAAATCACACAAAAATCCCACAAAACCTCCACAAGTTTCCACAAAATCTAAGAAAAATTCCTCAAAATTCTTCAAGTCTCCTCAGAATCCCACACAATTCCAGAAAAAACACACAAAATTCCAGAGAAGTCCCACAAAACTCCCTAAATCATTTCAAAACCCTACCAATTCACAGGAATGTCCCACAAAATCTCCACCAATTCCCAGAACATCCCACAAAAATCTCACAAAAATCCCTAAATCTTCTGAAAACTCAACCAAATTCCAGAAATGCCCCATAAAATCAGCACAGTTTCCCACAAAATTCAAGAAAAAACACCACAAAATTCCCTAAATCTTTTCAAAATACCACAAAATTCTTGAAAAGCCCCACCAAATTCCAGAAACATCCCACAAAATTTCCTCAATACCCAACAAAATCCCAGAAAAATCACACAAAATTCCCTAAATCTTCTCAAAACACGGCCAAAATCCACAAAAATCCCATCAAATCTCCACAAATTCCCACAGAATACATGAAAAATCCCTGATAATTTCTCAGTTCTCTACAGAATCTCACCAAATTCCAGAAAAGTCCCTCAAAGTTCCACAAACATCCCACAAAATCTCCTCAATATCCAACAAAATCCCAGAAAAATCACACAAAATTCCCTAAATCTTCTCAAAACACGACCAAATTCTAGAAAAATGTCCCACCAAATCTCCACAAAATCCCACAAAATACACGAAAAATCCCTCAAGATCCCGAAATCGCCTCAATATCCCACAAAATCCCACAAAAATCACACAAAACCTCCACAAGTTTCCACAAAATCTAAGAAAAATTCCTCAAAATTCTTCAAGTCTCCTCAAAACCACACAAAGTCCTTGAAAAGGCCCACCAAATTCCAGTAAAATCCCACAGATTCTCCACAAATTCCCACAAAATCTAAAACAAATTCCTCAAAATTCTTCAAGTCTCCTCAGAATCCCACACAATTCCAGAAAAAACACACAAAATTCCAGAGAAGTCCCACAAAACTCCCTAAATCATTTCAAAACCCTACCAATTCACAGGAATGTCCCACAAAATCTCCACCAATTCCCAGAACATCCCACAAAAATCTCACAAAAATCCCTAACACTTCTGAAAACTCGACGAAATTCCAGAAACGCTCCATAAAATCAGCACAGTTTCCCACAAAATTCAAGAAAAAACACCACAAAATTCCCTAAATCTTCTCAAAACACAACCAAATTCTAGAAAAATATCCCACCAAATCTCCACAAATTCCCACAAAATACATGAGAAATCCCTCAAGATCCCTAAATCGCCTCAATATCCCACAAAATCACACAAAAATCCCACAAAACCTCCACAAGTTTCCACAAAATCTAAGAAAAATTCCTCAAAATTCTTCAAGTCTCCTCAGAATCCCACACAATTCCAGAAAAAACACACAAAATTCCAGACAAGTCCCACAAAACTCCCTAAATCATTTCAAAACCCTACCAATTCACAGGAATGTCCCACAAAATCTCCACCAATTCCCAGAACATCCCACAAAAATCCCACAAAAATCCCTAAATCTTCTGAAAACTCAACCAAATTCCAGAAATGCCCCATAAAATCAGCACAGTTTCCCACAAAATTCAAGAAAAAACAACACAAAATTCCCTAAATCTTTTCAAAATACCACAAAATTCTTGAAAAGCCCCACCAAATTCCAGAAACATCCCACAAAATTTCCTCAATACCCAACAAAATCCCAGAAAAATCACACAAAATTCCCTAAATCTTCTCAAAACACGGCCAAAATCCACAAAAATCCCATCAAATCTCCACAAATTCCCACAGAATACATGAAAAATCCCTGATAATTTCTCAGTTCTCTACAGAATCTCACCAAATTCCAGAAAAGTCCCTCAAAGTTCCACAAACATCCCACAAAATCTCCTCAATATCCAACAAAATCCCAGAAAAATCACACAAAATTCCCTAAATCTTCTCAAAACACGACTAAATTCTAGAAAAATGTCCCACCAAATCTCCACAAAATCCCACAAAATACACAAAAAATCCCTCAAGATCCCGAAATCGCCTCAATATCCCACAAAATCCCACAAAAATCACACAAAACCTCCACAAGTTTCCACAAAATCTAAGAAAAATTCCTCAAAATTCTTCAAGTCTCCTCAAAACCACACAAAGTCCTTGAAAAGGCCCACCAAATTCCAGTAAAATCCCACAGATTCTCCACAAATTCCCACAAAATCTAAAACAAATTCCTCAAAATTCTTCAAGTCTCCTCAGAATCCCACACAATTCCAGAAAAAACACACAAAATTCCAGAGAAGTCCCACAAAACTCCCTAAATCATTTCAAAACCCTACCAATTCACAGGAATGTCCCACAAAATCTCCACCAATTCCCAGAACATCCCACAAAAATCTCACAAAAATCCCTAACACTTCTGAAAACTCGACCAAATTCCAGAAACGCCCCATAAAATCAGCACAGTTTCCCACAAAATTCAAGAAAAAACACCACAAAATTCCCTAAATCTTCTCAAAACACAACCAAATTCTAGAAAAATATCCCACCAAATCTCCACAAATTCCCACAAAATACATGAGAAATCCCTCAAGATCCCTAAATCGCCTCAATATCCCACAAAATCACACAAAAATCCCACAAAACCTCCACAAGTTTCCACAAAATCTAAGAAAAATTCCTCAAAATTCTTCAAGTCTCCTCAGAATCCCACACAATTCCAGAAAAAACACACAAAATTCCAGAGAAGTCCCACAAAACTCCCTAAATCATTTCAAAACCCTACCAATTCACAGGAATGTCCCACAAAATCTCCACCAATTCCCAGAACATCCCACAAAAATCCCACAAAAATCCCTAAATCTTCTGAAAACTCGACCAAATTCCAGAAACGCCCCATAAAATCAGCACAGTTTCCCACAAAATTCAAGAAAAAACACCACAAAATTCCCTAAATCTTCTCAAAACACAACCAAATTCTAGAAAAATATCCCACCAAATCTCCACAAATTCCCACAAAATACATGAGAAATCCCTCAAGATCCCTAAATCGCCTCAATATCCCACAAAATCCCACAAAAATCCCACAAAACCTCCACAAGTTTCCACAAAATCTAAGAAAAATTCCTCAAAATTCTTCAAGTCTCCTCAGAATCCCACACAATTCCAGAAAAAACACACAAAATTCCAGAGAAGTCCCACAAAACTCCCTAAATCATTTCAAAACCCTACCAATTCACAGGAATGTCCCACAAAATCTCCACCAATTCCCAGAACATCCCACAAAAATCTCACAAAAATCCCTAAATCTTCTGAAAACTCAACCAAATTCCAGAAATGCCCCATAAAATCAGCACAGTTTCCCACAAAATTCAAGAAAAAACACCACAAAATTCCCTAAATCTTTTCAAAATACCACAAAATTCTTGAAAAGCCCCACCAAATTCCAGAAACATCCCACAAAATTTCCTCAATACCCAACAAAATCCCAGAAAAATCACACAAAATTCCCTAAATCTTCTCAAAACACGGCCAAAATCCACAAAAATCCCATCAAATCTCCACAAATTCCCACAGAATACATGAAAAATCCCTGATAATTTCTCAGTTCTCTACAGAATCTCACCAAATTCCAGAAAAGTCCCTCAAAGTTCCACAAACATCCCACAAAATCTCCTCAATATCCAACAAAATCCCAGAAAAATCACACAAAATTCCCTAAATCTTCTCAAAACACGACCAAATTCTAGAAAAATGTCCCACCAAATCTCCACAAAATCCCACAAAATACACGAAAAATCCCTCAAGATCCCGAAATCGCCTCAATATCCCACAAAATCCCACAAAAATCACACAAAACCTCCACAAGTTTCCACAAAATCTAAGAAAAATTCCTCAAAATTCTTCAAGTCTCCTCAAAACCACACAAAGTCCTTGAAAAGGCCCACCAAATTCCAGTAAAATCCCACAGATTCTCCACAAATTCCCACAAAATCTAAAACAAATTCCTCAAAATTCTTCAAGTCTCCTCAGAATCCCACACAATTCCAGAAAAAACACACAAAATTCCAGAGAAGTCCCACAAAACTCCCTAAATCATTTCAAAACCCTACCAATTCACAGGAATGTCCCACAAAATCTCCACCAATTCCCAGAACATCCCACAAAAATCTCACAAAAATCCCTAACACTTCTGAAAACTCGACCAAATTCCAGAAACGCCCCATAAAATCAGCACAGTTTCCCACAAAATTCAAGAAAAAACACCACAAAATTCCCTAAATCTTCTCAAAACACAACCAAATTCTAGAAAAATATCCCACCAAATCTCCACAAATTCCCACAAAATACATGAGAAATCCCTCAAGATCCCTAAATCGCCTCAATATCCCACAAAATCCCACAAAAATCCCACAAAACCTCCACAAGTTTCCACAAAATCTAAGAAAAATTCCTCAAAATTCTTCAAGTCTCCTCAGAATCCCACACAATTCCAGAAAAAACACACAAAATTCCAGACAAGTCCCACAAAACTCCCTAAATCATTTCAAAACCCTACCAATTCACAGGAATGTCCCACAAAATCTCCACCAATTCCCAGAACATCCCACAAAAATCCCACAAAAATCCCTAAATCTTCTGAAAACTCAACCAAATTCCAGAAATGCCCCATAAAATCAGCACAGTTTCCCACAAAATTCAAGAAAAAACAACACAAAATTCCCTAAATCTTTTCAAAATACCACAAAATTCTTGAAAAGCCCCACCAAATTCCAGAAACATCCCACAAAATTTCCTCAATACCCAACAAAATCCCAGAAAAATCACACAAAATTCCCTAAATCTTCTCAAAACACGGCCAAAATCCACAAAAATCCCATCAAATCTCCACAAATTCCCACAGAATACATGAAAAATCCCTGATAATTTCTCAGTTCTCTACAGAATCTCACCAAATTCCAGAAAAGTCCCTCAAAGTTCCACAAACATCCCACAAAATCTCCTCAATATCCAACAAAATCCCAGAAAAATCACACAAAATTCCCTAAATCTTCTCAAAACACGACTAAATTCTAGAAAAATGTCCCACCAAATCTCCACAAAATCCCACAAAATACACAAAAAATCCCTCAAGATCCCGAAATCGCCTCAATATCCCACAAAATCCCACAAAAATCACACAAAACCTCCACAAGTTTCCACAAAATCTAAGAAAAATTCCTCAAAATTCTTCAAGTCTCCTCAAAACCACACAAAGTCCTTGAAAAGGCCCACCAAATTCCAGTAAAATCCCACAGATTCTCCACAAATTCCCACAAAATCTAAAACAAATTCCTCAAAATTCTTCAAGTCTCCTCAGAATCCCACACAATTCCAGAAAAAACACACAAAATTCCAGACAAGTCCCACAAAACTCCCTAAATCATTTCAAAACCCTACCAATTCACAGGAATGTCCCACAAAATCTCCACCAATTCCCAGAACATCCCACAAAAATCTCACAAAAATCCCTAAATCTTCTGAAAACTCGACCAAATTCCAGAAACGCTCCATAAAATCAGCACAGTTTCCCACAAAATTCAAGAAAAAACACCACAAAATTCCCTAAATCTTCTCAAAACACAACCAAATTCTAGAAAAATATCCCACCAAATCTCCACAAATTCCCACAAAATACATGAGAAATCCCTCAAGATCCCTAAATCGCCTCAATATCCCACAAAATCCCACAAAAATCCCACAAAACCTCCACAAGTTTCCACAAAATCTAAGAAAAATTCCTCAAAATTCTTCAAGTCTCCTCAGAATCCCACACAATTCCAGAAAAAACACACAAAATTCCAGAGAAGTCCCACAAAACTCCCTAAATCATTTCAAAACCCTACCAATTCACAGGAATGTCCCACAAAATCTCCACCAATTCCCAGAACATCCCACAAAAATCCCACAAAAATCCCTAAATCTTCTGAAAACTCAACCAAATTCCAGAAATGCCCCATAAAATCAGCACAGTTTCCCACAAAATTCAAGAAAAAACAACACAAAATTCCCTAAATCTTTTCAAAATACCACAAAATTCTTGAAAAGCCCCACCAAATTCCAGAAACATCCCACAAAATTTCCTCAATACCCAACAAAATCCCAGAAAAATCACACAAAATTCCCTAAATCTTCTCAAAACACGGCCAAAATCCACAAAAATCCCATCAAATCTCCACAAATTCCCACAGAATACATGAAAAATCCCTGATAATTTCTCAGTTCTCTACAGAATCTCACCAAATTCCAGAAAAGTCCCTCAAAGTTCCACAAACATCCCACAAAATCTCCTCAATATCCAACAAAATCCCAGAAAAATCACACAAAATTCCCTAAATCTTCTCAAAACACGACCAAATTCTAGAAAAATGTCCCACCAAATCTCCACAAAATCCCACAAAATACACAAAAAATCCCTCAAGATCCCGAAATCGCCTCAATATCCCACAAAATCCCACAAAAATCCCACAAAACCTCCACAAGTTTCCACAAAATCTAAGAAAAATTCCTCAAAATTCTTCAAGTCTCCTCAAAACCACACAAAGTCCTTGAAAAGGCCCACCAAATTCCAGTAAAATCCCACAGATTCTCCACAAATTCCCACAAAATCTAAAACAAATTCCTCAAAATTCTTCAAGTCTCCTCAGAATCCCACACAATTCCAGAAAAAACACACAAAATTCCAGAGAAGTCCCACAAAACTCCCTAAATCATTTCAAAACCCTACCAATTCACAGGAATGTCCCACAAAATCTCCACCAATTCCCAGAACATCCCACAAAAATCTCACAAAAATCCCTAAATCTTCTGAAAACTCGACCAAATTCCAGAAACGCCCCATAAAATCAGCACAGTTTCCCACAAAATTCAAGAAAAAACACCACAAAATTCCCTAAATCTTCTCAAAACACAACCAAATTCTAGAAAAATATCCCACCAAATCTCCACAAATTCCCACAAAATACATGAGAAATCCCTCAAGATCCCTAAATCGCCTCAATATCCCACAAAATCACACAAAAATCCCACAAAACCTCCACAAGTTTCCACAAAATCTAAGAAAAATTCCTCAAAATTCTTCAAGTCTCCTCAGAATCCCACACAATTCCAGAAAAAACACACAAAATTCCAGAGAAGTCCCACAAAACTCCCTAAATCATTTCAAAACCCTACCAATTCACAGGAATGTCCCACAAAATCTCCACCAATTCCCAGAACAACCCACAAAAATCTCACAAAAATCCCTAAATCTTCTGAAAACTCGACCAAATTCCAGAAACGCCCCATAAAATCAGCACAGTTTCCCACAAAATTCAAGAAAAAACACCACAAAATTCCCTAAATCTTCTCAAAACACAACCAAATTCTAGAAAAATATCCCACCAAATCTCCACAAATTCCCACAAAATACATGAGAAATCCCTCAAGATCCCTAAATCGCCTCAATATCCCACAAAATCACACAAAAATCCCACAAAACCTCCACAAGTTTCCACAAAATCTAAGAAAAATTCCTCAAAATTCTTCAAGTCTCCTCAGAATCCCACACAATTCCAGAAAAAACACACAAAATTCCAGAGAAGTCCCACAAAACTCCCTAAATCATTTCAAAACCCTACCAATTCACAGGAATGTCCCACAAAATCTCCACCAATTCCCAGAACATCCCACAAAAATCTCACAAAAATCCCTAAATCTTCTGAAAACTCGACCAAATTCCAGAAACGCCCCATAAAATCAGCACAGTTTCCCACAAAATTCAAGAAAAAACACCACAAAATTCCCTAAATCTTCTCAAAACACAACCAAATTCTAGAAAAATATCCCACCAAATCTCCACAAATTCCCACAAAATACATGAGAAATCCCTCAAGATCCCTAAATCGCCTCAATATCCCACAAAATCACACAAAAATCCCACAAAACCTCCACAAGTTTCCACAAAATCTAAGAAAAATTCCTCAAAATTCTTCAAGTCTCCTCAGAATCCCACACAATTCCAGAAAAAACACACAAAATTCCAGAGAAGTCCCACAAAACTCCCTAAATCATTTCAAAACCCTACCAATTCACAGGAATGTCCCACAAAATCTCCACCAATTCCCAGAACATCCCACAAAAATCTCACAAAAATCCCTAAATCTTCTGAAAACTCAACCAAATTCCAGAAATGCCCCATAAAATCAGCACAGTTTCCCACAAAATTCAAGAAAAAACAACACAAAATTCCCTAAATCTTTTCAAAATACCACAAAATTCTTGAAAAGCCCCACCAAATTCCAGAAACATCCCACAAAATTTCCTCAATACCCAACAAAATCCCAGAAAAATCACACAAAATTCCCTAAATCTTCTCAAAACACGGCCAAAATCCACAAAAATCCCATCAAATCTCCACAAATTCCCACAGAATACATGAAAAATCCCTGATAATTTCTCAGTTCTCTACAGAATCTCACCAAATTCCAGAAAAGTCCCTCAAAGTTCCACAAACATCCCACAAAATCTCCTCAATATCCAACAAAATCCCAGAAAAATCACACAAAATTCCCTAAATCTTCTCAAAACACGACCAAATTCTAGAAAAATGTCCAACCAAATCTCCACAAAATCCCACAAAATACACGAAAAATCCCTCAAGATCCCGAAATCGCCTCAATATCCCACAAAATCCCACAAAAATCACACAAAACCTCCACAAGTTTCCACAAAATCTAAGAAAAATTCCTCAAAATTCTTCAAGTCTCCTCAAAACCACACAAAGTCCTTGAAAAGGCCCACCAAATTCCAGTAAAATCCCACAGATTCTCCACAAATTCCCACAAAATCTAAAACAAATAACTCAAAATTCTTCAAGTCTCCTCAGAATCCCACACAATTCCAGAAAAAACACACAAAATTCCAGAGAAGTCCCACAAAACTCCCTAAATCATTTCAAAACCCTACCAATTCACAGGAATGTCCCACAAAATCTCCACCAATTCCCAGAACATCCCACAAAAATCTCACAAAAATCCCTAAATCTTCTGAAAACTCGACCAAATTCCAGAAACGCTCCATAAAATCAGCACAGTTTCCCACAAAATTCAAGAAAAAACACCACAAAATTCCCTAAATCTTCTCAAAACACAACCAAATTCTAGAAAAATATCCCACCAAATCTCCACAAATTCCCACAAAATACATGAGAAATCCCTCAAGATCCCTAAATCGCCTCAATATCCCACAAAATCACACAAAAATCCCACAAAACCTCCACAAGTTTCCACAAAATCTAAGAAAAATTCCTCAAAATTCTTCAAGTCTCCTCAGAATCCCACACAATTCCAGAAAAAACACACAAAATTCCAGAGAAGTCCCACAAAACTCCCTAAATCATTTCAAAACCCTACCAATTCACAGGAATGTCCCACAAAATCTCCACCAATTCCCAGAACATCCCACAAAAATCTCACAAAAATCCCTAAATCTTCTGAAAACTCGACCAAATTCCAGAAACGCCCCATAAAATCAGCACAGTTTCCCACAAAATTCAAGAAAAAACACCACAAAATTCCCTAAATCTTCTCAAAACACAACCAAATTCTAGAAAAATATCCCACCAAATCTCCACAAATTCCCACAAAATACATGAGAAATCCCTCAAGATCCCTAAATCGCCTCAATATCCCACAAAATCACACAAAAATCCCACAAAACCTCCACAAGTTTCCACAAAATCTAAGAAAAATTCCTCAAAATTCTTCAAGTCTCCTCAGAATCCCACACAATTCCAGAAAAAACACACAAAATTCCAGAGAAGTCCCACAAAACTCCCTAAATCATTTCAAAACCCTACCAATTCACAGGAATGTCCCACAAAATCTCCACCAATTCCCAGAACATCCCACAAAAATCTCACAAAAATCCCTAAATCTTCTGAAAACTCGACCAAATTCCAGAAACGCCCCATAAAATCAGCACAGTTTCCCACAAAATTCAAGAAAAAACACCACAAAATTCCCTAAATCTTCTCAAAACACAACCAAATTCTAGAAAAATATCCCACCAAATCTCCACAAATTCCCACAAAATACATGAGAAATCCCTCAAGATCCCTAAATCGCCTCAATATCCCACAAAATCACACAAAAATCCCACAAAACCTCCACAAGTTTCCACAAAATCTAAGAAAAATTCCTCAAAATTCTTCAAGTCTCCTCAGAATCCCACACAATTCCAGAAAAAACACACAAAATTCCAGAGAAGTCCCACAAAACTCCCTAAATCATTTCAAAACCCTACCAATTCACAGGAATGTCCCACAAAATCTCCACCAATTCCCAGAACATCCCACAAAAATCCCACAAAAATCCCTAAATCTTCTGAAAACTCAACCAAATTCCAGAAACGCCCCATAAAATCAGCACAGTTTCCCACAAAATTCAAGAAAAAACACCACAAAATTCCCTAAATCTTTTCAAAATACCACAAAATTCTTGAAAAGCCCCACCAAATTCCAGAAACATCCCACAAAATTTCCTCAATACCCAACAAAATCCCAGAAAAATCACACAAAATTCCCTAAATCTTCTCAAAACACGGCCAAAATCCACAAAAATCCCATCAAATCTCCACAAATTCCCACAGAATACATGAAAAATCCCTGATAATTTCTCAGTTCTCTACAGAATCTCACCAAATTCCAGAAAAGTCCCTCAAAGTTCCACAAACATCCCAAAAAATCTCCTCAATATCCAACAAAATCCCAGAAAAATCACACAAAATTCCCTAAATCTTCTCAAAACACGACCAAATTCTAGAAAAATGTCCCACCAAATCTCCACAAAATCCCACAAAATACACAAAAAATCCCTCAAGATCCCGAAATCGCCTCAATATCCCACAAAATCCCACAAAAATCACACAAAACCTCCACAAGTTTCCACAAAATCTAAGAAAAATTCCTCAAAATTCTTCAAGTCTCCTCAAAACCACACAAAGTCCTTGAAAAGGCCCACCAAATTCCAGTAAAATCCCACAGATTCTCCACAAATTCCCACAAAATCTAAAACAAATTCCTCAAAATTCTTCAAGTCTCCTCAGAATCCCACACAATTCCAGAAAAAACACACAAAATTCCAGAGAAGTCCCACAAAACTCCCTAAATCATTTCAAAACCCTACCAATTCACAGGAATGTCCCACAAAATCTCCACCAATTCCCAGAACATCCCACAAAAATCTCACAAAAATCCCTAACACTTCTGAAAACTCGACCAAATTCCAGAAACGCCCCATAAAATCAGCACAGTTTCCCACAAAATTCAAGAAAAAACACCACAAAATTCCCTAAATCTTCTCAAAACACAACCAAATTCTAGAAAAATATCCCACCAAATCTCCACAAATTCCCACAAAATACATGAGAAATCCCTCAAGATCCCTAAATCGCCTCAATATCCCACAAAATCACACAAAAATCCCACAAAACCTCCACAAGTTTCCACAAAATCTAAGAAAAATTCCTCAAAATTCTTCAAGTCTCCTCAGAATCCCACACAATTCCAGAAAAAACACACAAAATTCCAGAGAAGTCCCACAAAACTCCCTAAATCATTTCAAAACCCTACCAATTCACAGGAATGTCCCACAAAATCTCCACCAATTCCCAGAACAACCCACAAAAATCTCACAAAAATCCCTAAATCTTCTGAAAACTCGACCAAATTCCAGAAACGCCCCATAAAATCAGCACAGTTTCCCACAAAATTCAAGAAAAAACACCACAAAATTCCCTAAATCTTCTCAAAACACAACCAAATTCTAGAAAAATATCCCACCAAATCTCCACAAATTCCCACAAAATACATGAGAAATCCCTCAAGATCCCTAAATCGCCTCAATATCCCACAAAATCACACAAAAATCCCACAAAACCTCCACAAGTTTCCACAAAATCTAAGAAAAATTCCTCAAAATTCTTCAAGTCTCCTCAGAATCCCACACAATTCCAGAAAAAACACACAAAATTCCAGAGAAGTCCCACAAAACTCCCTAAATCATTTCAAAACCCTACCAATTCACAGGAATGTCCCACAAAATCTCCACCAATTCCCAGAACATCCCACAAAAATCTCACAAAAATCCCTAAATCTTCTGAAAACTCGACCAAATTCCAGAAACGCCCCATAAAATCAGCACAGTTTCCCACAAAATTCAAGAAAAAACACCACAAAATTCCCTAAATCTTCTCAAAACACAACCAAATTCTAGAAAAATATCCCACCAAATCTCCACAAATTCCCACAAAATACATGAGAAATCCCTCAAGATCCCTAAATCGCCTCAATATCCCACAAAATCACACAAAAATCCCACAAAACCTCCACAAGTTTCCACAAAATCTAAGAAAAATTCCTCAAAATTCTTCAAGTCTCCTCAGAATCCCACACAATTCCAGAAAAAACACACAAAATTCCAGAGAAGTCCCACAAAACTCCCTAAATCATTTCAAAACCCTACCAATTCACAGGAATGTCCCACAAAATCTCCACCAATTCCCAGAACATCCCACAAAAATCTCACAAAAATCCCTAAATCTTCTGAAAACTCGACCAAATTCCAGAAACGCCCCATAAAATCAGCACAGTTTCCCACAAAATTCAAGAAAAAACACCACAAAATTCCCTAAATCTTCTCAAAACACAACCAAATTCTAGAAAAATATCCCACCAAATCTCCACAAATTCCCACAAAATACATGAGAAATCCCTCAAGATCCCTAAATCGCCTCAATATCCCACAAAATCACACAAAAATCCCACAAAAGCTCCACAAGTTTCCACAAAATCTAAGAAAAATTCCTCAAAATTCTTCAAGTCTCCTCAGAATCCCACACAATTCCAGAAAAAACACACAAAATTCCAGAGAAGTCCCACAAAACTCCCTAAATCATTTCAAAACCCTACCAATTCACAGGAATGTCCCACAAAATCTCCACCAATTCCCAGAACATCCCACAAAAATCTCACAAAAATCCCTAAATCTTCTGAAAACTCAACCAAATTCCAGAAATGCCCCATAAAATCAGCACAGTTTCCCACAAAATTCAAGAAAAAACAACACAAAATTCCCTAAATCTTTTCAAAATACCACAAAATTCTTGAAAAGCCCCACCAAATTCCAGAAACATCCCACAAAATTTCCTCAATACCCAACAAAATCCCAGAAAAATCACACAAAATTCCCTAAATCTTCTCAAAACACGGCCAAAATCCACAAAAATCCCATCAAATCTCCACAAATTCCCACAGAATACATGAAAAATCCCTGATAATTTCTCAGTTCTCTACAGAATCTCACCAAATTCCAGAAAAGTCCCTCAAAGTTCCACAAACATCCCACAAAATCTCCTCAATATCCAACAAAATCCCAGAAAAATCACACAAAATTCCCTAAATCTTCTCAAAACACGACCAAATTCTAGAAAAATGTCCCACCAAATCTCCACAAAATCCCACAAAATACACGAAAAATCCCTCAAGATCCCGAAATCGCCTCAATATCCCACAAAATCCCACAAAAATCACACAAAACCTCCACAAGTTTCCACAAAATCTAAGAAAAATTCCTCAAAATTCTTCAAGTCTCCTCAAAACCACACAAAGTCCTTGAAAAGGCCCACCAAATTCCAGTAAAATCCCACAGATTCTCCACAAATTCCCACAAAATCTAAAACAAATTCCTCAAAATTCTTCAAGTCTCCTCAGAATCCCACACAATTCCAGAAAAAACACACAAAATTCCAGAGAAGTCCCACAAAACTCCCTAAATCATTTCAAAACCCTACCAATTCACAGGAATGTCCCACAAAATCTCCACCAATTCCCAGAACATCCCACAAAAATCTCACAAAAATCCCTAAATCTTCTGAAAACTCGACCAAATTCCAGAAACGCCCCATAAAATCAGCACAGTTTCCCACAAAATTCAAGAAAAAACACCACAAAATTCCCTAAATCTTCTCAAAACACAACCAAATTCTAGAAAAATATCCCACCAAATCTCCACAAATTCCCACAAAATACATGAGAAATCCCTCAAGATCCCTAAATCGCCTCAATATCCCACAAAATCACACAAAAATCCCACAAAACCTCCACAAGTTTCCACAAAATCTAAGAAAAATTCCTCAAAATTCTTCAAGTCTCCTCAGAATCCCACACAATTCCAGAAAAAACACACAAAATTCCAGAGAAGTCCCACAAAACTCCCTAAATCATTTCAAAACCCTACCAATTCACAGGAATGTCCCACAAAATCTCCACCAATTCCCAGAACATCCCACAAAAATCTCACAAAAATCCCTAAATCTTCTGAAAACTCGACCAAATTCCAGAAACGCCCCATAAAATCAGCACAGTTTCCCACAAAATTCAAGAAAAAACACCACAAAATTCCCTAAATCTTCTCAAAACACAACCAAATTCTAGAAAAATATCCCACCAAATCTCCACAAATTCCCACAAAATACATGAGAAATCCCTCAAGATCCCTAAATCGCCTCAATATCCCACAAAATCACACAAAAATCCCACAAAACCTCCACAAGTTTCCACAAAATCTAAGAAAAATTCCTCAAAATTCTTCAAGTCTCCTCAGAATCCCACACAATTCCAGAAAAAACACACAAAATTCCAGAGAAGTCCCACAAAACTCCCTAAATCATTTCAAAACCCTACCAATTCACAGGAATGTCCCACAAAATCTCCACCAATTCCCAGAACATCCCACAAAAATCCCACAAAAATCCCTAAATCTTCTGAAAACTCAACCAAATTCCAGAAATGCCCCATAAAATCAGCACAGTTTCCCACAAAATTCAAGAAAAAACAACACAAAATTCCCTAAATCTTTTCAAAATACCACAAAATTCTTGAAAAGCCCCACCAAATTCCAGAAACATCCCACAAAATTTCCTCCATACCCAACAAAATCCCAGAAAAATCACACAAAATTCCCTAAATCTTCTCAAAACACGGCCAAAATCCACAAAAATCCCATCAAATCTCCACAAATTCCCACAGAATACATGAAAAATCCCTGATAATTTCTCAGTTCTCTACAGAATCTCACCAAATTCCAGAAAAGTCCCTCAAAGTTCCACAAACATCCCACAAAATCTCCTCAATATCCAACAAAATCCCAGAAAAATCACACAAAATTCCCTAAATCTTCTCAAAACACGACTAAATTCTAGAAAAATGTCCCACCAAATCTCCACAAAATCCCACAAAATACACGAAAAATCCCTCAAGATCCCGAAATCGCCTCAATATCCCACAAAATCCCACAAAAATCACACAAAACCTCCACAAGTTTCCACAAAATCTAAGAAAAATTCCTCAAAATTCTTCAAGTCTCCTCAAAACCACACAAAGTCCTTGAAAAGGCCCACCAAATTCCAGTAAAATCCCACAGATTCTCCACAAATTCCCACAAAATCTAAAACAAATTCCTCAAAATTCTTCAAGTCTCCTCAGAATCCCACACAATTCCAGAAAAAACACACAAAATTCCAGAGAAGTCCCATAAAACTCCCTAAATCATTTCAAAACCCTACCAATTCACAGGAATGTCCCACAAAATCTCCACCAATTCCCAGAACATCCCACAAAAATCTCACAAAAATCCCTAAATCTTCTGAAAACTCGACCAAATTCCAGAAACGCCCCATAAAATCAGCACAGTTTCCCACAAAATTCAAGAAAAAACACCACAAAATTCCCTAAATCTTCTCAAAACACAACCAAATTCTAGAAAAATATCCCACCAAATCTCCACAAATTCCCACAAAATACATGAGAAATCCCTCAAGATCCCTAAATCGCCTCAATATCCCACAAAATCACACAAAAATCCCACAAAACCTCCACAAGTTTCCACAAAATCTAAGAAAAATTCCTCAAAATTCTTCAAGTCTCCTCAGAATCCCACACAATTCCAGAAAAAACACACAAAATTCCAGAGAAGTCCCACAAAACTCCCTAAATCATTTCAAAACCCTACCAATTCACAGGAATGTCCCACAAAATCTCCACCAATTCCCAGAACATCCCACAAAAATCTCACAAAAATCCCTAAATCTTCTGAAAACTCAACCAAATTCCAGAAATGCCCCATAAAATCAGCACAGTTTCCCACAAAATTCAAGAAAAAACACCACAAAATTCCCTAAATCTTTTCAAAATACCACAAAATTCTTGAAAAGCCCCACCAAATTCCAGAAACATCCCACAAAATTTCCTCAATACCCAACAAAATCCCAGAAAAATCACACAAAATTCCCTAAATCTTCTCAAAACACGGCCAAAATCCACAAAAATCCCATCAAATCTCCACAAATTCCCACAGAATACATGAAAAATCCATGATAATTTCTCAGTTCTCTACAGAATCTCACCAAATTCCAGAAAAGTCCCTCAAAGTTCCACAAACATCCCACAAAATCTCCTCAATATCCAACAAAATCCCAGAAAAATCACACAAAATTCCCTAAATCTTCTCAAAACACGACTAAATTCTAGAAAAATGTCCCACCAAATCTCCACAAAATCCCACAAAATACACGAAAAATCCCTCAAGATCCCGAAATCGCCTCAATATCCCACAAAATCCCACAAAAATCACACAAAACCTCCACAAGTTTCCACAAAATCTAAGAAAAATTCCTCAAAATTCTTCAAGTCTCCTCAAAACCACACAAAGTCCTTGAAAAGGCCCACCAAATTCCAGTAAAATCCCACAGATTCTCCACAAATTCCCACAAAATCTAAAACAAATTCCTCAAAATTCTTCAAGTCTCCTCAGAATCCCACACAATTCCAGAAAAAACACACAAAATTCCAGAGAAGTCCCACAAAACTCCCTAAATCATTTCAAAACCCTACCAATTCACAGGAATGTCCCACAAAATCTCCACCAATTCCCAGAACATCCCACAAAAATCTCACAAAAATCCCTAACACTTCTGAAAACTCGACCAAATTCCAGAAACGCCCCATAAAATCAGCACAGTTTCCCACAAAATTTAAGAAAAAACACCACAAAATTCCCTAAATCTTCTCAAAACACAACCAAATTCTAGAAAAATATCCCACCAAATCTCCACAAATTCCCACAAAATACATGAGAAATCCCTCAAGATCCCTAAATCGCCTCAATATCCCACAAAATCCCACAAAAATCCCACAAAACCTCCACAAGTTTCCACAAAATCTAAGAAAAATTCCTCAAAATTCTTCAAGTCTCCTCAGAATCCCACACAATTCCAGAAAAAACACACAAAATTCCAGAGAAGTCCCACAAAACTCCCTAAATCATTTCAAAACCCTACCAATTCACAGGAATGTCCCACAAAATCTCCACCAATTCCCAGAACATCCCACAAAAATCTCGCAAAAATCCCTAAATCTTCTGAAAACTCGACCAAATTCCAGAAACGCTCCATAAAATCAGCACAGTTTCCCACAAAATTCAAGAAAAAACACCACAAAATTCCCTAAATCTTCTCAAAACACAACCAAATTCTAGAAAAATATCCCACCAAATCTCCACAAATTCCCACAAAATACATGAGAAATCCCTCAAGATCCCTAAATCGCCTCAATATCCCACAAAATCACACAAAAATCACACAAAACCTCCACAAGATTCCACAAAATCTAAGAAAAATTCCTCAAAATTCTTCAAGTCTCCTCAGAATCCCACACAATTCCAGAAAAAACACACAAAATTCCAGAGAAGTCCCACAAAACTCCCTAAATCATTTCAAAACCCTACCAATTCACAGGAATGTCCCACAAAATCTCCACCAATTCCCAGAACATCCCACAAAAATCTCACAAAAATCCCTAAATCTTCTGAAAACTCGACCAAATTCCAGAAACGCCCCATAAAATCAGCACAGTTTCCCACAAAATTTAAGAAAAAACACCACAAAATTCTCTAAATCTTCTCAAAACACAACCAAATTCTAGAAAAATATCCCACCAAATCTCCACAAATTCCCACAAAATACATGAGAAATCCCTCAAGATCCCTAAATCGCCTCAATATCCCACAAAATCACACAAAAATCCCACAAAACCTCCACAAGTTTCCACAAAATCTAAGAAAAATTCCTCAAAATTCTTCAAGTCTCCTCAGAATCCCACACAATTCCAGAAAAAACACACAAAATTCCAGAGAAGTCCCACAAAACTCCCTAAATCATTTCAAAACCCTACCAATTCACAGGAATGTCCCACAAAATCTCCACCAATTCCCAGAACATCCCACAAAAATCTCACAAAAATCCCTAAATCTTCTGAAAACTCGACCAAATTCCAGAAACGCTCCATAAAATCAGCACAGTTTCCCACAAAATTCAAGAAAAAACACCACAAAATTCCCTAAATCTTCTCAAAACACAACCAAATTCTAGAAAAATATCCCACCAAATCTCCACAAATTCCCACAAAATACATGAGAAATCCCTCAAGATCCCTAAATCGCCTCAATATCCCACAAAATCACACAAAAATCCCACAAAACCTCCACAAGTTTCCACAAAATCTAAGAAAAATTCCTCAAAATTCTTCGTCTCCTCAGAATCCCACACAATTCCAGAAAAAACACACAAAATTCCAGAGAAGTCCCACAAAACTCCCTAAATCATTTCAAAACCCTACCAATTCACAGGAATGTCCCACAAAATCTCCACCAATTCCCAGAACATCCCACAAAAATCTCACAAAAATCCCTAAATCTTCTGAAAACTCGACCAAATTCCAGAAACGCTCCATAAAATCAGCACAGTTTCCCACAAAATTCAAGAAAAAACACCACAAAATTCCCTAAATCTTCTCAAAACACAACCAAATTCTAGAAAAATATCCCACCAAATCTCCACAAATTCCCACAAAATACATGAGAAATCCCTCAAGATCCCTAAATCGCCTCAATATCCCACAAAATCCCACAAAAATCCCACAAAACCTCCACAAGTTTCCACAAAATCTAAGAAAAATTCCTCAAAATTCTTCAAGTCTCCTCAGAATCCCACACAATTCCAGAAAAAACACACAAAATTCCAGAGAAGTCCCACAAAACTCCCTAAATCATTTCAAAACCCTACCAATTCACAGGAATGTCCCACAAAATCTCCACCAATTCCCAGAACATCCCACAAAAATCCCACAAAAATCCCTAAATCTTCTGAAAACTCAACCAAATTCCAGAAATGCCCCATAAAATCAGCACAGTTTCCCACAAAATTCAAGAAAAAACACCACAAAATTCCCTAAATCTTTTCAAAATACCACAAAATTCTTGAAAAGCCCCACCAAATTCCAGAAACATCCCACAAAATTTCCTCAATACCCAACAAAATCCCAGAAAAATCACACAAAATTCCCTAAATCTTCTCAAAACACGGCCAAAATCCACAAAAATCCCATCAAATCTCCACAAATTCCCACAGAATACATGAAAAATCCCTGATAATTCGTCAGTTCTCTACAGAATCTCACCAAATTTCAGAAGAGTCCCTCAAAGTTCCACAAACATCCCACAAAATCTCCTCAATATCCAACAAAATCCCAGAAAAATCACACAAAATTCCCTAAATCTTCTCAAAACACGACTAAATTCTAGAAAAAAGTCCCACCAAATCTCCACAAAATCCCACAAAATACACGAAAAATCCCTCAAGATCCCGAAATCGCCTCAATATCCCACAAAATCCCACAAAAATCACACAAAACCTCCACAAGTTTCCACAAAATCTAAGAAAAATTCCTCAAAATTCTTCAAGTCTCCTCAAAACCACACAAAGTCATTGAAAAGGCCCACCAAATTCCAGTAAAATCCCACAGATTCTCCACAAATTCCCACAAAATCTAAAACAAATTCCTCAAAATTCTTCAAGTCTCCTCAGAATCCCACACAATTCCAGAAAAAACACACAAAATTCCAGACAAGTCCCACAAAACTCCCTAAATCATTTCAAAACCCTACCAATTCACAGGAATGTCCCACAAAATCTCCACCAATTCCCAGAACATCCCACAAAAATCTCACAAAAATCCCTAAATCTTCTGAAAACTCGACCAAATTCCAGAAACGCTCCATAAAATCAGCACAGTTTCCCACAAAATTCAAGAAAAAACACCACAAAATTCCCTAAATCTTCTCAAAACACAACCAAATTCTAGAAAAATATCCCACCAAATCTCCACAAATTCCCACAAAATACATGAGAAATCCCTCAAGATCCCTAAATCGCCTCAATATCCCACAAAATCCCACAAAAATCCCACAAAACCTCCACAAGTTTCCACAAAATCTAAGAAAAATTCCTCAAAATTCTTCAAGTCTCCTCAGAATCCCACACAATTCCAGAAAAAACACACAAAATTCCAGAGAAGTCCCACAAAACTCCCTAAATCATTTCAAAACCCTACCAATTCACAGGAATGTCCCACAAAATCTCCACCAATTCCCAGAACATCCCACAAAAATCCCACAAAAATCCCTAAATCTTCTGAAAACTCAACCAAATTCCAGAAACGCCCCATAAAATCAGCACAGTTTCCCACAAAATTCAAGAAAAAACACCACAAAATTCCCTAAATCTTTTCAAAATACCACAAAATTCTTGAAAAGCCCCACCAAATTCCAGAAACATCCCACAAAATTTCCTCAATACCCAACAAAATCCCAGAAAAATCACACAAAATTCCCTAAATCTTCTCAAAACACGGCCAAAATCCACAAAAATCCCATCAAATCTCCACAAATTCCCACAGAATACATGAAAAATCCCTGATAATTTCTCAGTTCTCTACAGAATCTCACCAAATTCCAGAAAAGTCCCTCAAAGTTCCACAAACATCCCACAAAATCTCCTCAATATCCAACAAAATCCCAGAAAAATCACACAAAATTCCCTAAATCTTCTCAAAACACGACCAAATTCTAGAAAAATGTCCCACCAAATCTCCACAAAATCCCACAAAATACACAAAAAATCCCTCAAGATCCCGAAATCGCCTCAATATCCCACAAAATCCCACAAAAATCCCACAAAACCTCCACAAGTTTCCACAAAATCTAAGAAAAATTCCTCAAAATTCTTCAAGTCTCCTCAAAACCACACAAAGTCCTTGAAAAGGCCCACCAAATTCCAGTAAAATCCCACAGATTCTCCACAAATTCCCACAAAATCTAAAACAAATTCCTCAAAATTCTTCAAGTCTCCTCAGAATCCCACACAATTCCAGAAAAAACACACAAAATTCCAGAGAAGTCCCACAAAACTCCCTAAATCATTTCAAAACCCTACCAATTCACAGGAATGTCCCACAAAATCTCCACCAATTCCCAGAACATCCCACAAAAATCTCACAAAAATCCCTAACACTTCTGAAAACTCGACCAAATTCCAGAAACGCCCCATAAAATCAGCACAGTTTCCCACAAAATTCAAGAAAAAACACCACAAAATTCCCTAAATCTTCTCAAAACACAACCAAATTCTAGAAAAATATCCCACCAAATCTCCACAAATTCCCACAAAATACATGAGAAATCCCTCAAGATCCCTAAATCGCCTCAATATCCCACAAAATCACACAAAAATCCCACAAAACCTCCACAAGTTTCCACAAAATCTAAGAAAAATTCCTCAAAATTCTTCAAGTCTCCTCAGAATCCCACACAATTCCAGAAAAAACACACAAAATTCCAGAGAAGTCCCACAAAACTCCCTAAATCATTTCAAAACCCTACCAATTCACAGGAATGTCCCACAAAATCTCCACCAATTCCCAGAACAACCCACAAAAATCTCACAAAAATCCCTAAATATTCTGAAAACTCGACCAAATTCCAGAAACGCTCCATAAAATCAGCACAGTTTCCCACAAAATTCAAGAAAAAACACCACAAAATTCCCTAAATCTTCTCAAAACACAACCAAATTCTAGAAAAATATCCCACCAAATCTCCACAAATTCCCACAAAATACATGAGAAATCCCTCAAGATCCCTAAATCGCCTCAATATCCCACAAAATCACACAAAAATCCCACAAAACCTCCACAAGTTTCCACAAAATCTAAGAAAAATTCCTCAAAATTCTTCAAGTCTCCTCAGAATCCCACACAATTCCAGAAAAAACACACAAAATTCCAGAGAAGTCCCACAAAACTCCCTAAATCATTTCAAAACCCTACCAATTCACAGGAATGTCCCACAAAATCTCCACCAATTCCCAGAACATCCCACAAAAATCTCACAAAAATCCCTAAATCTTCTGAAAACTCGACCAAATTCCAGAAACGCCCCATAAAATCAGCACAGTTTCCCACAAAATTCAAGAAAAAACACCACAAAATTCCCTAAATCTTCTCAAAACACAACCAAATTCTAGAAAAATATCCCAACAAATCTCCACAAATTCCCACAAAATACATGAGAAATCCCTCAAGATCCCTAAATCGCCTCAATATCCCACAAAATCCCACAAAAATCCCACAAAACCTCCACAAGTTTCCACAAAATCTAAGAAAAATTCCTCAAAATTCTTCAAGTCTCCTCAGAATCCCACACAATTCCAGAAAAAACACACAAAATTCCAGAGAAGTCCCACAAAACTCCCTAAATCATTTCAAAACCCTACCAATTCACAGGAATGTCCCACAAAATCTCCACCAATTCCCAGAACATCCCACAAAAATCCCACAAAAATCCCTAAATCTTCTGAAAACTCAACCAAATTCCAGAAACGCCCCATAAAATCAGCACAGTTTCCCACAAAATTCAAGAAAAAACACCACAAAATTCCCTAAATCTTTTCAAAATACCACAAAATTCTTGAAAAGCCCCACCAAATTCCAGAAACATCCCACAAAATTTCCTCAATACCCAACAAAATCCCAGAAAAATCACACAAAATTCCCTAAATCTTCTCAAAACACGGCCAAAATCCACAAAAATCCCATCAAATCTCCACAAATTCCCACAGAATACATGAAAAATCCCTGATAATTTCTCAGTTCTCTACAGAATCTCACCAAATTCCAGAAAAGTCCCTCAAAGTTCCACAAACATCCCACAAAATCTCCTCAATATCCAACAAAATCCCAGAAAAATCACACAAAATTCCCTAAATCTTCTCAAAACACGACCAAATTCTAGAAAAATGTCCCACCAAATCTCCACAAAATCCCACAAAATACACAAAAAATCCCTCAAGATCCCGAAATCGCCTCAATATCCCACAAAATCCCACAAAAATCACACAAAACCTCCACAAGTTTCCACAAAATCTAAGAAAAATTCCTCAAAATTCTTCAAGTCTCCTCAAAACCACACAAAGTCCTTGAAAAGGCCCACCAAATTCCAGTAAAATCCCACAGATTCTCCACAAATTCCCACAAAATCTAAAACAAATTCCTCAAAATTCTTCAAGTCTCCTCAGAATCCCACACAATTCCAGAAAAAACACACAAAATTCCAGAGAAGTCCCACAAAACTCCCTAAATCATTTCAAAACCCTACCAATTCACAGGAATGTCCCACAAAATCTCCACCAATTCCCAGAACATCCCACAAAAATCTCACAAAAATCCCTAACACTTCTGAAAACTCGACCAAATTCCAGAAACGCCCCATAAAATCAGCACAGTTTCCCACAAAATTCAAGAAAAAACACCACAAAATTCCCTAAATCTTCTCAAAACACAACCAAATTCTAGAAAAATATCCCACCAAATCTCCACAAATTCCCACAAAATACATGAGAAATCCCTCAAGATCCCTAAATCGCCTCAATATCCCACAAAATCACACAAAAATCACACAAAACCTCCACAAGTTTCCACAAAATCTAAAACAAATTCCTCAAAATTCTTCAAGTCTCCTCAGAATCCCACACAATTCCAGAAAAAACACACAAAATTCCAGAGAAGTCCCACAAAACTCCCTAAATCATTTCAAAACCCTACCAATTCACAGGAATGTCCCACAAAATCTCCACCAATTCCCAGAACATCCCACAAAAATCTCACAAAAATCCCTAAATCTTCTGAAAACTCGACCAAATTCCAGAAACGCCCCGTAAAATCAGCACAGTTTCCCACAAAATTCAAGAAAAAACACCACAAAATTCCCTAAATCTTCTCAAAACACAACCGAATTCTAGAAAAATATCCCACCAAATCTCCACAAATTCCCACAAAATACATGAGAAATCCCTCAAGATCCCTAAATCGCCTCAATATCCCACAAAATCACACAAAAATCACACAAAACCTCCACAAGTTTCCACAAAATCTAAGAAACATTCCTCAAAATTCTTCAAGTCTCCTCAGAATCCCACACAATTCCAGAAAAAACACACAAAATTCCAGAGAAGTCCCACAAAACTCCCTAAATCATTTCAAAACCCTACCAATTCACAGGAATGTCCCACAAAATCTCCACCAATTCCCAGAACATCCCACAAAAATCTCACAAAAATCCCTAAATCTTCGGAAAACTCGACCAAATTCCAGAAACGCCCCATAAAATCAGCACAGTTTCCCACAAAATTCAAGAAAAAACACCACAAAATTCCCTAAATCTTTTCAAAATACCACAAAATTCTTGAAAAGCCCCACCAAATTCCAGAAACATCCCACAAAATTTCCTCAATACCCAACAAAATCCCAGAAAAATCACACAAAATTCCCTAAATCTTCTCAAAACACGGCCAAAATCCACAAAAATCCCACCAAATCTCCACAAATTCCCACAGAATACATGAAAAATCCCTGATAATTTCTCAGTTCTCTACAGAATCTCACCAAATTCCAGAAAAGTCCCTCAAAGTTCCACAAACATCCCACAAAATCTCCTCAATATCCCACAAAATTCAAGAAAAATCACACAAAATTCCCTAAATCTTCTCAAAACACGACCAAATTCTAGAAAAATATCCCACCAAATCTCCACAAATTCCCACAAAATACATGAAAAATCCCTCAAGATCCCTAAATCGCCTCAATATCCCACAAAATCCCACAAAAATCACACAAAACCTCCACAAGTTTCCACAAAATCTAAGAAAAATTCCTCAAAAGTCTTCAAGTCTCCTCAAAACCACACAAAGTCCTTGAAAAGGCCCACCAAATTCCAGTAAAATCCCACAGATTCTCCACAAATTCCCACAAAATCTAAAACAAATTCCTCAAAATTCTTCAAGTCTCCTCAGAATCCCACACAATTCCAGAAAAAACACACAAAATTCCAGAGAAGTCCCACAAAACTCCCTAAATCATTTCAAAACCCTACCAATTCACAGGAATGTCCCACAAAATCTCCACCAATTCCCAGAACATCCCACAAAAATCTCACAAAAATCCCTAAATCTTCTGAAAACTCGACCAAATTCCAGAAACGCCCCATAAAATCAGCACAGTTTCCCACAAAATTCAAGAAAAAACACCACAAAATTCCCTAAATCTTCTCAAAACACAACCAAATTCTAGAAAAATATCCCACCAAATCTCCACAAATTCCCACAAAATACATGAGAAATCCCTCAAGATCCCTAAATCGCCTCAATATCCCACAAAATCACACAAAAATCACACAAAACCTCCACAAGTTTCCACAAAATCTAAGAAAAATTCCTCAAAATTCTTCAAGTCTCCTCAGAATCCCACACAATTCCGGAAAAAACACACAAAATTCCAGAGAAGTCCCACAAAACTCCCTAAATCATTTCAAAACCCTACCAATTCACAGGAATGTCCCACAAAATCTCCACCAATTCCCAGAACATCCCACAAAAATCTCACAAAAATCCCTAAATCTTCTGAAAACTCGACCAAATTCCAGAAACGCCCCATAAAATCAGCACAGTTTCCCACAAAATTCAACAAAAAACACCACAAAATTCCCTAAATCTTCTCAAAACACAACCAAATTCTAGAAAAATATCCCACCAAATCTCCACAAATTCCCACAAAATACATGAGAAATCCCACAAGATCCCTAAATCGCCTCAATATCCCACAAAATCCCACAAAAATCCCACAAAACCTCCACAAGTTTCCACAAAATCTAAGAAAAATTCCTCAAAATTCTTCAAGTCTCCTCAGAATCCCACACAATTCCAGAAAAAACACACAAAATTCCAGAGAAGTCCCACAAAACTCCCTAAATCATTTCAAAACCCTACCAATTCACAGGAATGTCCCACAAAATCTCCACCAATTCCCAGAACATCCCACAAAAATCTCACCAAAATCCCTAAATCTTCTCAAAACTCGACCAAATTCCAGAAACGCCCCATAAAATCAGCACAGTTTCCCACAAAATTCAAGAAAAAACACCACAAAATTCCCTAAATCTTCTCAAAACACAACCAAATTCTAGAAAAATATCCCACCAAATCTCCACAAATTCCCACAAAATACATGAGAAATCCCTCAAGATCCCTAAATCGCCTCAATATCCCACAAAATCACACAAAAATCCCACAAAACCTCCACAAGTTTCCACAAAATCTAAGAAAAATTCCTCAAAATTCTTCAAGTCTCCTCAGAATCCCACACAATTCCGGAAAAACCCCACCAAATTCCAGAGAAGTCTCACAAAACTCCCTAAATCATTTCAAAACCCTACCAATTCACAGGAATGTCCCACAAAATCTCCACCAATTCCCAGAACATCCCACAAAAATCTCACAAAAATCCCTAAATCTTCGGAAAACTCGACCAAATTCCAGAAACGCCCCATAAAATCAGCACAGTTTCCCACAAAATTCAAGAAAAAACACCACAAAATTCCCTAAATCTTTTCAAAATACCACAAAATTCTTGAAAAGCCCCACCAAATTCCAGAAACATCCCACAAAATTTCCTCAATACCCAACAAAATCCCAGAAAAATCACACAAAATTCCCTAAATCTTCTCAAAACACGGCCAAAATCCACAAAAATCCCATCAAATCTCCACAAATTCCCACAGAATACATGAAAAATCCCTGATAATTTCTCAGTTCTCTACAGAATCTCACCAAATTCCAGAAAAGTCCCTCAAAGTTCCACAAACATCCCACAAAATCTCCTCAATATCCCACAAAATTCAAGAAAAATCACACAAAATTCCCTAAATCTTCTCAAAACACGACAAAATTCTAGAAAAATATCCCACCAAATCTCCACAAATTCCCACAAAATACATGAAAAATCCCTCAAGATCCCTAAATCGCCTCAATATCCCACAAAATCCCACAAAAATCCCACAAAACCTCCACAAGTTTCCACAAAATCTAAGAAAAATTCCTCAGAATTCTTCAAGTCTCCTCAAAACCACACAAAGTCCTTGAAAAGGCCCACCAAATTCCAGTAAAATCCCACAGATTCTCCACAAATTCCCACAAAATCTAAAACAAATTCCTCAAAATTCTTCAAGTCTCCTCAGAATCCCACACAATTCCAGAAAAAACCCACAAAATTCCAGAGAAGTCCCACAAAACTCCCTAAATCATTTCAAAACCCTACCAATTCACAGGAATGTCCCACAAAATCTCCACCAATTCCCAGAACAACCCATAAAAATCTCACAAAAATCCCTAAATCTTCTGAAAACTCGACCAAATTCCAGAAACGCCCCATAAAATCAGCACAGTTTCCCACAAAATTCAAGAAAAAACACCACAAAATTCCCTAAATCTTTTCAAAATACCACAAAATTCTTGAAAAGCCCCACCAAATTCCAGAAACATCCCACAAAATGTCCTCAATACCCAACAAAATCCCAGAAAAATCACACAAAATTCCCTAAATCTTCTCAAAACACGGCCAAAATCCACAAAAATCCCATCAAATCTCCACAAATTCCCACAGAATACATGAAAAATCCCTGATAATTTCTCAGTTCTCTACAGAATCTCACCAAATTCCAGAAAAGTCCCTCAAAGTTCCACAAACATCCCACAAAATCTCCTCAATATCCCACAAAATTCAAGAAAAATCACACAAAATTCCCTAAATCTTCTCAAAACACGACCAAATTCTAGAAAAATATCCCACCAAATCTCCACAAATTCCCACAAAATACATGAAAAATCCCTCAAGATCCCTAAATCGCCTCAATATCCCACAAAATTCCACAAAAATCACACAAAACCTCCACAAGTTTCCACAAAATCTAAGAAAAATTCCTCAAAAGTCTTCAAGTCTCCTCAAAACCACACAAAGTCCTTGAAAAGGCCCACCAAATTCCAGTAAAATCCCACAGATTCTCCACAAATTCCCACAAAATCTAAAACAAATTCCTCAAAATTCTTCAAGTCTCCTCAGAATCCCACACAATTCCAGAAAAAACACACAAAATTCCAGAGAAGTCCCACAAAACTCCCTAAATCATTTCAAAACCCTACCAATTCACAGGAATGTCCCACAAAATCTCCACCAATTCCCAGAACATCCCACAAAAATCTCACAAAAATCCCTAAATCTTCTGAAAACTCGACCAAATTCCAGAAACGCCCCATAAAATCAGCACAGTTTCCTACAAAATTCAAGAAAAAACACCACAAAATTCCCTAAATCTTCTCAAAACACAACCAAATTCTAGAAAAATATCCCACCAAATCTCCACAAATTCCCACAAAATACATGAGAAATCCCTCAAGATCCCTAAATCGCCTCAATATCCCACAAAATCACACAAAAATCCCACAAAACCTCCACAAGTTTCCACAAAATCTAAGAAAAATTCCTCAAAATTCTTCAAGTCTCCTCAGAATCCCACACAATTCCAGAAAAAACACACAAAATTCCAGACAAGTCCCACAAAACTCCCTAAATCATTTCAAAACCCTACCAATTCACAGGAATGTCCCACAAAATCTCCACCAATTCCCAGAACATCCCACAAAAATCCCACAAAAATCCCTAAATCTTCTGAAAACTCAACCAAATTCCAGAAATGCCCCATAAAATCAGCACAGTTTCCCACAAAATTCAAGAAAAAACACCACAAAATTCCCTAAATCTTTTCAAAATACCACAAAATTCTTGAAAAGCCCCACCAAATTCCAGAAACATCCCACAAAATTTCCTCAATACCCAACAAAATCCCAGAAAAATCACACAAAATTCCCTAAATCTTCTCAAAACACGGCCAAAATCCACAAAAATCCCATCAAATCTCCACAAATTCCCACAGAATACATGAAAAATCCCTGATAATTCGTCAGTTCTCTACAGAATCTCACCAAATTCCAGAAAAGTCCCTCAAAGTTCCACAAACATCCCACAAAATCTCCTCAATATCCAACAAAATCCCAGAAAAATCACACAAAATTCCCTAAATCTTCTCAAAACACGACTAAATTCTAGAAAAAAGTCCCACCAAATCTCCACAAAATCCCACAAAATACACGAAAAATCCCTCAAGATCCCGAAATCGCCTCAATATCCCACAAAATCCCACAAAAATCACACAAAACCTCCACAAGTTTCCACAAAATCTAAGAAAAATTCCTCAAAATTCTTCAAGTCTCCTCAAAACCACACAAAGTCATTGAAAAGGCCCACCAAATTCCAGTAAAATCCCACAGATTCTCCACAAATTCCCACAAAATCTAAAACAAATTCCTCAAAATTCTTCAAGTCTCCTCAGAATCCCACACAATTCCAGAAAAAACACACAAAATTCCAGACAAGTCCCACAAAACTCCCTAAATCATTTCAAAACCCTACCAATTCACAGGAATGTCCCACAAAATCTCCACCAATTCCCAGAACATCCCACAAAAATCTCACAAAAATCCCTAAATCTTCTGAAAACTCGACCAAATTCCAGAAACGCTCCATAAAATCAGCACAGTTTCCCACAAAATTCAAGAAAAAACACCACAAAATTCCCTAAATCTTCTCAAAACACAACCAAATTCTAGAAAAATATCCCACCAAATCTCCACAAATTCCCACAAAATACATGAGAAATCCCTCAAGATCCCTAAATCGCCTCAATATCCCACAAAATCCCACAAAAATCCCACAAAACCTCCACAAGTTTCCACAAAATCTAAGAAAAATTCCTCAAAATTCTTCAAGTCTCCTCAGAATCCCACACAATTCCAGAAAAAACACACAAAATTCCAGAGAAGTCCCACAAAACTCCCTAAATCATTTCAAAACCCTACCAATTCACAGGAATGTCCCACAAAATCTCCACCAATTCCCAGAACATCCCACAAAAATCCCACAAAAATCCCTAAATCTTCTGAAAACTCAACCAAATTCCAGAAACGCCCCATAAAATCAGCACAGTTTCCCACAAAATTCAAGAAAAAACACCACAAAATTCCCTAAATCTTTTCAAAATACCACAACATTCTTGAAAAGCCCCACCAAATTCCAGAAACATCCCACAAAATTTCCTCAATACCCAACAAAATCCCAGAAAAATCACACAAAATTCCCTAAATCTTCTCAAAACACGGCCAAAATCCACAAAAATCCCATCAAATCTCCACAAATTCCCACAGAATACATGAAAAATCCCTGATAATTTCTCAGTTCTCTACAGAATCTCACCAAATTCCAGAAAAGTCCCTCAAAGTTCCACAAACATCCCACAAAATCTCCTCAATATCCAACAAAATCCCAGAAAAATCACACAAAATTCCCTAAATCTTCTCAAAACACGACCAAATTCTAGAAAAATGTCCCACCAAATCTCCACAAAATCCCACAAAATACACAAAAAATCCCTCAAGATCCCGAAATCGCCTCAATATCCCACAAAATCCCACAAAAATCCCACAAAACCTCCACAAGTTTCCACAAAATCTAAGAAAAATTCCTCAAAATTCTTCAAGTCTCCTCAAAACCACACAAAGTCCTTGAAAAGGCCCACCAAATTCCAGTAAAATCCCACAGATTCTCCACAAATTCCCACAAAATCTAAAACAAATTCCTCAAAATTCTTCAAGTCTCCTCAGAATCCCACACAATTCCAGAAAAAACACACAAAATTCCAGAGAAGTCCCACAAAACTCCCTAAATCATTTCAAAACCCTACCAATTCACAGGAATGTCCCACAAAATCTCCACCAATTCCCAGAACATCCCACAAAAATCTCACAAAAATCCCTAACACTTCTGAAAACTCGACCAAATTCCAGAAACGCCCCATAAAATCAGCACAGTTTCCCACAAAATTCAAGAAAAAACACCACAAAATTCCCTAAATCTTCTCAAAACACAACCAAATTCTAGAAAAATATCCCACCAAATCTCCACAAATTCCCACAAAATACATGAGAAATCCCTCAAGATCCCTAAATCGCCTCAATATCCCACAAAATCACACAAAAATCCCACAAAACCTCCACAAGTTTCCACAAAATCTAAGAAAAATTCCTCAAAATTCTTCAAGTCTCCTCAGAATCCCACACAATTCCAGAAAAAACACACAAAATTCCAGAGAAGTCCCACAAAACTCCCTAAATCATTTCAAAACCCTACCAATTCACAGGAATGTCCCACAAAATCTCCACCAATTCCCAGAACAACCCACAAAAATCTCACAAAAATCCCTAAATCTTCTGAAAACTCGACCAAATTCCAGAAACGCTCCATAAAATCAGCACAGTTTCCCACAAAATTCAAGAAAAAACACCACAAAATTCCCTAAATCTTCTCAAAACACAACCAAATTCTAGAAAAATATCCCACCAAATCTCCACAAATTCCCACAAAATACATGAGAAATCCCTCAAGATCCCTAAATCGCCTCAATATCCCACAAAATCACACAAAAATCCCACAAAACCTCCACAAGTTTCCACAAAATCTAAGAAAAATTCCTCAAAATTCTTCAAGTCTCCTCAGAATCCCACACAATTCCAGAAAAAACACACAAAATTCCAGAGAAGTCCCACAAAACTCCCTAAATCATTTCAAAACCCTACCAATTCACAGGAATGTCCCACAAAATCTCCACCAATTCCCAGAACATCCCACAAAAATCTCACAAAAATCCCTAAATCTTCTGAAAACTCGACCAAATTCCAGAAACGCCCCATAAAATCAGCACAGTTTCCCACAAAATTCAAGAAAAAACACCACAAAATTCCCTAAATCTTCTCAAAACACAACCAAATTCTAGAAAAATATCCCAACAAATCTCCACAAATTCCCACAAAATACATGAGAAATCCCTCAAGATCCCTAAATCGCCTCAATATCCCACAAAATCACACAAAAATCACACAAAACCTCCACAAGTTTCCACAAAATCTAAGAAAAATTCCTCAAAATTCTTCAAGTCTCCTCAGAATCCCACACAATTCCAGAAAAAACACACAAAATTCCAGAGAAGTCCCACAAAACTCCCTAAATCATTTCAAAACCCTACCAATTCACAGGAATGTCCCACAAAATCTCCACCAATTCCCAGAACATCCCACAAAAATCCCACAAAAATCCCTAAATCTTCTGAAAACTCAACCAAATTCCAGAAACGCCCCATAAAATCAGCACAGTTTCCCACAAAATTCAAGAAAAAACACCACAAAATTCCCTAAATCTTTTCAAAATACCACAAAATTCTTGAAAAGCCCCACCAAATTCCAGAAACATCCCACAAAATTTCCTCAATACCCAACAAAATCCCAGAAAAATCACACAAAATTCCCTAAATCTTCTCAAAACACGGCCAAAATCCACAAAAATCCCATCAAATCTCCACAAATTCCCACAGAATACATGAAAAATCCCTGATAATTTCTCAGTTCTCTACAGAATCTCACCAAATTCCAGAAAAGTCCCTCAAAGTTCCACAAACATCCCACAAAATCTCCTCAATATCCAACAAAATCCCAGAAAAATCACACAAAATTCCCTAAATCTTCTCAAAACACGACCAAATTCTAGAAAAATGTCCCACCAAATCTCCACAAAATCCCACAAAATACACGAAAAATCCCTCAAGATCCCGAAATCGCCTCAATATCCCACAAAATCCCACAAAAATCCCACAAAACCTCCACAAGTTTCCACAAAATCTAAGAAAAATTCCTCAAAATTCTTCAAGTCTCCTCAAAACCACACAAAGTCCTTGAAAAGGCCCACCAAATTCCAGTAAAATCCCACAGATTCTCCACAAATTCCCACAAAATCTAAAACAAATTCCTCAAAATTCTTCAAGTCTCCTCAGAATCCCACACAATTCCAGAAAAAACACACAAAATTCCAGAGAAGTCCCACAAAACTCCCTAAATCATTTCAAAACCCTACCAATTCACAGGAATGTCCCACAAAATCTCCACCAATTCCCAGAACATCCCACAAAAATCTCACAAAAATCCCTAACACTTCTGAAAACTCGACCAAATTCCAGAAACGCCCCATAAAATCAGCACAGTTTCCCACAAAATTCAAGAAAAAACACCACAAAATTCCCTAAATCTTCTCAAAACACAACCAAATTCTAGAAAAATATCCCACCAAATCTCCACAAATTCCCACAAAATACATGAGAAATCCCTCAAGATCCCTAAATCGCCTCAATATCCCACAAAATCACACAAAAATCACACAAAACCTCCACAAGTTTCCACAAAATCTAAAACAAATTCCTCAAAATTCTTCAAGTCTCCTCAGAATCCCACACAATTCCAGAAAAAACACACAAAATTCCAGAGAAGTCCCACAAAACTCCCTAAATCATTTCAAAACCCTACCAATTCACAGGAATGTCCCACAAAATCTCCACCAATTCCCAGAACATCCCACAAAAATCTCACAAAAATCCCTAAATCTTCTGAAAACTCGACCAAATTCCAGAAACGCCCCGTAAAATCAGCACAGTTTCCCACAAAATTCAAGAAAAAACACCACAAAATTCCCTAAATCTTCTCAAAACACAACCGAATTCTAGAAAAATATCCCACCAAATCTCCACAAATTCCCACAAAATACATGAGAAATCCCTCAAGATCCCTAAATCGCCTCAATATCCCACAAAATCACACAAAAATCACACAAAACCTCCACAAGTTTCCACAAAATCTAAGAAACATTCCTCAAAATTCTTCAAGTCTCCTCAGAATCCCACACAATTCCAGAAAAAACACACAAAATTCCAGAGAAGTCCCACAAAACTCCCTAAATCATTTCAAAACCCTACCAATTCACAGGAATGTCCCACAAAATCTCCACCAATTCCCAGAACATCCCACAAAAATCTCACAAAAATCCCTAAATCTTCGGAAAACTCGACCAAATTCCAGAAACGCCCCATAAAATCAGCACAGTTTCCCACAAAATTCAAGAAAAAACACCACAAAATTCCCTAAATCTTTTCAAAATACCACAAAATTCTTGAAAAGCCCCACCAAATTCCAGAAACATCCCACAAAATTTCCTCAATACCCAACAAAATCCCAGAAAAATCACACAAAATTCCCTAAATCTTCTCAAAACACGGCCAAAATCCACAAAAATCCCATCAAATCTCCACAAATTCCCACAGAATACATGAAAAATCCCTGATAATTTCTCAGTTCTCTACAGAATCTCACCAAATTCCAGAAAAGTCCCTCAAAGTTCCACAAACATCCCACAAAATCTCCTCAATATCCAACAAAATCCCAGAAAAATCACACAAAATTCCCTAAATCTTCTCAAAACACGACCAAATTCTAGAAAAATGTCCCACCAAATCTCCACAAAATCCCACAAAATACACAAAAAATCCCTCAAGATCCCGAAATCGCCTCAATATCCCACAAAATCCCACAAAAATCCCACAAAACCTCCACAAGTTTCCACAAAATCTAAGAAAAATTCCTCAAAATTCTTCAAGTCTCCTCAAAACCACACAAAGTCCTTGAAAAGGCCCACCAAATTCCAGTAAAATCCCACAGATTCTCCACAAATTCCCACAAAATCTAAAACAAATTCCTCAAAATTCTTCAAGTCTCCTCAGAATCCCACACAATTCCAGAAAAAACACACAAAATTCCAGAGAAGTCCCACAAAACTCCCTAAATCATTTCAAAACCCTACCAATTCACAGGAATGTCCCACAAAATCTCCACCAATTCCCAGAACATCCCACAAAAATCTCACAAAAATCCCTAACACTTCTGAAAACTCGACCAAATTCCAGAAACGCCCCATAAAATCAGCACAGTTTCCCACAAAATTCAAGAAAAAACACCACAAAATTCCCTAAATCTTCTCAAAACACAACCAAATTCTAGAAAAATATCCCACCAAATCTCCACAAATTCCCACAAAATACATGAGAAATCCCTCAAGATCCCTAAATCGCCTCAATATCCCACAAAATCACACAAAAATCACACAAAACCTCCACAAGTTTCCACAAAATCTAAAACAAATTCCTCAAAATTCTTCAAGTCTCCTCAGAATCCCACACAATTCCAGAAAAAACACACAAAATTCCAGAGAAGTCCCACAAAACTCCCTAAATCATTTCAAAACCCTACCAATTCACAGGAATGTCCCACAAAATCTCCACCAATTCCCAGAACATCCCACAAAAATCTCACAAAAATCCCTAAATCTTCTGAAAACTCGACCAAATTCCAGAAACGCCCCGTAAAATCAGCACAGTTTCCCACAAAATTCAAGAAAAAACACCACAAAATTCCCTAAATCTTCTCAAAACACAACCGAATTCTAGAAAAATATCCCACCAAATCTCCACAAATTCCCACAAAATACATGAGAAATCCCTCAAGATCCCTAAATCGCCTCAATATCCCACAAAATCACACAAAAATCACACAAAACCTCCACAAGTTTCCACAAAATCTAAGAAACATTCCTCAAAATTCTTCAAGTCTCCTCAGAATCCCACACAATTCCAGAAAAAACACACAAAATTCCAGAGAAGTCCCACAAAACTCCCTAAATCATTTCAAAACCCTACCAATTCACAGGAATGTCCCACAAAATCTCCACCAATTCCCAGAACATCCCACAAAAATCTCACAAAAATCCCTAAATCTTCTGAAAACTCGACCAAATTCCAGAAACGCCCCATAAAATCAGCACAGTTTCCCACAAAATTCAAGAAAAAACACCACAAAATTCCCTAAATCTTCTCAAAACACAACCAAATTCTAGAAAAATATCCCACCAAATCTCCACAAATTCCCACAAAATACATGAGAAATCCCTCAAGATCCCTAAATCGCCTCAATATCCCACAAAATCACACAAAAATCACACAAAACCTCCACAAGTTTCCACAAAATCTAAGAAAAATTCCTCAAAATTCTTCAAGTCTCCTCAGAATCCCACACAATTCCAGAAAAAACACACAAAATTCCAGAGAAGTCCCACAAAACTCCCTAAATCATTTCAAAACCCTACCAATTCACAGGAATGTCCCACAAAATCTCCACCAATTCCCAGAACATCCCACAAAAATCCCACAAAAATCCCTAAATCTTCTGAAAACTCAACCAAATTCCAGAAACGCCCCATAAAATCAGCACAGTTTCCCACAAAATTCAAGAAAAAACACCACAAAATTCCCTAAATCTTTTCAAAATACCACAAAATTCTTGAAAAGCCCCACCAAATTCCAGAAACATCCCACAAAATTTCCTCAATACCCAACAAAATCCCAGAAAAATCACACAAAATTCCCTAAATCTTCTCAAAACACGGCCAAAATCCACAAAAATCCCATCAAATCTCCACAAATTCCCACAGAATACATGAAAAATCCCTGATAATTTCTCAGTTCTCTACAGAATCTCACCAAATTCCAGAAAAGTCCCTCAAAGTTCCACAAACATCCCACAAAATCTCCTCAATATCCAACAAAATCCCAGAAAAATCACACAAAATTCCCTAAATCTTCTCAAAACACGACCAAATTCTAGAAAAATGTCCCACCAAATCTCCACAAAATCCCACAAAATACACGAAAAATCCCTCAAGATCCCGAAATCGCCTCAATATCCCACAAAATCCCACAAAAATCCCACAAAACCTCCACAAGTTTCCACAAAATCTAAGAAAAATTCCTCAAAATTCTTCAAGTCTCCTCAAAACCACACAAAGTCCTTGAAAAGGCCCACCAAATTCCAGTAAAATCCCACAGATTCTCCACAAATTCCCACAAAATCTAAAACAAATTCCTCAAAATTCTTCAAGTCTCCTCAGAATCCCACACAATTCCAGAAAAAACACACAAAATTCCAGAGAAGTCCCACAAAACTCCCTAAATCATTTCAAAACCCTACCAATTCACAGGAATGTCCCACAAAATCTCCACCAATTCCCAGAACATCCCACAAAAATCTCACAAAAATCCCTAACACTTCTGAAAACTCGACCAAATTCCAGAAACGCCCCATAAAATCAGCACAGTTTCCCACAAAATTCAAGAAAAAACACCACAAAATTCCCTAAATCTTCTCAAAACACAACCAAATTCTAGAAAAATATCCCACCAAATCTCCACAAATTCCCACAAAATACATGAGAAATCCCTCAAGATCCCTAAATCGCCTCAATATCCCACAAAATCACACAAAAATCACACAAAACCTCCACAAGTTTCCACAAAATCTAAGAAAAATTCCTCAAAATTCTTCAAGTCTCCTCAGAATCCCACACAATTCCAGAAAAAACACACAAAATTCCAGAGAAGTCCCACAAAACTCCCTAAATCATTTCAAAACCCTACCAATTCACAGGAATGTCCCACAAAATCTCCACCAATTCCCAGAACATCCCACAAAAATCTCACAAAAATCCCTAAATCTTCTGAAAACTCGACCAAATTCCAGAAACGCCCCATAAAATCAGCACAGTTTCCCACAAAATTCAAGAAAAAACACCACAAAATTCCCTAAATCTTCTCAAAACACAACCAAATTCTAGAAAAATATCCCAACAAATCTCCACAAATTCCCACAAAATACATGAGAAATCCCTCAAGATCCCTAAATCGCCTCAATATCCCACAAAATCCCACAAAAATCCCACAAAACCTCCACAAGTTTCCACAAAATCTAAGAAAAATTCCTCAAAATTCTTCAAGTCTCCTCAGAATCCCACACAATTCCAGAAAAAACACACAAAATTCCAGAGAAGTCCCACAAAACTCCCTAAATCATTTCAAAACCCTACCAATTCACAGGAATGTCCCACAAAATCTCCACCAATTCCCAGAACATCCCACAAAAATCCCACAAAAATCCCTAAATCTTCTGAAAACTCAACCAAATTCCAGAAACGCCCCATAAAATCAGCACAGTTTCCCACAAAATTCAAGAAAAAACACCACAAAATTCCCTAAATCTTTTCAAAATACCACAAAATTCTTGAAAAGCCCCACCAAATTCCAGAAACATCCCACAAAATTTCCTCAATACCCAACAAAATCCCAGAAAAATCACACAAAATTCCCTAAATCTTCTCAAAACACGGCCAAAATCCACAAAAATCCCATCAAATCTCCACAAATTCCCACAGAATACATGAAAAATCCCTGATAATTTCTCAGTTCTCTACAGAATCTCACCAAATTCCAGAAAAGTCCCTCAAAGTTCCACAAACATCCCACAAAATCTCCTCAATATCCAACAAAATCCCAGAAAAATCACACAAAATTCCCTAAATCTTCTCAAAACACGACCAAATTCTAGAAAAATGTCCCACCAAATCTCCACAAAATCCCACAAAATACACAAAAAATCCCTCAAGATCCCGAAATCGCCTCAATATCCCACAAAATCCCACAAAAATCCCACAAAACCTCCACAAGTTTCCACAAAATCTAAGAAAAATTCCTCAAAATTCTTCAAGTCTCCTCAAAACCACACAAAGTCCTTGAAAAGGCCCACCAAATTCCAGTAAAATCCCACAGATTCTCCACAAATTCCCACAAAATCTAAAACAAATTCCTCAAAATTCTTCAAGTCTCCTCAGAATCCCACACAATTCCAGAAAAAACACACAAAATTCCAGAGAAGTCCCACAAAACTCCCTAAATCATTTCAAAACCCTACCAATTCACAGGAATGTCCCACAAAATCTCCACCAATTCCCAGAACATCCCACAAAAATCTCACAAAAATCCCTAACACTTCTGAAAACTCGACCAAATTCCAGAAACGCCCCATAAAATCAGCACAGTTTCCCACAAAATTCAAGAAAAAACACCACAAAATTCCCTAAATCTTCTCAAAACACAACCAAATTCTAGAAAAATATCCCACCAAATCTCCACAAATTCCCACAAAATACATGAGAAATCCCTCAAGATCCCTAAATCGCCTCAATATCCCACAAAATCACACAAAAATCACACAAAACCTCCACAAGTTTCCACAAAATCTAAAACAAATTCCTCAAAATTCTTCAAGTCTCCTCAGAATCCCACACAATTCCAGAAAAAACACACAAAATTCCAGAGAAGTCCCACAAAACTCCCTAAATCATTTCAAAACCCTACCAATTCACAGGAATGTCCCACAAAATCTCCACCAATTCCCAGAACATCCCACAAAAATCTCACAAAAATCCCTAAATCTTCTGAAAACTCGACCAAATTCCAGAAACGCCCCGTAAAATCAGCACAGTTTCCCACAAAATTCAAGAAAAAACACCACAAAATTCCCTAAATCTTCTCAAAACACAACCGAATTCTAGAAAAATATCCCACCAAATCTCCACAAATTCCCACAAAATACATGAGAAATCCCTCAAGATCCCTAAATCGCCTCAATATCCCACAAAATCACACAAAAATCACACAAAACCTCCACAAGTTTCCACAAAATCTAAGAAACATTCCTCAAAATTCTTCAAGTCTCCTCAGAATCCCACACAATTCCAGAAAAAACACACAAAATTCCAGAGAAGTCCCACAAAACTCCCTAAATCATTTCAAAACCCTACCAATTCACAGGAATGTCCCACAAAATCTCCACCAATTCCCAGAACATCCCACAAAAATCTCACAAAAATCCCTAAATCTTCTGAAAACTCGACCAAATTCCAGAAACGCCCCATAAAATCAGCACAGTTTCCCACAAAATTCAAGAAAAAACACCACAAAATTCCCTAAATCTTCTCAAAACACAACCAAATTCTAGAAAAATATCCCAACAAATCTCCACAAATTCCCACAAAATACATGAGAAATCCCTCAAGATCCCTAAATCGCCTCAATATCCCACAAAATCACACAAAAATCACACAAAACCTCCACAAGTTTCCACAAAATCTAAGAAAAATTCCTCAAAATTCTTCAAGTCTCCTCAGAATCCCACACAATTCCAGAAAAAACACACAAAATTCCAGAGAAGTCCCACAAAACTCCCTAAATCATTTCAAAACCCTACCAATTCACAGGAATGTCCCACAAAATCTCCACCAATTCCCAGAACATCCCACAAAAATCCCACAAAAATCCCTAAATCTTCTGAAAACTCAACCAAATTCCAGAAACGCCCCATAAAATCAGCACAGTTTCCCACAAAATTCAAGAAAAAACACCACAAAATTCCCTAAATCTTTTCAAAATACCACAAAATTCTTGAAAAGCCCCACCAAATTCCAGAAACATCCCACAAAATTTCCTCAATACCCAACAAAATCCCAGAAAAATCACACAAAATTCCCTAAATCTTCTCAAAACACGGCCAAAATCCACAAAAATCCCATCAAATCTCCACAAATTCCCACAGAATACATGAAAAATCCCTGATAATTTCTCAGTTCTCTACAGAATCTCACCAAATTCCAGAAAAGTCCCTCAAAGTTCCACAAACATCCCACAAAATCTCCTCAATATCCAACAAAATCCCAGAAAAATCACACAAAATTCCCTAAATCTTCTCAAAACACGACCAAATTCTAGAAAAATGTCCCACCAAATCTCCACAAAATCCCACAAAATACACGAAAAATCCCTCAAGATCCCGAAATCGCCTCAATATCCCACAAAATCCCACAAAAATCCCACAAAACCTCCACAAGTTTCCACAAAATCTAAGAAAAATTCCTCAAAATTCTTCAAGTCTCCTCAAAACCACACAAAGTCCTTGAAAAGGCCCACCAAATTCCAGTAAAATCCCACAGATTCTCCACAAATTCCCACAAAATCTAAAACAAATTCCTCAAAATTCTTCAAGTCTCCTCAGAATCCCACACAATTCCAGAAAAAACACACAAAATTCCAGAGAAGTCCCACAAAACTCCCTAAATCATTTCAAAACCCTACCAATTCACAGGAATGTCCCACAAAATCTCCACCAATTCCCAGAACATCCCACAAAAATCTCACAAAAATCCCTAACACTTCTGAAAACTCGACCAAATTCCAGAAACGCCCCATAAAATCAGCACAGTTTCCCACAAAATTCAAGAAAAAACACCACAAAATTCCCTAAATCTTCTCAAAACACAACCAAATTCTAGAAAAATATCCCACCAAATCTCCACAAATTCCCACAAAATACATGAGAAATCCCTCAAGATCCCTAAATCGCCTCAATATCCCACAAAATCACACAAAAATCACACAAAACCTCCACAAGTTTCCACAAAATCTAAAACAAATTCCTCAAAATTCTTCAAGTCTCCTCAGAATCCCACACAATTCCAGAAAAAACACACAAAATTCCAGAGAAGTCCCACAAAACTCCCTAAATCATTTCAAAACCCTACCAATTCACAGGAATGTCCCACAAAATCTCCACCAATTCCCAGAACATCCCACAAAAATCTCACAAAAATCCCTAAATCTTCTGAAAACTCGACCAAATTCCAGAAACGCCCCGTAAAATCAGCACAGTTTCCCACAAAATTCAAGAAAAAACACCACAAAATTCCCTAAATCTTCTCAAAACACAACCGAATTCTAGAAAAATATCCCACCAAATCTCCACAAATTCCCACAAAATACATGAGAAATCCCTCAAGATCCCTAAATCGCCTCAATATCCCACAAAATCACACAAAAATCACACAAAACCTCCACAAGTTTCCACAAAATCTAAGAAACATTCCTCAAAATTCTTCAAGTCTCCTCAGAATCCCACACAATTCCAGAAAAAACACACAAAATTCCAGAGAAGTCCCACAAAACTCCCTAAATCATTTCAAAACCCTACCAATTCACAGGAATGTCCCACAAAATCTCCACCAATTCCCAGAACATCCCACAAAAATCTCACAAAAATCCCTAAATCTTCTGAAAACTCGACCAAATTCCAGAAACGCCCCATAAAATCAGCACAGTTTCCCACAAAATTCAAGAAAAAACACCACAAAATTCCCTAAATCTTTTCAAAATACCACAAAATTCTTGAAAAGCCCCACCAAATTCCAGAAACATCCCACAAAATTTCCTCAATACCCAACAAAATCCCAGAAAAATCACACAAAATTCCCTAAATCTTCTCAAAACACGGCCAAAATCCACAAAAATCCCATCAAATCTCCACAAATTCCCACAGAATACATGAAAAATCCCTGATAATTTCTCAGTTCTCTACAGAATCTCACCAAATTCCAGAAAAGTCCCTCAAAGTTCCACAAACATCCCACAAAATCTCCTCAATATCCAACAAAATCCCAGAAAAATCACACAAAATTCCCTAAATCTTCTCAAAACACGACCAAATTCTAGAAAAATGTCCCACCAAATCTCCACAAAATCCCACAAAATACACAAAAAATCCCTCAAGATCCCGAAATCGCCTCAATATCCCACAAAATCCCACAAAAATCCCACAAAACCTCCACAAGTTTCCACAAAATCTAAGAAAAATTCCTCAAAATTCTTCAAGTCTCCTCAAAACCACACAAAGTCCTTGAAAAGGCCCACCAAATTCCAGTAAAATCCCACAGATTCTCCACAAATTCCCACAAAATCTAAAACAAATTCCTCAAAATTCTTCAAGTCTCCTCAGAATCCCACACAATTCCAGAAAAAACACACAAAATTCCAGAGAAGTCCCACAAAACTCCCTAAATCATTTCAAAACCCTACCAATTCACAGGAATGTCCCACAAAATCTCCACCAATTCCCAGAACATCCCACAAAAATCTCACAAAAATCCCTAACACTTCTGAAAACTCGACCAAATTCCAGAAACGCCCCATAAAATCAGCACAGTTTCCCACAAAATTCAAGAAAAAACACCACAAAATTCCCTAAATCTTCTCAAAACACAACCAAATTCTAGAAAAATATCCCACCAAATCTCCACAAATTCCCACAAAATACATGAGAAATCCCTCAAGATCCCTAAATCGCCTCAATATCCCACAAAATCACACAAAAATCACACAAAACCTCCACAAGTTTCCACAAAATCTAAAACAAATTCCTCAAAATTCTTCAAGTCTCCTCAGAATCCCACACAATTCCAGAAAAAACACACAAAATTCCAGAGAAGTCCCACAAAACTCCCTAAATCATTTCAAAACCCTACCAATTCACAGGAATGTCCCACAAAATCTCCACCAATTCCCAGAACATCCCACAAAAATCTCACAAAAATCCCTAAATCTTCTGAAAACTCGACCAAATTCCAGAAACGCCCCGTAAAATCAGCACAGTTTCCCACAAAATTCAAGAAAAAACACCACAAAATTCCCTAAATCTTCTCAAAACACAACCGAATTCTAGAAAAATATCCCACCAAATCTCCACAAATTCCCACAAAATACATGAGAAATCCCTCAAGATCCCTAAATCGCCTCAATATCCCACAAAATCACACAAAAATCACACAAAACCTCCACAAGTTTCCACAAAATCTAAGAAACATTCCTCAAAATTCTTCAAGTCTCCTCAGAATCCCACACAATTCCAGAAAAAACACACAAAATTCCAGAGAAGTCCCACAAAACTCCCTAAATCATTTCAAAACCCTACCAATTCACAGGAATGTCCCACAAAATCTCCACCAATTCCCAGAACATCCCACAAAAATCTCACAAAAATCCCTAAATCTTCGGAAAACTCGACCAAATTCCAGAAACGCCCCATAAAATCAGCACAGTTTCCCACAAAATTCAAGAAAAAACACCACAAAATTCCCTAAATCTTTTCAAAATACCACAAAATTCTTGAAAAGCCCCACCAAATTCCAGAAACATCCCACAAAATTTCCTCAATACCCAACAAAATCCCAGAAAAATCACACAAAATTCCCTAAATCTTCTCAAAACACGGCCAAAATCCACAAAAATCCCACCAAATCTCCACAAATTCCCACAGAATACATGAAAAATCCCTGATAATTTCTCAGTTCTCTACAGAATCTCACCAAATTCCAGAAAAGTCCCTCAAAGTTCCACAAACATCCCACAAAATCTCCTCAATATCCCACAAAATTCAAGAAAAATCACACAAAATTCCCTAAATCTTCTCAAAACACGACCAAATTCTAGAAAAATATCCCACCAAATCTCCACAAATTCCCACAAAATACATGAAAAATCCCTCAAGATCCCTAAATCGCCTCAATATCCCACAAAATCCCACAAAAATCACACAAAACCTCCACAAGTTTCCACAAAATCTAAGAAAAATTCCTCAAAAGTCTTCAAGTCTCCTCAAAACCACACAAAGTCCTTGAAAAGGCCCACCAAATTCCAGTAAAATCCCACAGATTCTCCACAAATTCCCACAAAATCTAAAACAAATTCCTCAAAATTCTTCAAGTCTCCTCAGAATCCCACACAATTCCAGAAAAAACACACAAAATTCCAGAGAAGTCCCACAAAACTCCCTAAATCATTTCAAAACCCTACCAATTCACAGGAATGTCCCACAAAATCTCCACCAATTCCCAGAACATCCCACAAAAATCTCACAAAAATCCCTAAATCTTCTGAAAACTCGACCAAATTCCAGAAACGCCCCATAAAATCAGCACAGTTTCCCACAAAATTCAAGAAAAAACACCACAAAATTCCCTAAATCTTCTCAAAACACAACCAAATTCTAGAAAAATATCCCACCAAATCTCCACAAATTCCCACAAAATACATGAGAAATCCCTCAAGATCCCTAAATCGCCTCAATATCCCACAAAATCACACAAAAATCACACAAAACCTCCACAAGTTTCCACAAAATCTAAGAAAAATTCCTCAAAATTCTTCAAGTCTCCTCAGAATCCCACACAATTCCGGAAAAAACACACAAAATTCCAGAGAAGTCCCACAAAACTCCCTAAATCATTTCAAAACCCTACCAATTCACAGGAATGTCCCACAAAATCTCCACCAATTCCCAGAACATCCCACAAAAATCTCACAAAAATCCCTAAATCTTCTGAAAACTCGACCAAATTCCAGAAACGCCCCATAAAATCAGCACAGTTTCCCACAAAATTCAACAAAAAACACCACAAAATTCCCTAAATCTTCTCAAAACACAACCAAATTCTAGAAAAATATCCCACCAAATCTCCACAAATTCCCACAAAATACATGAGAAATCCCACAAGATCCCTAAATCGCCTCAATATCCCACAAAATCACACAAAAATCCCACAAAACCTCCACAAGTTTCCACAAAATCTAAGAAAAATTCCTCAAAATTCTTCAAGTCTCCTCAGAATCCCACACAATTCCAGAAAAAACACACAAAATTCCAGAGAAGTCCCACAAAACTCCCTAAATCATTTCAAAACCCTACCAATTCACAGGAATGTCCCACAAAATCTCCACCAATTCCCAGAACATCCCACAAAAATCTCACAAAAATCCCTAAATCTTCTGAAAACTCGACCAAATTCCAGAAACGCCCCATAAAATCAGCACAGTTTCCCACAAAATTCAAGAAAAAACACCACAAAATTCCCTAAATCTTCTCAAAACACAACCAAATTCTAGAAAAATATCCCACCAAATCTCCACAAATTCCCACAAAATACATGAGAAATCCCTCAAGATCCCTAAATCGCCTCAATATCCCACAAAATCACACAAAAATCCCACAAAACCTCCACAAGTTTCCACAAAATCTAAGAAAAATTCCTCAAAATTCTTCAAGTCTCCTCAGAATCCCACACAATTCCGGAAAAACCCCACCAAATTCCAGAGAAGTCTCACAAAACTCCCTAAATCATTTCAAAACCCTACCAATTCACAGGAATGTCCCACAAAATCTCCACCAATTCCCAGAACATCCCACAAAAATCTCACAAAAATCCCTAAATCTTCGGAAAACTCGACCAAATTCCAGAAACGCCCCATAAAATCAGCACAGTTTCCCACAAAATTCAAGAAAAAACACCACAAAATTCCCTAAATCTTTTCAAAATACCACAAAATTCTTGAAAAGCCCCACCAAATTCCAGAAACATCCCACAAAATTTCCTCAATACCCAACAAAATCCCAGAAAAATCACACAAAATTCCCTAAATCTTCTCAAAACACGGCCAAAATCCACAAAAATCCCATCAAATCTCCACAAATTCCCACAGAATACATGAAAAATCCCTGATAATTTCTCAGTTCTCTACAGAATCTCACCAAATTCCAGAAAAGTCCCTCAAAGTTCCACAAACATCCCACAAAATCTCCTCAATATCCCACAAAATTCAAGAAAAATCACACAAAATTCCCTAAATCTTCTCAAAACACGACCAAATTCTAGAAAAATATCCCACCAAATCTCCACAAATTCCCACAAAATACATGAAAAATCCCTCAAGATCCCTAAATCGCCTCAATATCCCACAAAATCCCACAAAAATCCCACAAAACCTCCACAAGTTTCCACAAAATCTAAGAAAAATTCCTCAGAATTCTTCAAGTCTCCTCAAAACCACACAAAGTCCTTGAAAAGGCCCACCAAATTCCAGTAAAATCCCACAGATTCTCCACAAATTCCCACAAAATCTAAAACAAATTCCTCAAAATTCTTCAAGTCTCCTCAGAATCCCACACAATTCCGGAAAAAACACACAAAATTCCAGAGAAGTCCCACAAAACTCCCTAAATCATTTCAAAACCCTACCAATTCACAGGAATGTCCCACAAAATCTCCACCAATTCCCAGAACATCCCACAAAAATCTCACAAAAATCCCTAAATCTTCTGAAAACTCGACCAAATTCCAGAAACGCCCCATAAAATCAGCACAGTTTCCCACAAAATTCAAGAAAAAACACCACAAAATTCCCTAAATCTTCTCAAAACACAACCAAATTCTAGAAAAATATCCCACCAAATCTCCACAAATTCCCACAAAATACATGAGAAATCCCTCAAGATCCCTAAATCGCCTCAATATCCCACAAAATCACACAAAAATCCCACAAAACCTCCACAAGTTTCCACAAAATCTAAGAAAAATTCCTCAAAATTCTTCAAGTCTCCTCAGAATCCCACACAATTCCGGAAAAACCCCACCAAATTCCAGAGAAGTCTCACAAAACTCCCTAAATCATTTCAAAACCCTACCAATTCACAGGAATGTCCCACAAAATCTCCACCAATTCCCAGAACATCCCACAAAAATCTCACAAAAATCCCTAAATCTTCGGAAAACTCGACCAAATTCCAGAAACGCCCCATAAAATCAGCACAGTTTCCCACAAAATTCAAGAAAAAACACCACAAAATTCCCTAAATCTTTTCAAAATACCACAAAATTCTTGAAAAGCCCCACCAAATTCCAGAAACATCCCACAAAATTTCCTCAATACCCAACAAAATCCCAGAAAAATCACACAAAATTCCCTAAATCTTCTCAAAACACGGCCAAAATCCACAAAAATCCCATCAAATCTCCACAAATTCCCACAGAATACATGAAAAATCCCTGATAATTTCTCAGTTCTCTACAGAATCTCACCAAATTCCAGAAAAGTCCCTCAAAGTTCCACAAACATCCCACAAAATCTCCTCAATATCCCACAAAATTCAAGAAAAATCACACAAAATTCCCTAAATCTTCTCAAAACACGACCAAATTCTAGAAAAATATCCCACCAAATCTCCACAAATTCCCACAAAATACATGAAAAATCCCTCAAGATCCCTAAATCGCCTCAATATCCCACAAAATCCCACAAAAATCCCACAAAACCTCCACAAGTTTCCACAAAATCTAAGAAAAATTCCTCAGAATTCTTCAAGTCTCCTCAAAACCACACAAAGTCCTTGAAAAGGCCCACCAAATTCCAGTAAAATCCCACAGATTCTCCACAAATTCCCACAAAATCTAAAACAAATTCCTCAAAATTCTTCAAGTCTCCTCAGAATCCCACACAATTCCGGAAAAAACACACAAAATTCCAGAGAAGTCCCACAAAACTCCCTAAATCATTTCAAAACCCTACCAATTCACAGGAATGTCCCACAAAATCTCCACCAATTCCCAGAACATCCCACAAAAATCTCACAAAAATCCCTAAATCTTCTGAAAACTCGACCAAATTCCAGAAACGCCCCATAAAATCAGCACAGTTTCCCACAAAATTCAACAAAAAACACCACAAAATTCCCTAAATCTTCTCAAAACACAACCAAATTCTAGAAAAATATCCCACCAAATCTCCACAAATTCCCACAAAATACATGAGAAATCCCACAAGATCCCTAAATCGCCTCAATATCCCACAAAATCACACAAAAATCCCACAAAACCTCCACAAGTTTCCACAAAATCTAAGAAAAATTCCTCAAAATTCTTCAAGTCTCCTCAGAATCCCACACAATTCCAGAAAAAACACACAAAATTCCAGAGAAGTCCCACAAAACTCCCTAAATCATTTCAAAACCCTACCAATTCACAGGAATGTCCCACAAAATCTCCACCAATTCCCAGAACATCCCACAAAAATCTCACAAAAATCCCTAAATCTTCTGAAAACTCGACCAAATTCCAGAAACGCCCCATAAAATCAGCACAGTTTCCCACAAAATTCAACAAAAAACACCACAAAATTCCCTAAATCTTCTCAAAACACAACCAAATTCTAGAAAAATATCCCACCAAATCTCCACAAATTCCCACAAAATACATGAGAAATCCCTCAAGATCCCTAAATCGCCTCAATATCCCACAAAATCACACAAAAATCCCACAAAACCTCCACAAGTTTCCACAAAATCTAAGAAAAATTCCTCAAAATTCTTCAAGTCTCCTCAGAATCCCACACAATTCCGGAAAAACCCCACCAAATTCCAGAGAAGTCTCACAAAACTCCCTAAATCATTTCAAAACCCTACCAATTCACAGGAATGTCCCACAAAATCTCCACCAATTCCCAGAACATCCCACAAAAATCTCACAAAAATCCCTAAATCTTCGGAAAACTCGACCAAATTCCAGAAACGCCCCATAAAATCAGCACAGTTTCCCACAAAATTCAAGAAAAAACACCACAAAATTCCCTAAATCTTTTCAAAATACCACAAAATTCTTGAAAAGCCCCACCAAATTCCAGAAACATCCCACAAAATTTCCTCAATACCCAACAAAATCCCAGAAAAATCACACAAAATTCCCTAAATCTTCTCAAAACACGGCCAAAATCCACAAAAATCCCATCAAATCTCCACAAATTCCCACAGAATACATGAAAAATCCCTGATAATTTCTCAGTTCTCTACAGAATCTCACCAAATTCCAGAAAAGTCCCTCAAAGTTCCACAAACATCCCACAAAATCTCCTCAATATCCCACAAAATTCAAGAAAAATCACACAAAATTCCCTAAATCTTCTCAAAACACGACCAAATTCTAGAAAAATATCCCACCAAATCTCCACAAATTCCCACAAAATACATGAAAAATCCCTCAAGATCCCTAAATCGCCTCAATATCCCACAAAATCCCACAAAAATCCCACAAAACCTCCACAAGTTTCCACAAAATCTAAGAAAAATTCCTCAGAATTCTTCAAGTCTCCTCAAAACCACACAAAGTCCTTGAAAAGGCCCACCAAATTCCAGTAAAATCCCACAGATTCTCCACAAATTCCCACAAAATCTAAAACAAATTCCTCAAAATTCTTCAAGTCTCCTCAGAATCCCACACAATTCCAGAAAAAACACACAAAATTCCAGAGAAGTCCCACAAAACTCCCTAAATCATTTCAAAACCCTACCAATTCACAGGAATGTCCCACAAAATCTCCACCAATTCCCAGAACAACCCATAAAAATCTCACAAAAATCCCTAAATCTTCTGAAAACTCGACCAAATTCCAGAAACGCCCCATAAAATCAGCACAGTTTCCCACAAAATTCAAGAAAAAACACCACAAAATTCCCTAAATCTTTTCAAAATACCACAAAATTCTTGAAAAGCCCCACCAAATTCCAGAAACATCCCACAAAATGTCCTCAATACCCAACAAAATCCCAGAAAAATCACACAAAATTCCCTAAATCTTCTCAAAACACGGCCAAAATCCACAAAAATCCCATCAAATCTCCACAAATTCCCACAGAATACATGAAAAATCCCTGATAATTTCTCAGTTCTCTACAGAATCTCACCAAATTCCAGAAAAGTCCCTCAAAGTTCCACAAACATCCCACAAAATCTCCTCAATATCCCACAAAATTCAAGAAAAATCACACAAAATTCCCTAAATCTTCTCAAAACACGACCAAATTCTAGAAAAATATCCCACCAAATCTCCACAAATTCCCACAAAATACATGAAAAATCCCTCAAGATCCCTAAATCGCCTCAATATCCCACAAAATTCCACAAAAATCACACAAAACCTCCACAAGTTTCCACAAAATCTAAGAAAAATTCCTCAAAAGTCTTCAAGTCTCCTCAAAACCACACAAAGTCCTTGAAAAGGCCCACCAAATTCCAGTAAAATCCCACAGATTCTCCACAAATTCCCACAAAATCTAAAACAAATTCCTCAAAATTCTTCAAGTCTCCTCAGAATCCCACACAATTCCAGAAAAAACACACAAAATTCCAGAGAAGTCCCACAAAACTCCCTAAATCATTTCAAAACCCTACCAATTCACAGGAATGTCCCACAAAATCTCCACCAATTCCCAGAACATCCCACAAAAATCTCACAAAAATCCCTAAATCTTCTGAAAACTCGACCAAATTCCAGAAACGCCCCATAAAATCAGCACAGTTTCCTACAAAATTCAAGAAAAAACACCACAAAATTCCCTAAATCTTCTCAAAACACAACCAAATTCTAGAAAAATATCCCACCAAATCTCCACAAATTCCCACAAAATACATGAGAAATCCCTCAAGATCCCTAAATCGCCTCAATATCCCACAAAATCCCACAAAAATCCCACAAAACCTCCACAAGTTTCCACAAAATCTAAAACAAATTCCTCAAAATTCTTCAAGTCTCCTCAGAATCCCACACAATTCCAGAAAAAACACACAAAATTCCAGAGAAGTCCCACAAAACTCCCTAAATCATTTCAAAACCCTACCAATTCACAGGAATGTCCCACAAAATCTCCACCAATTCCCAGAACATCCCACAAAAATCCCACAAAAATCCCTAAATCTTCTGAAAACTCAACCAAATTCCAGAAACGCCCCATAAAATCAGCACAGTTTCCCACAAAATTCAAGAAAAAACACCACAAAATTCCCTAAATCTTTTCAAAATACCACAAAATTCTTGAAAAGCCCCACCAAATTCCAGAAACATCCCACAAAATTTCCTCAATACCCAACAAAATCCCAGAAAAATCACACAAAATTCCCTAAATCTTCTCAAAACACGGCCAAAATCCACAAAAATCCCATCAAATCTCCACAAATTCCCACAGAATACATGAAAAATCCCTGATAATTTCTCAGTTCTCTACAGAATCTCACCAAATTCCAGAAAAGTCCCTCAAAGTTCCACAAACATCCCACAAAATCTCCTCAATATCCAACAAAATCCCAGAAAAATCACACAAAATTCCCTAAATCTTCTCAAAACACGACCAAATTCTAGAAAAATGTCCCACCAAATCTCCACAAAATCCCACAAAATACACAAAAAATCCCTCAAGATCCCGAAATCGCCTCAATATCCCACAAAATCCCACAAAAATCCCACAAAACCTCCACAAGTTTCCACAAAATCTAAGAAAAATTCCTCAAAATTCTTCAAGTCTCCTCAAAACCACACAAAGTCCTTGAAAAGGCCCACCAAATTCCAGTAAAATCCCACAGATTCTCCACAAATTCCCACAAAATCTAAAACAAATTCCTCAAAATTCTTCAAGTCTCCTCAGAATCCCACACAATTCCAGAAAAAACACACAAAATTCCAGAGAAGTCCCACAAAACTCCCTAAATCATTTCAAAACCCTACCAATTCACAGGAATGTCCCACAAAATCTCCACCAATTCCCAGAACATCCCACAAAAATCTCACAAAAATCCCTAACACTTCTGAAAACTCGACCAAATTCCAGAAACGCCCCATAAAATCAGCACAGTTTCCCACAAAATTCAAGAAAAAACACCACAAAATTCCCTAAATCTTCTCAAAACACAACCAAATTCTAGAAAAATATCCCACCAAATCTCCACAAATTCCCACAAAATACATGAGAAATCCCTCAAGATCCCTAAATCGCCTCAATATCCCACAAAATCACACAAAAATCCCACAAAACCTCCACAAGTTTCCACAAAATCTAAGAAAAATTCCTCAAAATTCTTCAAGTCTCCTCAGAATCCCACACAATTCCAGAAAAAACACACAAAATTCCAGAGAAGTCCCACAAAACTCCCTAAATCATTTCAAAACCCTACCAATTCACAGGAATGTCCCACAAAATCTCCACCAATTCCCAGAACAACCCACAAAAATCTCACAAAAATCCCTAAATCTTCTGAAAACTCGACCAAATTCCAGAAACGCTCCATAAAATCAGCACAGTTTCCCACAAAATTCAAGAAAAAACACCACAAAATTCCCTAAATCTTCTCAAAACACAACCAAATTCTAGAAAAATATCCCACCAAATCTCCACAAATTCCCACAAAATACATGAGAAATCCCTCAAGATCCCTAAATCGCCTCAATATCCCACAAAATCACACAAAAATCCCACAAAACCTCCACAAGTTTCCACAAAATCTAAGAAAAATTCCTCAAAATTCTTCAAGTCTCCTCAGAATCCCACACAATTCCAGAAAAAACACACAAAATTCCAGAGAAGTCCCACAAAACTCCCTAAATCATTTCAAAACCCTACCAATTCACAGGAATGTCCCACAAAATCTCCACCAATTCCCAGAACATCCCACAAAAATCTCACAAAAATCCCTAAATCTTCTGAAAACTCGACCAAATTCCAGAAACGCCCCATAAAATCAGCACAGTTTCCCACAAAATTCAAGAAAAAACACCACAAAATTCCCTAAATCTTCTCAAAACACAACCAAATTCTAGAAAAATATCCCAACAAATCTCCACAAATTCCCACAAAATACATGAGAAATCCCTCAAGATCCCTAAATCGCCTCAATATCCCACAAAATCCCACAAAAATCCCACAAAACCTCCACAAGTTTCCACAAAATCTAAGAAAAATTCCTCAAAATTCTTCAAGTCTCCTCAGAATCCCACACAATTCCAGAAAAAACACACAAAATTCCAGAGAAGTCCCACAAAACTCCCTAAATCATTTCAAAACCCTACCAATTCACAGGAATGTCCCACAAAATCTCCACCAATTCCCAGAACATCCCACAAAAATCCCACAAAAATCCCTAAATCTTCTGAAAACTCAACCAAATTCCAGAAACGCCCCATAAAATCAGCACAGTTTCCCACAAAATTCAAGAAAAAACACCACAAAATTCCCTAAATCTTTTCAAAATACCACAAAATTCTTGAAAAGCCCCACCAAATTCCAGAAACATCCCACAAAATTTCCTCAATACCCAACAAAATCCCAGAAAAATCACACAAAATTCCCTAAATCTTCTCAAAACACGGCCAAAATCCACAAAAATCCCATCAAATCTCCACAAATTCCCACAGAATACATGAAAAATCCCTGATAATTTCTCAGTTCTCTACAGAATCTCACCAAATTCCAGAAAAGTCCCTCAAAGTTCCACAAACATCCCACAAAATCTCCTCAATATCCAACAAAATCCCAGAAAAATCACACAAAATTCCCTAAATCTTCTCAAAACACGACCAAATTCTAGAAAAATGTCCCAACAAATCTCCACAAAATCCCACAAAATACACAAAAAATCCCTCAAGATCCCGAAATCGCCTCAATATCCCACAAAATCCCACAAAAATCCCACAAAACCTCCACAAGTTTCCACAAAATCTAAGAAAAATTCCTCAAAATTCTTCAAGTCTCCTCAAAACCACACAAAGTCCTTGAAAAGGCCCACCAAATTCCAGTAAAATCCCACAGATTCTCCACAAATTCCCACAAAATCTAAAACAAATTCCTCAAAATTCTTCAAGTCTCCTCAGAATCCCACACAATTCCAGAAAAAACACACAAAATTCCAGAGAAGTCCCACAAAACTCCCTAAATCATTTCAAAACCCTACCAATTCACAGGAATGTCCCACAAAATCTCCACCAATTCCCAGAACATCCCACAAAAATCTCACAAAAATCCCTAACACTTCTGAAAACTCGACCAAATTCCAGAAACGCCCCATAAAATCAGCACAGTTTCCCACAAAATTCAAGAAAAAACACCACAAAATTCCCTAAATCTTCTCAAAACACAACCAAATTCTAGAAAAATATCCCACCAAATCTCCACAAATTCCCACAAAATACATGAGAAATCCCTCAAGATCCCTAAATCGCCTCAATATCCCACAAAATCACACAAAAATCCCACAAAACCTCCACAAGTTTCCACAAAATCTAAGAAAAATTCCTCAAAATTCTTCAAGTCTCCTCAGAATCCCACACAATTCCAGAAAAAACACACAAAATTCCAGAGAAGTCCCACAAAACTCCCTAAATCATTTCAAAACCCTACCAATTCACAGGAATGTCCCACAAAATCTCCACCAATTCCCAGAACAACCCACAAAAATCTCACAAAAATCCCTAAATCTTCTGAAAACTCGACCAAATTCCAGAAACGCTCCATAAAATCAGCACAGTTTCCCACAAAATTCAAGAAAAAACACCACAAAATTCCCTAAATCTTCTCAAAACACAACCAAATTCTAGAAAAATATCCCACCAAATCTCCACAAATTCCCACAAAATACATGAGAAATCCCTCAAGATCCCTAAATCGCCTCAATATCCCACAAAATCCCACAAAAATCCCACAAAACCTCCACAAGTTTCCACAAAATCTAAGAAAAATTCCTCAAAATTCTTCAAGTCTCCTCAGAATCCCACACAATTCCAGAAAAAACACACAAAATTCCAGAGAAGTCCCACAAAACTCCCTAAATCATTTCAAAACCCTACCAATTCACAGGAATGTCCCACAAAATCTCCACCAATTCCCAGAACATCCCACAAAAATCTCACAAAAATCCCTAAATCTTCTGAAAACTCGACCAAATTCCAGAAACGCCCCATAAAATCAGCACAGTTTCCCACAAAATTCAAGAAAAAACACCACAAAATTCCCTAAATCTTCTCAAAACACAACCAAATTCTAGAAAAATATCCCAACAAATCTCCACAAATTCCCACAAAATACATGAGAAATCCCTCAAGATCCCTAAATCGCCTCAATATCCCACAAAATCCCACAAAAATCCCACAAAACCTCCACAAGTTTCCACAAAATCTAAGAAAAATTCCTCAAAATTCTTCAAGTCTCCTCAGAATCCCACACAATTCCAGAAAAAACACACAAAATTCCAGAGAAGTCCCACAAAACTCCCTAAATCATTTCAAAACCCTACCAATTCACAGGAATGTCCCACAAAATCTCCACCAATTCCCAGAACATCCCACAAAAATCCCACAAAAATCCCTAAATCTTCTGAAAACTCAACCAAATTCCAGAAACGCCCCATAAAATCAGCACAGTTTCCCACAAAATTCAAGAAAAAACACCACAAAATTCCCTAAATCTTTTCAAAATACCACAAAATTCTTGAAAAGCCCCACCAAATTCCAGAAACATCCCACAAAATTTCCTCAATACCCAACAAAATCCCAGAAAAATCACACAAAATTCCCTAAATCTTCTCAAAACACGGCCAAAATCCACAAAAATCCCATCAAATCTCCACAAATTCCCACAGAATACATGAAAAATCCCTGATAATTTCTCAGTTCTCTACAGAATCTCACCAAATTCCAGAAAAGTCCCTCAAAGTTCCACAAACATCCCACAAAATCTCCTCAATATCCAACAAAATCCCAGAAAAATCACACAAAATTCCCTAAATCTTCTCAAAACACGACCAAATTCTAGAAAAATGTCCCACCAAATCTCCACAAAATCCCACAAAATACACAAAAAATCCCTCAAGATCCCGAAATCGCCTCAATATCCCACAAAATCCCACAAAAATCCCACAAAACCTCCACAAGTTTCCACAAAATCTAAGAAAAATTCCTCAAAATTCTTCAAGTCTCCTCAAAACCACACAAAGTCCTTGAAAAGGCCCACCAAATTCCAGTAAAATCCCACAGATTCTCCACAAATTCCCACAAAATCTAAAACAAATTCCTCAAAATTCTTCAAGTCTCCTCAGAATCCCACACAATTCCAGAAAAAACACACAAAATTCCAGAGAAGTCCCACAAAACTCCCTAAATCATTTCAAAACCCTACCAATTCACAGGAATGTCCCACAAAATCTCCACCAATTCCCAGAACATCCCACAAAAATCTCACAAAAATCCCTAACACTTCTGAAAACTCGACCAAATTCCAGAAACGCCCCATAAAATCAGCACAGTTTCCCACAAAATTCAAGAAAAAACACCACAAAATTCCCTAAATCTTCTCAAAACACAACCAAATTCTAGAAAAATATCCCACCAAATCTCCACAAATTCCCACAAAATACATGAGAAATCCCTCAAGATCCCTAAATCGCCTCAATATCCCACAAAATCACACAAAAATCCCACAAAACCTCCACAAGTTTCCACAAAATCTAAGAAAAATTCCTCAAAATTCTTCAAGTCTCCTCAGAATCCCACACAATTCCAGAAAAAACACACAAAATTCCAGAGAAGTCCCACAAAACTCCCTAAATCATTTCAAAACCCTACCAATTCACAGGAATGTCCCACAAAATCTCCACCAATTCCCAGAACAACCCACAAAAATCTCACAAAAATCCCTAAATCTTCTGAAAACTCGACCAAATTCCAGAAACGCTCCATAAAATCAGCACAGTTTCCCACAAAATTCAAGAAAAAACACCACAAAATTCCCTAAATCTTCTCAAAACACAACCAAATTCTAGAAAAATATCCCACCAAATCTCCACAAATTCCCACAAAATACATGAGAAATCCCTCAAGATCCCTAAATCGCCTCAATATCCCACAAAATCACACAAAAATCCCACAAAACCTCCACAAGTTTCCACAAAATCTAAGAAAAATTCCTCAAAATTCTTCAAGTCTCCTCAGAATCCCACACAATTCCAGAAAAAACACACAAAATTCCAGAGAAGTCCCACAAAACTCCCTAAATCATTTCAAAACCCTACCAATTCACAGGAATGTCCCACAAAATCTCCACCAATTCCCAGAACATCCCACAAAAATCCCACAAAAATCCCTAAATCTTCTGAAAACTCGACCAAATTCCAGAAACGCCCCATAAAATCAGCACAGTTTCCCACAAAATTCAAGAAAAAACACCACAAAATTCCCTAAATCTTCTCAAAACACAACCAAATTCTAGAAAAATATCCCACCAAATCTCCACAAATTCCCACAAAATACATGAGAAATCCCTCAAGATCCCTAAATCGCCTCAATATCCCACAAAATCACACAAAAATCCCACAAAACCTCCACAAGTTTCCACAAAATCTAAGAAAAATTCCTCAAAATTCTTCAAGTCTCCTCAGAATCCCACACAATTCCAGAAAAAACACACAAAATTCCAGAGAAGTCCCACAAAACTCCCTAAATCATTTCAAAACCCTACCAATTCACAGGAATGTCCCACAAAATCTCCACCAATTCCCAGAACATCCCACAAAAATCTCACAAAAATCCCTAAATCTTCTGAAAACTCGACCAAATTCCAGAAACGCCCCATAAAATCAGCACAGTTTCCCACAAAATTCAAGAAAAAACACCACAAAATTCCCTAAATCTTTTCAAAATACCACAAAATTCTTGAAAAGCCCCACCAAATTCCAGAAACATCCCACAAAATTTCCTCAATACCCAACAAAATCCCAGAAAAATCACACAAAATTCCCTAAATCTTCTCAAAACACGGCCAAAATCCACAAAAATCCCATCAAATCTCCACAAATTCCCACAGAATACATGAAAAATCCCTGATAATTCGTCAGTTCTCTACAGAATCTCACCAAATTCCAGAAAAGTCCCTCAAAGTTCCACAAACATCCCACAAAATCTCCTCAATATCCAACAAAATCCCAGAAAAATCACACAAAATTCCCTAAATCTTCTCAAAACACGACTAAATTCTAGAAAAATGTCCCACCAAATCTCCACAAAATCCCACAAAATACACGAAAAATCCCTCAAGATCCCGAAATCGCCTCAATATCCCACAAAATCCCACAAAAATCACACAAAACCTCCACAAGTTTCCACAAAATCTAAGAAAAATTCCTCAAAATTCTTCAAGTCTCCTCAAAACCACACAAAGTCATTGAAAAGGCCCACCAAATTCCAGTAAAATCCCACAGATTCTCCACAAATTCCCACAAAATCTAAAACAAATTCCTCAAAATTCTTCAAGTCTCCTCAGAATCCCACACAATTCCAGAAAAAACACACAAAATTCCAGACAAGTCCCACAAAACTCCCTAAATCATTTCAAAACCCTACCAATTCACAGGAATGTCCCACAAAATCTCCACCAATTCCCAGAACATCCCACAAAAATCTCACAAAAATCCCTAAATCTTCTGAAAACTCGACCAAATTCCAGAAACGCTCCATAAAATCAGCACAGTTTCCCACAAAATTCAAGAAAAAACACCACAAAATTCCCTAAATCTTCTCAAAACACAACCAAATTCTAGAAAAATATCCCACCAAATCTCCACAAATTCCCACAAAATACATGAGAAATCCCTCAAGATCCCTAAATCGCCTCAATATCCCACAAAATCCCACAAAAATCCCACAAAACCTCCACAAGTTTCCACAAAATCTAAGAAAAATTCCTCAAAATTCTTCAAGTCTCCTCAGAATCCCACACAATTCCAGAAAAAACACACAAAATTCCAGAGAAGTCCCACAAAACTCCCTAAATCATTTCAAAACCCTACCAATTCACAGGAATGTCCCACAAAATCTCCACCAATTCCCAGAACATCCCACAAAAATCCCACAAAAATCCCTAAATCTTCTGAAAACTCAACCAAATTCCAGAAACGCCCCATAAAATCAGCACAGTTTCCCACAAAATTCAAGAAAAAACACCACAAAATTCCCTAAATCTTTTCAAAATACCACAAAATTCTTGAAAAGCCCCACCAAATTCCAGAAACATCCCACAAAATTTCCTCAATACCCAACAAAATCCCAGAAAAATCACACAAAATTCCCTAAATCTTCTCAAAACACGGCCAAAATCCACAAAAATCCCATCAAATCTCCACAAATTCCCACAGAATACATGAAAAATCCCTGATAATTTCTCAGTTCTCTACAGAATCTCACCAAATTCCAGAAAAGTCCCTCAAAGTTCCACAAACATCCCACAAAATCTCCTCAATATCCAACAAAATCCCAGAAAAATCACACAAAATTCCCTAAATCTTCTCAAAACACGACCAAATTCTAGAAAAATGTCCCACCAAATCTCCACAAAATCCCACAAAATACACAAAAAATCCCTCAAGATCCCGAAATCGCCTCAATATCCCACAAAATCCCACAAAAATCACACAAAACCTCCACAAGTTTCCACAAAATCTAAGAAAAATTCCTCAAAATTCTTCAAGTCTCCTCAAAACCACACAAAGTCCTTGAAAAGGCCCACCAAATTCCAGTAAAATCCCACAGATTCTCCACAAATTCCCACAAAATCTAAAACAAATTCCTCAAAATTCTTCAAGTCTCCTCAGAATCCCACACAATTCCAGAAAAAACACACAAAATTCCAGAGAAGTCCCACAAAACTCCCTAAATCATTTCAAAACCCTACCAATTCACAGGAATGTCCCACAAAATCTCCACCAATTCCCAGAACATCCCACAAAAATCTCACAAAAATCCCTAACACTTCTGAAAACTCGACCAAATTCCAGAAACGCCCCATAAAATCAGCACAGTTTCCCACAAAATTCAAGAAAAAACACCACAAAATTCCCTAAATCTTCTCAAAACACAACCAAATTCTAGAAAAATATCCCACCAAATCTCCACAAATTCCCACAAAATACATGAGAAATCCCTCAAGATCCCTAAATCGCCTCAATATCCCACAAAATCACACAAAAATCCCACAAAACCTCCACAAGTTTCCACAAAATCTAAGAAAAATTCCTCAAAATTCTTCAAGTCTCCTCAGAATCCCACACAATTCCAGAAAAAACACACAAAATTCCAGAGAAGTCCCACAAAACTCCCTAAATCATTTCAAAACCCTACCAATTCAGAGGAATGTCCCACAAAATCTCCACCAATTCCCAGAACAACCCACAAAAATCTCACAAAAATCCCTAAATCTTCTGAAAACTCGACCAAATTCCAGAAACGCTCCATAAAATCAGCACAGTTTCCCACAAAATTCAAGAAAAAACACCACAAAATTCCCTAAATCTTCTCAAAACACAACCAAATTCTAGAAAAATATCCCACCAAATCTCCACAAATTCCCACAAAATACATGAGAAATCCCTCAAGATCCCTAAATCGCCTCAATATCCCACAAAATCACACAAAAATCCCACAAAACCTCCACAAGTTTCCACAAAATCTAAGAAAAATTCCTCAAAATTCTTCAAGTCTCCTCAGAATCCCACACAATTCCAGAAAAAACACACAAAATTCCAGAGAAGTCCCACAAAACTCCCTAAATCATTTCAAAACCCTACCAATTCACAGGAATGTCCCACAAAATCTCCACCAATTCCCAGAACATCCCACAAAAATCTCACAAAAATCCCTAAATCTTCTGAAAACTCGACCAAATTCCAGAAACGCCCCATAAAATCAGCACAGTTTCCCACAAAATTCAAGAAAAAACACCACAAAATTCCCTAAATCTTCTCAAAACACAACCAAATTCTAGAAAAATATCCCAACAAATCTCCACAAATTCCCACAAAATACATGAGAAATCCCTCAAGATCCCTAAATCGCCTCAATATCCCACAAAATCACACAAAAATCCCACAAAACCTCCACAAGTTTCCACAAAATCTAAGAAAAATTCCTCAAAATTCTTCAAGTCTCCTCAGAATCCCACACAATTCCAGAAAAAACACACAAAATTCCAGAGAAGTCCCACAAAACTCCCTAAATCATTTCAAAACCCTACCAATTCACAGGAATGTCCCACAAAATCTCCACCAATTCCCAGAACATCCCACAAAAATCCCACAAAAATCCCTAAATCTTCTGAAAACTCAACCAAATTCCAGAAACGCCCCATAAAATCAGCACAGTTTCCCACAAAATTCAAGAAAAAACACCACAAAATTCCCTAAATCTTTTCAAAATACCACAAAATTCTTGAAAAGCCCCACCAAATTCCAGAAACATCCCACAAAATTTCCTCAATACCCAACAAAATCCCAGAAAAATCACACAAAATTCCCTAAATCTTCTCAAAACACGGCCAAAATCCACAAAAATCCCATCAAATCTCCACAAATTCCCACAGAATACATGAAAAATCCCTGATAATTTCTCAGTTCTCTACAGAATCTCACCAAATTCCAGAAAAGTCCCTCAAAGTTCCACAAACATCCCACAAAATCTCCTCAATATCCAACAAAATCCCAGAAAAATCACACAAAATTCCCTAAATCTTCTCAAAACACGACCAAATTCTAGAAAAATGTCCCACCAAATCTCCACAAAATCCCACAAAATACACAAAAAATCCCTCAAGATCCCGAAATCGCCTCAATATCCCACAAAATCCCACAAAAATCCCACAAAACCTCCACAAGTTTCCACAAAATCTAAGAAAAATTCCTCAAAATTCTTCAAGTCTCCTCAAAACCACACAAAGTCCTTGAAAAGGCCCACCAAATTCCAGTAAAATCCCACAGATTCTCCACAAATTCCCACAAAATCTAAAACAAATTCCTCAAAATTCTTCAAGTCTCCTCAGAATCCCACACAATTCCAGAAAAAACACACAAAATTCCAGAGAAGTCCCACAAAACTCCCTAAATCATTTCAAAACCCTACCAATTCACAGGAATGTCCCACAAAATCTCCACCAATTCCCAGAACATCCCACAAAAATCTCACAAAAATCCCTAACACTTCTGAAAACTCGACCAAATTCCAGAAACGCCCCATAAAATCAGCACAGTTTCCCACAAAATTCAAGAAAAAACACCACAAAATTCCCTAAATCTTCTCAAAACACAACCAAATTCTAGAAAAATATCCCACCAAATCTCCACAAATTCCCACAAAATACATGAGAAATCCCTCAAGATCCCTAAATCGCCTCAATATCCCACAAAATCACACAAAAATCCCACAAAACCTCCACAAGTTTCCACAAAATCTAAGAAAAATTCCTCAAAATTCTTCAAGTCTCCTCAGAATCCCACACAATTCCAGAAAAAACACACAAAATTCCAGAGAAGTCCCACAAAACTCCCTAAATCATTTCAAAACCCTACCAATTCACAGGAATGTCCCACAAAATCTCCACCAATTCCCAGAACAACCCACAAAAATCTCACAAAAATCCCTAAATCTTCTGAAAACTCGACCAAATTCCAGAAACGCTCCATAAAATCAGCACAGTTTCCCACAAAATTCAAGAAAAAACACCACAAAATTCCCTAAATCTTCTCAAAACACAACCAAATTCTAGAAAAATATCCCACCAAATCTCCACAAATTCCCACAAAATACATGAGAAATCCCTCAAGATCCCTAAATCGCCTCAATATCCCACAAAATCACACAAAAATCCCACAAAACCTCCACAAGTTTCCACAAAATCTAAGAAAAATTCCTCAAAATTCTTCAAGTCTCCTCAGAATCCCACACAATTCCAGAAAAAACACACAAAATTCCAGACAAGTCCCACAAAACTCCCTAAATCATTTCAAAACCCTACCAATTCACAGGAATGTCCCACAAAATCTCCACCAATTCCCAGAACATCCCACAAAAATCTCACAAAAATCCCTAAATCTTCTGAAAACTCGACCAAATTCCAGAAACGCTCCATAAAATCAGCACAGTTTCCCACAAAATTCAAGAAAAAACACCACAAAATTCCCTAAATCTTCTCAAAACACAACCAAATTCTAGAAAAATATCCCACCAAATCTCCACAAATTCCCACAAAATACATGAGAAATCCCTCAAGATCCCTAAATCGCCTCAATATCCCACAAAATCCCACAAAAATCCCACAAAACCTCCACAAGTTTCCACAAAATCTAAGAAAAATTCCTCAAAATTCTTCAAGTCTCCTCAGAATCCCACACAATTCCAGAAAAAACACACAAAATTCCAGAGAAGTCCCACAAAACTCCCTAAATCATTTCAAAACCCTACCAATTCACAGGAATGTCCCACAAAATCTCCACCAATTCCCAGAACATCCCACAAAAATCCCACAAAAATCCCTAAATCTTCTGAAAACTCAACCAAATTCCAGAAACGCCCCATAAAATCAGCACAGTTTCCCACAAAATTCAAGAAAAAACACCACAAAATTCCCTAAATCTTTTCAAAATACCACAAAATTCTTGAAAAGCCCCACCAAATTCCAGAAACATCCCACAAAATTTCCTCAATACCCAACAAAATCCCAGAAAAATCACACAAAATTCCCTAAATCTTCTCAAAACACGGCCAAAATCCACAAAAATCCCATCAAATCTCCACAAATTCCCACAGAATACATGAAAAATCCCTGATAATTTCTCAGTTCTCTACAGAATCTCACCAAATTCCAGAAAAGTCCCTCAAAATTCCACAAACATCCCACAAAATCTCCTCAATATCCAACAAAATCCCAGAAAAATCACACAAAATTCCCTAAATCTTCTCAAAACACGACCAAATTCTAGAAAAATGTCCCACCAAATCTCCACAAAATCCCACAAAATACACAAAAAATCCCTCAAGATCCCGAAATCGCCTCAATATCCCACAAAATCCCACAAAAATCCCACAAAACCTCCACAAGTTTCCACAAAATCTAAGAAAAATTCCTCAAAATTCTTCAAGTCTCCTCAAAACCACACAAAGTCCTTGAAAAGGCCCACCAAATTCCAGTAAAATCCCACAGATTCTCCACAAATTCCCACAAAATCTAAAACAAATTCCTCAAAATTCTTCAAGTCTCCTCAGAATCCCACACAATTCCAGAAAAAACACACAAAATTCCAGACAAGTCCCACAAAACTCCCTAAATCATTTCAAAACCCTACCAATTCACAGGAATGTCCCACAAAATCTCCACCAATTCCCAGAACATCCCACAAAAATCTCACAAAAATCCCTAAATCTTCTGAAAACTCGACCAAATTCCAGAAACGCTCCATAAAATCAGCACAGTTTCCCACAAAATTCAAGAAAAAACACCACAAAATTCCCTAAATCTTCTCAAAACACAACCAAATTCTAGAAAAATATCCCACCAAATCTCCACAAATTCCCACAAAATACATGAGAAATCCCTCAAGATCCCTAAATCGCCTCAATATCCCACAAAATCACACAAAAATCCCACAAAACCTCCACAAGTTTCCACAAAATCTAAGAAAAATTCCTCAAAATTCTTCAAGTCTCCTCAGAATCCCACACAATTCCAGAAAAAACACACAAAATTCCAGAGAAGTCCCACAAAACTCCCTAAATCATTTCAAAACCCTACCAATTCACAGGAATGTCCCACAAAATCTCCACCAATTCCCAGAACATCCCACAAAAATCTCACAAAAATCCCTAAATCTTCTGAAAACTCGACCAAATTCCAGAAACGCCCCATAAAATCAGCACAGTTTCCCACAAAATTCAAGAAAAAACACCACAAAATTCCCTAAATCTTCTCAAAACACAACCAAATTCTAGAAAAATATCCCACCAAATCTCCACAAATTCCCACAAAATACATGAGAAATCCCTCAAGATCCCTAAATCGCCTCAATATCCCACAAAATCACACAAAAATCCCACAAAACCTCCACAAGTTTCCACAAAATCTAAGAAAAATTCCTCAAAATTCTTCAAGTCTCCTCAGAATCCCACACAATTCCAGAAAAAACACACAAAATTCCAGAGAAGTCCCACAAAACTCCCTAAATCATTTCAAAACCCTACCAATTCACAGGAATGTCCCACAAAATCTCCACCAATTCCCAGAACATCCCACAAAAATCTCACAAAAATCCCTAAATCTTCTGAAAACTCGACCAAATTCCAGAAACGCCCCATAAAATCAGCACAGTTTCCCACAAAATTCAAGAAAAAACACCACAAAATTCCCTAAATCTTCTCAAAACACAACCAAATTCTAGAAAAATATCCCACCAAATCTCCACAAATTCCCACAAAATACATGAGAAATCCCTCAAGATCCCTAAATCGCCTCAATATCCCACAAAATCCCACAAAAATCCCACAAAACCTCCACAAGTTTCCACAAAATCTAAGAAAAATTCCTCAAAATTCTTCAAGTCTCCTCAGAATCCCACACAATTCCAGAAAAAACACACAAAATTCCAGAGAAGTCCCACAAAACTCCCTAAATCATTTCAAAACCCTACCAATTCACAGGAATGTCCCACAAAATCTCCACCAATTCCCAGAACATCCCACAAAAATCCCACAAAAATCCCTAAATCTTCTGAAAACTCAACCAAATTCCAGAAACGCCCCATAAAATCAGCACAGTTTCCCACAAAATTCAAGAAAAAACACCACAAAATTCCCTAAACCTTTTCAAAATACCACAAAATTCTTGAAAAGCCCCACCAAATTCCAGAAACATCCCACAAAATTTCCTCAATACCCAACAAAATCCCAGAAAAATCACACAAAATTCCCTAAATCTTCTCAAAACACGGCCAAAATCCACAAAAATCCCATCAAATCTCCACAAATTCCCACAGAATACATGAAAAATCCCTGATAATTTCTCAGTTCTCTACAGAATCTCACCAAATTCCAGAAAAGTCCCTCAAAGTTCCACAAACATCCCACAAAATCTCCTCAATATCCAACAAAATCCCAGAAAAATCACACAAAATTCCCTAAATCTTCTCAAAACACGACCAAATTCTAGAAAAATGTCCCACCAAATCTCCACAAAATCCCACAAAATACACAAAAAATCCCTCAAGATCCCGAAATCGCCTCAATATCCCACAAAATCCCACAAAAATCCCACAAAACCTCCACAAGTTTCCACAAAATCTAAGAAAAATTCCTCAAAATTCTTCAAGTCTCCTCAAAACCACACAAAGTCCTTGAAAAGGCCCACCAAATTCCAGTAAAATCCCACAGATTCTCCACAAATTCCCACAAAATCTAAAACAAATTCCTCAAAATTCTTCAAGTCTCCTCAGAATCCCACACAATTCCAGAAAAAACACACAAAATTCCAGAGAAGTCCCACAAAACTCCCTAAATCATTTCAAAACCCTACCAATTCACAGGAATGTCCCACAAAATCTCCACCAATTCCCAGAACATCCCACAAAAATCTCACAAAAATCCCTAACACTTCTGAAAACTCGACCAAATTCCAGAAACGCCCCATAAAATCAGCACAGTTTCCCACAAAATTCAAGAAAAAACACCACAAAATTCCCTAAATCTTCTCAAAACACAACCAAATTCTAGAAAAATATCCCAACAAATCTCCACAAATTCCCACAAAATACATGAGAAATCCCTCAAGATCCCTAAATCGCCTCAATATCCCACAAAATCACACAAAAATCCCACAAAACCTCCACAAGTTTCCACAAAATCTAAGAAAAATTCCTCAAAATTCTTCAAGTCTCCTCAGAATCCCACACAATTCCAGAAAAAACACACAAAATTCCAGAGAAGTCCCACAAAACTCCCTAAATCATTTCAAAACCCTACCAATTCACAGGAATGTCCCACAAAATCTCCACCAATTCCCAGAACATCCCACAAAAATCTCACAAAAATCCCTAAATCTTCTGAAAACTCGACCAAATTCCAGAAACGCCCCATAAAATCAGCACAGTTTCCCACAAAATTCAAGAAAAAACACCACAAAATTCCCTAAATCTTCTCAAAACACAACCAAATTCTAGAAAAATATCCCACCAAATCTCCACAAATTCCCACAAAATACATGAGAAATCCCTCAAGATCCCTAAATCGCCTCAATATCCCACAAAATCACACAAAAATCCCACAAAACCTCCACAAGTTTCCACAAAATCTAAGAAAAATTCCTCAAAATTCTTCAAGTCTCCTCAGAATCCCACACAATTCCAGAAAAAACACACAAAATTCCAGAGAAGTCCCACAAAACTCCCTAAATCATTTCAAAACCCTACCAATTCACAGGAATGTCCCACAAAATCTCCACCAATTCCCAGAACATCCCACAGAAATCTCACAAAAATCCCTAAATCTTCTGAAAACTCGACCAAATTCCAGAAACGCCCCATAAAATCAGCACAGTTTCCCACAAAATTCAAGAAAAAACACCACAAAATTCCCTAAATCTTCTCAAAACACAACCAAATTCTAGAAAAATATCCCAACAAATCTCCACAAATTCCCACAACATACATGAGAAATCCCTCAAGATCCCTAAATCGCCTCAATATCCCACAAAATCACACAAAAATCCCACAAAACCTCCACAAGTTTCCACAAAATCTAAGAAAAATTCCTCAAAATTCTTCAATTCTCCTCAGAATCCCACACAATTCCAGAAAAAACACACAAAATTCCAGAGAAGTCCCACAAAACTCCCTAAATCATTTCAAAACCCTACCAATTCACAGGAATGTCCCACAAAATCTCCACCAATTCCCAGAACATCCCACAAAAATCTCACAAAAATCCCTAAATCTTCTGAAAACTCGACCAAATTCCAGAAACGCCCCATAAAATCAGCACAGTTTCCCACAAAATTCAAGAAAAAACACCACAAAATTCCCTAAATCTTCTCAAAACACAACCAAATTCTAGAAAAATATCCCACCAAATCTCCACAAATTCCCACAAAATACATGAGAAATCCCTCAAGATCCCTAAATCGCCTCAATATCCCACAAAATCCCACAAAAATCCCACAAAACCTCCACAAGTTTCCACAAAATCTAAGAAAAATTCCTCAAAATTCTTCAAGTCTCCTCAGAATCCCACACAATTCCAGAAAAAACACACAAAATTCCAGAGAAGTCCCACAAAACTCCCTAAATCATTTCAAAACCCTACCAATTCACAGGAATGTCCCACAAAATCTCCACCAATTCCCAGAACATCCCACAAAAATCTCACAAAAATCCCTAAATCTTCTGAAAACTCGACCAAATTCCAGAAACGCCCCATAAAATCAGCACAGTTTCCCACAAAATTCAAGAAAAAACACCACAAAATTCCCTAAATCTTCTCAAAACACAACCAAATTCTAGAAAAATATCCCACCAAATCTCCACAAATTCCCACAAAATACATGAGAAATCCCTCAAGATCCCTAAATCGCCTCAATATCCCACAAAATCACACAAAAATCCCACAAAACCTCCACAAGTTTCCACAAAATCTAAGAAAAATTCCTCAAAATTCTTCAAGTCTCCTCAGAATCCCACACAATTCCAGAAAAAACACACAAAATTCCAGAGAAGTCCCACAAAACTCCCTAAATCATTTCAAAACCCTACCAATTCACAGGAATGTCCCACAAAATCTCCACCAATTCCCAGAACAACCCACAAAAATCTCACAAAAATCCCTAAATCTTCTGAAAACTCGACCAAATTCCAGAAACGCCCCATAAAATCAGCACAGTTTCCCACAAAATTCAAGAAAAAACACCACAAAATTCCCTAAATCTTCTCAAAACACAACCAAATTCTAGAAAAATATCCCACCAAATCTCCACAAATTCCCACAAAATACATGAGAAATCCCTCAAGATCCCTAAATCACCTCAATATCCCACAAAATCCCACAAAAATCCCACAAAACCTCCACAAGTTTCCACAAAATCTAAGAAAAATTCCTCAAAATTCTTCAAGTCTCCTCAGAATCCCACACAATTCCAGAAAAAACACACAAAATTCCAGAGAAGTCCCACAAAACTCCCTAAATCATTTCAAAACCCTACCAATTCACAGGAATGTCCCACAAAATCTCCACCAATTCCCAGAACATCCCACAAAAATCTCACAAAAATCCCTAAATCTTCTGAAAACTCGACCAAATTCCAGAAACGCCCCATAAAATCAGCACAGTTTCCCACAAAATTCAAGAAAAAACACCACAAAATTCCCTAAATCTTCTCAAAACACAAGTAAATTCTAGAAAAATATCCCACCAAATCTCCACAAATTCCCACAAAATACATGAGAAATCCCTCAAGATCCCTAAATCGCCTCAATATCCCACAAAATCCCACAAAAATCCCACAAAACCTCCACAAGTTTCCACAAAATCTAAGAAAAATTCCTCAAAATTCTTCAAGTCTCCTCAGAATCCCACACAATTCCAGAAAAAACACACAAAATTCCAGAGAAGTCCCACAAAACTCCCTAAATCATTTCAAAACCCTACCAATTCACAGGAATGTCCCACAAAATCTCCACCAATTCCCAGAACATCCCACAAAAATCTCACAAAAATCCCTAAATCTTCTGAAAACTCGACCAAATTCCAGAAACGCCCCATAAAATCAGCACAGTTTCCCACAAAATTCAAGAAAAAACACCACAAAATTCCCTAAATCTTCTCAAAACACAACCAAATTCTAGAAAAATATCCCACCAAATCTCCACAAATTCCCACAAAATACATGAGAAATCCCTCAAGATCCCTAAATCGCCTCAATATCCCACAAAATCACACAAAAATCCCACAAAACCTCCACAAGTTTCCACAAAATCTAAGAAAAATTCCTCAAAATTCTTCAAGTCTCCTCAGAATCCCACACAATTCCAGAAAAAACACACAAAATTCCAGACAAGTCCCACAAAACTCCCTAAATCATTTCAAAACCCTACCAATTCACAGGAATGTCCCACAAAATCTCCACCAATTCCCAGAACATCCCACAAAAATCTCACAAAAATCCCTAAATCTTCTGAAAACTCGACCAAATTCCAGAAACGCCCCATAAAATCAGCACAGTTTCCCACAAAATTCAAGAAAAAACACCACACAATTCCCTAAATCTTCTCAAAACACAACCAAATTCTAGAAAAATATCCCAACAAATCTCCACAAATTCCCACAAAATACATGAGAAATCCCTCAAGATCCCTAAATCGCCTCAATATCCCACAAAATCACACAAAAATCCCACAAAACCTCCACAAGTTTCCACAAAATCTAAGAAAAATTCCTCAAAATTCTTCAAGTCTCCTCAGAATCCCACACAATTCCAGAAAAAACACACAAAATTCCAGAGAAGTCCCACAAAACTCCCTAAATCATTTCAAAACCCTACCAATTCACAGGAATGTCCCACAAAATCTCCACCAATTCCCAGAACATCCCACAAAAATCTCACAAAAATCCCTAAATCTTCTGAAAACTCGACCAAATTCCAGAAACGCCCCATAAAATCAGCACAGTTTCCCACAAAATTCAAGAAAAAACACCACAAAATTCCCTAAATCTTCTCAAAACACAACCAAATTCTAGAAAAATATCCCACCAAATCTCCACAAATTCCCACAAAATACATGAGAAATCCCTCAAGATCCCTAAATCGCCTCAATATCCCACAAAATCACACAAAAATCCCACAAAACCTCCACAAGTTTCCACAAAATCTAAGAAAAATTCCTCAAAATTCGTCAAGTCTCCTCAGAATCCCACACAATTCCAGAAAAAACACACAAAATTCCAGACAAGTCCCACAAAACTCCCTAAATCATTTCAAAACCCTACCAATTCACAGGAATGTCCCACAAAATCTCCACCAATTCCCAGAACATCCCACAAAAATCTCACAAAAATCCCTAAATCTTCTGAAAACTCGACCAAATTCCAGAAACGCTCCATAAAATCAGCACAGTTTCCCACAAAATTCAAGAAAAAACACCACAAAATTCCCTAAATCTTCTCAAAACACAACCAAATTCTAGAAAAATATCCCACCAAATCTCCACAAATTCCCACAAAATACATGAGAAATCCCTCAAGATCCCTAAATCGCCTCAATATCCCACAAAATCCCACAAAAATCCCACAAAACCTCCACAAGTTTCCACAAAATCTAAGAAAAATTCCTCAAAATTCTTCAAGTCTCCTCAGAATCCCACACAATTCCAGAAAAAACACACAAAATTCCAGAGAAGTCCCACAAAACTCCCTAAATCATTTCAAAACCCTACCAATTCACAGGAATGTCCCACAAAATCTCCACCAATTCCCAGAACATCCCACAAAAATCCCACAAAAATCCCTAAATCTTCTGAAAACTCAACCAAATTCCAGAAACGCCCCATAAAATCAGCACAGTTTCCCACAAAATTCAAGAAAAAACACCACAAAATTCCCTAAATCTTTTCAAAATACCACAAAATTCTTGAAAAGCCCCACCAAATTCCAGAAACATCCCACAAAATTTCCTCAATACCCAACAAAATCCCAGAAAAATCACACAAAATTCCCTAAATCTTCTCAAAACACGGCCAAAATCCACAAAAATCCCATCAAATCTCCACAAATTCCCACAGAATACATGAAAAATCCCTGATAATTTCTCAGTTCTCTACAGAATCTCACCAAATTCCAGAAAAGTCCCTCAAAATTCCACAAACATCCCACAAAATCTCCTCAATATCCAACAAAATCCCAGAAAAATCACACAAAATTCCCTAAATCTTCTCAAAACACGACCAAATTCTAGAAAAATGTCCCACCAAATCTCCACAAAATCCCACAAAATACACAAAAAATCCCTCAAGATCCCGAAATCGCCTCAATATCCCACAAAATCCCACAAAAATCCCACAAAACCTCCACAAGTTTCCACAAAATCTAAGAAAAATTCCTCAAAATTCTTCAAGTCTCCTCAAAACCACACAAAGTCCTTGAAAAGGCCCACCAAATTCCAGTAAAATCCCACAGATTCTCCACAAATTCCCACAAAATCTAAAACAAATTCCTCAAAATTCTTCAAGTCTCCTCAGAATCCCACACAATTCCAGAAAAAACACACAAAATTCCAGAGAAGTCCCACAAAACTCCCTAAATCATTTCAAAACCCTACCAATTCACAGGAATGTCCCACAAAATCTCCACCAATTCCCAGAACATCCCACAAAAATCTCACAAAAATCCCTAACACTTCTGAAAACTCGACCAAATTCCAGAAACGCCCCATAAAATCAGCACAGTTTCCCACAAAATTCAAGAAAAAACACCACAAAATTCCCTAAATCTTCTCAAAACACAACCAAATTCTAGAAAAATATCCCACCAAATCTCCACAAATTCCCACAAAATACATGAGAAATCCCTCAAGATCCCTAAATCGCCTCAATATCCCACAAAATCACACAAAAATCCCACAAAACCTCCACAAGTTTCCACAAAATCTAAGAAAAATTCCTCAAAATTCTTCAAGTCTCCTCAGAATCCCACACAATTCCAGAAAAAACACACAAAATTCCAGACAAGTCCCACAAAACTCCCTAAATCATTTCAAAACCCTACCAATTCACAGGAATGTCCCACAAAATCTCCACCAATTCCCAGAACATCCCACAAAAATCTCACAAAAATCCCTAAATCTTCTGAAAACTCGACCAAATTCCAGAAACGCCCCATAAAATCAGCACAGTTTCCCACAAAATTCAAGAAAAAACACCACAAAATTCCCTAAATCTTCTCAAAACACAACCAAATTCTAGAAAAATATCCCACCAAATCTCCACAAATTCCCACAAAATACATGAGAAATCCCTCAAGATCCCTAAATCGCCTCAATATCCCAAAAAATCACACAAAAATCCCACAAAACCTCCACAAGTTTCCACAAAATCTAAGAAAAATTCCTCAAAATTCTTCAAGTCTCCTCAGAATCCCACACAATTCCAGAAAAAACACACAAAATTCCAGACAAGTCCCACAAAACTCCCTAAATCATTTCAAAACCCTACCAATTCACAGGAATGTCCCACAAAATCTCCACCAATTCCCAGAACATCCCACAAAAATCTCACAAAAATCCCTAAATCTTCTGAAAACTCGACCAAATTCCAGAAACGCCCCATAAAATCAGCACAGTTTCCCACAAAATTCAAGAAAAAACACCACAAAATTCCCTAAATCTTCTCAAAACACAACCAAATTCTAGAAAAATATCCCAACAAATCTCCACAAATTCCCACAAAATACATGAGAAATCCCTCAAGATCCCTAAATCGCCTCAATATCCCACAAAATCACACAAAAATCCCACAAAACCTCCACAAGTTTCCACAAAATCTAAGAAAAATTCCTCAAAATTCTTCAATTCTCCTCAGAATCCCACACAATTCCAGAAAAAACACACAAAATTCCAGAGAAGTCCCACAAAACTCCCTAAATCATTTCAAAACCCTACCAATTCACAGGAATGTCCCACAAAATCTCCACCAATTCCCAGAACATCCCACAAAAATCTCACAAAAATCCCTAAATCTTCTGAAAACTCGACCAAATTCCAGAAACGCCCCATAAAATCAGCACAGTTTCCCACAAAATTCAAGAAAAAACACCACAAAATTCCCTAAATCTTCTCAAAACACAACCAAATTCTAGAAAAATATCCCACCAAATCTCCACAAATTCCCACAAAATACATGAGAAATCCCTCAAGATCCCTAAATCGCCTCAATATCCCACAAAATCCCACAAAAATCCCACAAAACCTCCACAAGTTTCCACAAAATCTAAGAAAAATTCCTCAAAATTCTTCAAGTCTCCTCAGAATCCCACACAATTCCAGAAAAAACACACAAAATTCCAGAGAAGTCCCACAAAACTCCCTAAATCATTTCAAAACCCTACCAATTCACAGGAATGTCCCACAAAATCTCCACCAATTCCCAGAACATCCCACAAAAATCTCACAAAAATCCCTAAATCTTCTGAAAACTCAACCAAATTCCAGAAATGCCCCATAAAATCAGCACAGTTTCCCACAAAATTCAAGAAAAAACAACACAAAATTCCCTAAATCTTTTCAAAATACCACAAAATTCTTGAAAAGCCCCACCAAATTCCAGAAACATCCCACAAAATTTCCTCAATACCCAACAAAATCCCAGAAAAATCACACAAAATTCCCTAAATCTTCTCAAAACACGGCCAAAATCCACAAAAATCCCATCAAATCTCCACAAATTCCCACAGAATACATGAAAAATCCCTGATAATTTCTCAGTTCTCTACAGAATCTCACCAAATTCCAGAAAAGTCCCTCAAAGTTCCACAAACATCCCACAAAATCTCCTCAATATCCAACAAAATCCCAGAAAAATCACACAAAATTCCCTAAATCTTCTCAAAACACGACCAAATTCTAGAAAAATGTCCCACCAAATCTCCACAAAATCCCACAAAATACATGAGAAATCCCTCAAGATCCCGAAATCGCCTCAATATCCCACAAAATCCCACAAAAATCACACAAAACCTCCACAAGTTTCCACAAAATCTAAGAAAAATTCCTCAAAATTCTTCAAGTCTCCTCAAAACCACACAAAGTCCTTGAAAAGGCCCACCAAATTCCAGTAAAATCCCACAGATTCTCCACAAATTCCCACAAAATCTAAAACAAATTCCTCAAAATTCTTCAAGTCTCCTCAGAATCCCACACAATTCCAGAAAAAACACACAAAATTCCAGAGAAGTCCCACAAAACTCCCTAAATCATTTCAAAACCCTACCAATTCACAGGAATGTCCCACAAAATCTCCACCAATTCCCAGAACATCCCACAAAAATCTCACAAAAATCCCTAAATCTTCTGAAAACTCGACCAAATTCCAGAAACGCTCCATAAAATCAGCACAGTTTCCCACAAAATTCAAGAAAAAACACCACAAAATTCCCTAAATCTTCTCAAAACACAACCAAATTCTAGAAAAATATCCCACCAAATCTCCACAAATTCCCACAAAATACATGAGAAATCCCTCAAGATCCCTAAATCGCCTCAATATCCCACAAAATCACACAAAAATCACACAAAACCTCCACAAGTTTCCACAAAATCTAAGAAAAATTCCTCAAAATTCTTCAAGTCTCCTCAGAATCCCACACAATTCCAGAAAAAACACACAAAATTCCAGAGAAGTCCCACAAAACTCCCTAAATCATTTCAAAACCCTACCAATTCACAGGAATGTCCCACAAAATCTCCACCAATTCCCAGAACATCCCACAAAAATCTCACAAAAATCCCTAAATCTTCTGAAAACTCGACCAAATTCCAGAAACGCCCCATAAAATCAGCACAGTTTCCCACAAAATTCAAGAAAAAACACCACAAAATTCCCTAAATCTTCTCAAAACACAACCAAATTCTAGAAAAATATCCCACCAAATCTCCACAAATTCCCACAAAATACATGAGAAATCCCTCAAGATCCCTAAATCGCCTCAATATCCCACAAAATCACACAAAAATCCCACAAAACCTCCACAAGTTTCCACAAAATCTAAGAAAAATTCCTCAAAATTCTTCAAGTCTCCTCAGAATCCCACACAATTCCAGAAAAAACACACAAAATTCCAGAGAAGTCCCACAAAACTCCCTAAATCATTTCAAAACCCTACCAATTCACAGGAATGTCCCACAAAATCTCCACCAATTCCCAGAACATCCCACAAAAATCTCACAAAAATCCCTAAATCTTCTGAAAACTCGACCAAATTCCAGAAACGCCCCATAAAATCAGCACAGTTTCCCACAAAATTCAAGAAAAAACACCACAAAATTCCCTAAATCTTCTCAAAACACAACCAAATTCTAGAAAAATATCCCACCAAATCTCCACAAATTCCCACAAAATACATGAGAAATCCCTCAAGATCCCTAAATCGCCTCAATATCCCACAAAATCACACAAAAATCACACAAAACCTCCACAAGTTTCCACAAAATCTAAGAAAAATTCCTCAAAATTCTTCAAGTCTCCTCAGAATCCCACACAATTCCAGAAAAAACACACAAAATTCCAGAGAAGTCCCACAAAACTCCCTAAATCATTTCAAAACCCTACCAATTCACAGGAATGTCCCACAAAATCTCCACCAATTCCCAGAACATCCCACAAAAATCCCACAAAAATCCCTAAATCTTCTGAAAACTCAACCAAATTCCAGAAATGCCCCATAAAATCAGCACAGTTTCCCACAAAATTCAAGAAAAAACACCACAAAATTCCCTAAATCTTTTCAAAATACCACAAAATTCTTGAAAAGCCCCACCAAATTCCAGAAACATCCCACAAAATTTCCTCAATACCCAACAAAATCCCAGAAAAATCACACAAAATTCCCTAAATCTTCTCAAAACACGGCCAAAATCCACAAAAATCCCATCAAATCTCCACAAATTCCCACAGAATACATGAAAAATCCCTGATAATTTCTCAGTTCTCTACAGAATCTCACCAAATTCCAGAAAAGTCCCTCAAAGTTCCACAAACATCCCACAAAATCTCCTCAATATCCAACAAAATCCCAGAAAAATCACACAAAATTCCCTAAATCTTCTCAAAACACGACTAAATTCTAGAAAAATGTCCCACCAAATCTCCACAAAATCCCATAAAATACACGAAAAATCCCTCAAGATCCCGAAATCGCCTCAATATCCCACAAAATCCCACAAAAATCACACAAAACCTCCACAAGTTTCCACAAAATCTAAGAAAAATTCCTCAAAATTCTTCAAGTCTCCTCAAAACCACACAAAGTCCTTGAAAAGGCCCACCAAATTCCAGTAAAATCCCACAGATTCTCCACAAATTCCCACAAAATCTAAAACAAATTCCTCAAAATTCTTCAAGTCTCCTCAGAATCCCACACAATTCCAGAAAAAACACACAAAATTCCAGAGAAGTCCCACAAAACTCCCTAAATCATTTCAAAACCCTACCAATTCACAGGAATGTCCCACAAAATCTCCACCAATTCCCAGAACATCCCACAAAAATCTCACAAAAATCCCTAAATCTTCTGAAAACTCGACCAAATTCCAGAAACGCTCCATAAAATCAGCACAGTTTCCCACAAAATTCAAGAAAAAACACCACAAAATTCCCTAAATCTTCTCAAAACACAACCAAATTCTAGAAAAATATCCCACCAAATCTCCACAAATTCCCACAAAATACATGAGAAATCCCTCAAGATCCCTAAATCGCCTCAATATCCCACAAAATCACACAAAAATCCCACAAAACCTCCACAAGTTTCCACAAAATCTAAGAAAAATTCCTCAAAATTCTTCAAGTCTCCTCAGAATCCCACACAATTCCAGAAAAAACACACAAAATTCCAGAGAAGTCCCACAAAACTCCCTAAATCATTTCAAAACCCTACCAATTCACAGGAATGTCCCACAAAATCTCCACCAATTCCCAGAACATCCCACAAAAATCTCACAAAAATCCCTAAATCTTCTGAAAACTCGACCAAATTCCAGAAACGCCCCATAAAATCAGCACAGTTTCCCACAAAATTCAAGAAAAAACACCACAAAATTCCCTAAATCTTCTCAAAACACAACCAAATTCTAGAAAAATATCCCACCAAATCTCCACAAATTCCCACAAAATACATGAGAAATCCCTCAAGATCCCTAAATCGCCTCAATATCCCACAAAATCACACAAAAATCCCACAAAACCTCCACAAGTTTCCACAAAATCTAAGAAAAATTCCTCAAAATTCTTCAAGTCTCCTCAGAATCCCACACAATTCCAGAAAAAACACACAAAATTCCAGACAAGTCCCACAAAACTCCCTAAATCATTTCAAAACCCTACCAATTCACAGGAATGTCCCACAAAATCTCCACCAATTCCCAGAACATCCCACAAAAATCTCACAAAAATCCCTAAATCTTCTGAAAACTCGACCAAATTCCAGAAACGCCCCATAAAATCAGCACAGTTTCCCACAAAATTCAAGAAAAAACACCACAAAATTCCCTAAATCTTCTCAAAACACAAGCAAATTCTAGAAAAATATCCCACCAAATCTCCACAAATTCCCACAAAATACATGAGAAATCCCTCAAGATCCCTAAATCGCCTCAATATCCCACAAAATCACACAAAAATCCCACAAAACCTCCACAAGTTTCCACAAAATCTAAGAAAAATTCCTCAAAATTCTTCAAGTCTCCTCAGAATCCCACACAATTCCAGAAAAAACACACAAAATTCCAGACAAGTCCCACAAAACTCCCTAAATCATTTCAAAACCCTACCAATTCACAGGAATGTCCCACAAAATCTCCACCAATTCCCAGAACATCCCACAAAAATCTCACAAAAATCCCTAAATCTTCTGAAAACTCGACCAAATTCCAGAAACGCCCCATAAAATCAGCACAGTTTCCCACAAAATTCAAGAAAAAACACCACAAAATTCCCTAAATCTTCTCAAAACACAACCAAATTCTAGAAAAATATCCCACCAAATCTCCACAAATTCCCACAAAATACATGAGAAATCCCTCAAGATCCCTAAATCGCCTCAATATCCCACAAAATCCCACAAAAATCCCACAAAACCTCCACAAGTTTCCACAAAATCTAAGAAAAATTCCTCAAAATTCTTCAAGTCTCCTCAGAATCCCACACAATTCCAGAAAAAACACACAAAATTCCAGACAAGTCCCACAAAACTCCCTAAATCATTTCAAAACCCTACCAATTCACAGGAATGTCCCACAAAATCTCCACCAATTCCCAGAACATCCCACAAAAATCTCACAAAAATCCCTAAATCTTCTGAAAACTCGACCAAATTCCAGAAACGCCCCGTAAAATCAGCACAGTTTCCCACAAAATTCAAGAAAAAACACCACAAAATTCCCTAAATCTTCTCAAAACACAACCAAATTCTAGAAAAATATCCCACCAAATCTCCACAAATTCCCACAAAATACATGAGAAATCCCTCAAGATCCCTAAATCGCCTCAATATCCCACAAAATCACACAAAAATCCCACAAAACCTCCACAAGTTTCCACAAAATCTAAGAAAAATTCCTCAAAATTCTTCAAGTCTCCTCAGAATCCCACACAATTCCAGAAAAAACACACAAAATTCCAGACAAGTCCCACAAAACTCCCTAAATCATTTCAAAACCCTACCAATTCACAGGAATGTCCCACAAAATCTCCACCAATTCCCAGAACATCCCACAAAAATCTCACAAAAATCCCTAAATCTTCTGAAAACTCGACCAAATTCCAGAAACGCCCCATAAAATCAGCACAGTTTCCCACAAAATTCAAGAAAAAACACCACAAAATTCCCTAAATCTTCTCAAAACACAACCAAATTCTAGAAAAATATCCCACCAAATCTCCACAAATTCCCACAAAATACATGAGAAATCCCTCAAGATCCCTAAATCGCCTCAATATCCCACAAAATCACACAAAAATCCCACAAAACCTCCACAAGTTTCCACAAAATCTAAGAAAAATTCCTCAAAATTCTTCAAGTCTCCTCAGAATCCCACACAATTCCAGAAAAAACACACAAAATTCCAGACAAGTCCCACAAAACTCCCTAAATCATTTCAAAACCCTACCAATTCACAGGAATGTCCCACAAAATCTCCACCAATTCCCAGAACATCCCACAAAAATCTCACAAAAATCCCTAAATCTTCTGAAAACTCGACCAAATTCCAGAAACGCCCCATAAAATCAGCACAGTTTCCCACAAAATTCAAGAAAAAACACCACAAAATTCCCTAAATCTTCTCAAAACACAACCAAATTCTAGAAAAATATCCCACCAAATCTCCACAAATTCCCACAAAATACATGAGAAATCCCTCAAGATCCCTAAATCGCCTCAATATCCCACAAAATCACACAAAAATCACACAAAACCTCCACAAGTTTCCACAAAATCTAAGAAAAATTCCTCAAAATTCTTCAAGTCTCCTCAGAATCCCACACAATTCCAGAAAAAACACACAAAATTCCAGAGAAGTCCCACAAAACTCCCTAAATCATTTCAAAACCCTACCAATTCACAGGAATGTCCCACAAAATCTCCACCAATTCCCAGAACATCCCACAAAAATCCCACAAAAATCCCTAAATCTTCTGAAAACTCAACCAAATTCCAGAAATGCCCCATAAAATCAGCACAGTTTCCCACAAAATTCAAGAAAAAACACCACAAAATTCCCTAAATCTTTTCAAAATACCACAAAATTCTTGAAAAGCCCCACCAAATTCCAGAAACATCCCACAAAATTTCCTCAATACCCAACAAAATCCCAGAAAAATCACACAAAATTCCCTAAATCTTCTCAAAACACGGCCAAAATCCACAAAAATCCCATCAAATCTCCACAAATTCCCACAGAATACATGAAAAATCCCTGATAATTTCTCAGTTCTCTACAGAATCTCACCAAATTCCAGAAAAGTCCCTCAAAGTTCCACAAACATCCCACAAAATCTCCTCAATATCCAACAAAATCCCAGAAAAATCACACAAAATTCCCTAAATCTTCTCAAAACACGACTAAATTCTAGAAAAATGTCCCACCAAATCTCCACAAAATCCCACAAAATACACGAAAAATCCCTCAAGATCCCGAAATCGCCTCAATATCCCACAAAATCCCACAAAAATCACACAAAACCTCCACAAGTTTCCACAAAATCTAAGAAAAATTCCTCAAAATTCTTCAAGTCTCCTCAAAACCACACAAAGTCCTTGAAAAGGCCCACCAAATTCCAGTAAAATCCCACAGATTCTCCACAAATTCCCACAAAATCTAAAACAAATTCCTCAAAATTCTTCAAGTCTCCTCAGAATCCCACACAATTCCAGAAAAAACACACAAAATTCCAGAGAAGTCCCACAAAACTCCCTAAATCATTTCAAAACCCTACCAATTCACAGGAATGTCCCACAAAATCTCCACCAATTCCCAGAACATCCCACAAAAATCTCACAAAAATCCCTAAATCTTCTGAAAACTCGACCAAATTCCAGAAACGCTCCATAAAATCAGCACAGTTTCCCACAAAATTCAAGAAAAAACACCACAAAATTCCCTAAATCTTCTCAAAACACAACCAAATTCTAGAAAAATATCCCACCAAATCTCCACAAATTCCCACAAAATACATGAGAAATCCCTCAAGATCCCTAAATCGCCTCAATATCCCACAAAATCACACAAAAATCCCACAAAACCTCCACAAGTTTCCACAAAATCTAAGAAAAATTCCTCAAAATTCTTCAAGTCTCCTCAGAATCCCACACAATTCCAGAAAAAACACACAAAATTCCAGAGAAGTCCCACAAAACTCCCTAAATCATTTCAAAACCCTACCAATTCACAGGAATGTCCCACAAAATCTCCACCAATTCCCAGAACAACCCACAAAAATCTCACAAAAATCCCTAAATCTTCTGAAAACTCGACCAAATTCCAGAAACGCCCCATAAAATCAGCACAGTTTCCCACAAAATTCAAGAAAAAACACCACAAAATTCCCTAAATCTTCTCAAAACACAACCAAATTCTAGAAAAATATCCCACCAAATCTCCACAAATTCCCACAAAATACATGAGAAATCCCTCAAGATCCCTAAATCGCCTCAATATCCCACAAAATCACACAAAAATCACACAAAACCTCCACAAGTTTCCACAAAATCTAAGAAAAATTCCTCAAAATTCTTCAAGTCTCCTCAGAATCCCACACAATTCCAGAAAAAACACACAAAATTCCAGAGAAGTCCCACAAAACTCCCTAAATCATTTCAAAACCCTACCAATTCACAGGAATGTCCCACAAAATCTCCACCAATTCCCAGAACATCCCACAAAAATCTCACAAAAATCCCTAAATCTTCTGAAAACTCGACCAAATTCCAGAAACGCCCCATAAAATCAGCACAGTTTCCCACAAAATTCAAGAAAAAACACCACAAAATTCCCTAAATCTTCTCAAAACACAAGCAAATTCTAGAAAAATATCCCACCAAATCTCCACAAATTCCCACAAAATACATGAGAAATCCCTCAAGATCCCTAAATCGCCTCAATATCCCACAAAATCACACAAAAATCCCACAAAACCTCCACAAGTTTCCACAAAATCTAAGAAAAATTCCTCAAAATTCTTCAAGTCTCCTCAGAATCCCACACAATTCCAGAAAAAACACACAAAATTCCAGAGAAGTCCCACAAAACTCCCTAAATCATTTCAAAACCCTACCAATTCACAGGAATGTCCCACAAAATCTCCACCAATTCCCAGAACATCCCACAAAAATCTCACAAAAATCCCTAAATCTTCTGAAAACTCGACCAAATTCCAGAAACGCCCCATAAAATCAGCACAGTTTCCCACAAAATTCAAGAAAAAACACCACAAAATTCCCTAAATCTTCTCAAAACACAACCAAATTCTAGAAAAATATCCCACCAAATCTCCACAAATTCCCACAAAATACATGAGAAATCCCTCAAGATCCCTAAATCGCCTCAATATCCCACAAAATCCCACAAAAATCCCACAAAACCTCCACAAGTTTCCACAAAATCTAAGAAAAATTCCTCAAAATTCTTCAAGTCTCCTCAGAATCCCACACAATTCCAGAAAAAACACACAAAATTCCAGACAAGTCCCACAAAACTCCCTAAATCATTTCAAAACCCTACCAATTCACAGGAATGTCCCACAAAATCTCCACCAATTCCCAGAACATCCCACAAAAATCTCACAAAAATCCCTAAATCTTCTGAAAACTCGACCAAATTCCAGAAACGCCCCATAAAATCAGCACAGTTTCCCACAAAATTCAAGAAAAAACACCACACAATTCCCTAAATCTTCTCAAAACACAACCAAATTCTAGAAAAATATCCCACCAAATCTCCACAAATTCCCACAAAATACATGAGAAATCCCTCAAGATCCCTAAATCGCCTCAATATCCCACAAAATCACACAAAAATCAGACAAAACCTCCACAAGTTTCCACAAAATCTAAGAAAAATTCCTCAAAATTCTTCAAGTCTCCTCAGAATCCCACACAATTCCAGAAAAAACACACAAAATTCCAGAGAAGTCCCACAAAACTCCCTAAATCATTTCAAAACCCTACCAATTCACAGGAATGTCCCACAAAATCTCCACCAATTCCCAGAACATCCCACAAAAATCTCACAAAAATCCCTAAATCTTCTGAAAACTCGACCAAATTCCAGAAACGCCCCATAAAATCAGCACAGTTTCCCACAAAATTCAAGAAAAAACACCACAAAATTCCCTAAATCTTCTCAAAACACAACCAAATTCTAGAAAAATATCCCACCAAATCTCCACAAATTCCCACAAAATACATGAGAAATCCCTCAAGATCCCTAAATCGCCTCAATATCCCACAAAATCACACAAAAATCCCACAAAACCTCCACAAGTTTCCACAAAATCTAAGAAAAATTCCTCAAAATTCTTCAAGTCTCCTCAGAATCCCACACAATTCCAGAAAAAACACACAAAATTCCAGAGAAGTCCCACAAAACTCCCTAAATCATTTCAAAACCCTACCAATTCACAGGAATGTCCCACAAAATCTCCACCAATTCCCAGAACATCCCACAAAAATCTCGCAAAAATCCCTAAATCTTCTGAAAACTCGACCAAATTCCAGAAACGCCCCATAAAATCAGCACAGTTTCCCACAAAATTCAAGAAAAAACACCACAAAATTCCCTAAATCTTCTCAAAACACAACCAAATTCTAGAAAAATATCCCACCAAATCTCCACAAATTCCCACAAAATACATGAGAAATCCCTCAAGATCCCTAAATCGCCTCAATATCCCACAAAATCACACAAAAATCCCACAAAACCTCCACAAGTTTCCACAAAATCTAAGAAAAATTCCTCAAAATTCTTCAAGTCTCCTCAAAACCACACAATTCCAGAAAAAACACACAAAATTCCAGAGAAGTCCCACAAAACTCCCTAAATCATTTCAAAACCCTACCAATTCACAGGAATGTCCCACAAAATCTCCACCAATTCCCAGAACATCCCACAAAAATCCCACAAAAATCCCTAAATCTTCTGAAAACTCAACCAAATTCCAGAAATGCCCCATAAAATCAGCACAGTTTCCCACAAAATTCAAGAAAAAACACCACAAAATTCCCTAAATCTTTTCAAAATACCACAAAATTCTTGAAAAGCCCCACCAAATTCCAGAAACATCCCACAAAATTTCCTCAATACCCAACAAAATCCCAGAAAAATCCCACAAAATTCCCTAAATCTTCTCAAAACACGGCCAAAATCCACAAAAATCCCATCAAATCTCCACAAATTCCCACAGAATACATGAAAAATCCCTGATAATTTCTCAGTTCTCTACAGAATCTCACCAAATTCCAGAAAAGTCCCTCAAAGTTCCACAAACATCCCACAAAATCTCCTCAATATCCAACAAAATCCCAGAAAAATCACACAAAATTCCCTAAATCTTCTCAAAACACGACTAAATTCTAGAAAAATGTCCCACCAAATCTCCAAAAAATCCCACAAAATACACAAAAAATCCCTCAAGATCCCGAAATCGCCTCAATATCTCACAAAATCCCACAAAAATCACACAAAACCTCCACAAGTTTCCACAAAATCTAAGAAAAATTCCTCAAAATTCTTCAAGTCTCCTCAAAACCACACAAAGTCCTTGAAAAGGCCCACCAAATTCCAGTAAAATCCCACAGATTCTCCACAAATTCCCACAAAATCTAAAACAAATTCCTCAAAATTCTTCAAGTCTCCTCAGAATCCCACACAATTCCAGAAAAAACACACAAAATTCCAGAGAAGTCCCACAAAACTCCCTAAATCATTTCAAAACCCTACCAATTCACAGGAATGTCCCACAAAATCTCCACCAATTCCCAGAACATCCCACAAAAATCTCACAAAAATCCCTAAATCTTCTGAAAACTCGACCAAATTCCAGAAACGCTCCATAAAATCAGCACAGTTTCCCACAAAATTCAAGAAAAAACACCACAAAATTCCCTAAATCTTCTCAAAACACAACCAAATTCTAGAAAAATATCCCACCAAATCTCCACAAATTCCCACAAAATACATGAGAAATCCCTCAAGATCCCTAAATCGCCTCAATATCCCACAAAATCACACAAAAATCCCACAAAACCTCCACAAGTTTCCACAAAATCTAAGAAAAATTCCTCAAAATTCTTCAAGTCTCCTCAGAATCCCACACAATTCCAGAAAAAACACACAAAATTCCAGAGAAGTCCCACAAAACTCCCTAAATCATTTCAAAACCCTACCAATTCACAGGAATGTCCCACAAAATCTCCACCAATTCCCAGAACAACCCACAAAAATCTCACAAAAATCCCTAAATCTTCTGAAAACTCGACCAAATTCCAGAAACGCCCCATAAAATCAGCACAGTTTCCCACAAAATTCAAGAAAAAACACCACAAAATTCCCTAAATCTTCTCAAAACACAACCAAATTCTAGAAAAATATCCCACCAAATCTCCACAAATTCCCACAAAATACATGAGAAATCCCTCAAGATCCCTAAATCGCCTCAATATCCCACAAAATCACACAAAAATCACACAAAACCTCCACAAGTTTCCACAAAATCTAAGAAAAATTCCTCAAAATTCTTCAAGTCTCCTCAGAATCCCACACAATTCCAGAAAAAACACACAAAATTCCAGAGAAGTCCCACAAAACTCCCTAAATCATTTCAAAACCCTACCAATTCACAGGAATGTCCCACAAAATCTCCACCAATTCCCAGAACATCCCACAAAAATCTCACAAAAATCCCTAAATCTTCTGAAAACTCGACCAAATTCCAGAAACGCCCCATAAAATCAGCACAGTTTCCCACAAAATTCAAGAAAAAACACCACAAAATTCCCTAAATCTTCTCAAAACACAAGCAAATTCTAGAAAAATATCCCACCAAATCTCCACAAATTCCCACAAAATACATGAGAAATCCCTCAAGATCCCTAAATCGCCTCAATATCCCACAAAATCACACAAAAATCCCACAAAACCTCCACAAGTTTCCACAAAATCTAAGAAAAATTCCTCAAAATTCTTCAAGTCTCCTCAGAATCCCACACAATTCCAGAAAAAACACACAAAATTCCAGAGAAGTCCCACAAAACTCCCTAAATCATTTCAAAACCCTACCAATTCACAGGAATGTCCCACAAAATCTCCACCAATTCCCAGAACATCCCACAAAAATCTCACAAAAATCCCTAAATCTTCTGAAAACTCGACCAAATTCCAGAAACGCCCCATAAAATCAGCACAGTTTCCCACAAAATTCAAGAAAAAACACCACAAAATTCCCTAAATCTTCTCAAAACACAACCAAATTCTAGAAAAATATCCCACCAAATCTCCACAAATTCCCACAAAATACATGAGAAATCCCTCAAGATCCCTAAATCGCCTCAATATCCCACAAAATCCCACAAAAATCCCACAAAACCTCCACAAGTTTCCACAAAATCTAAGAAAAATTCCTCAAAATTCTTCAAGTCTCCTCAGAATCCCACACAATTCCAGAAAAAACACACAAAATTCCAGACAAGTCCCACAAAACTCCCTAAATCATTTCAAAACCCTACCAATTCACAGGAATGTCCCACAAAATCTCCACCAATTCCCAGAACATCCCACAAAAATCTCACAAAAATCCCTAAATCTTCTGAAAACTCGACCAAATTCCAGAAACGCCCCATAAAATCAGCACAGTTTCCCACAAAATTCAAGAAAAAACACCACAAAATTCCCTAAATCTTCTCAAAACACAACCAAATTCTAGAAAAATATCCCACCAAATCTCCACAAATTCCCACAAAATACATGAGAAATCCCTCAAGATCCCTAAATCGCCTCAATATCCCACAAAATCACACAAAAATCCCACAAAACCTCCACAAGTTTCCACAAAATCTAAGAAAAATTCCTCAAAATTCTTCAAGTCTCCTCAGAATCCCACACAATTCCAGAAAAAACACACAAAATTCCAGAGAAGTCCCACAAAACTCCCTAAATCATTTCAAAACCCTACCAATTCACAGGAATGTCCCACAAAATCTCCACCAATTCCCAGAACATCCCACAAAAATCTCGCAAAAATCCCTAAATCTTCTGAAAACTCGACCAAATTCCAGAAACGCCCCATAAAATCAGCACAGTTTCCCACAAAATTCAAGAAAAAACACCACAAAATTCCCTAAATCTTCTCAAAACACAACCAAATTCTAGAAAAATATCCCACCAAATCTCCACAAATTCCCACAAAATACATGAGAAATCCCTCAAGATCCCTAAATCGCCTCAATATCCCACAAAATCACACAAAAATCCCACAAAACCTCCACAAGTTTCCACAAAATCTAAGAAAAATTCCTCAAAATTCTTCAAGTCTCCTCAAAACCACACAATTCCAGAAAAAACACACAAAATTCCAGAGAAGTCCCACAAAACTCCCTAAATCATTTCAAAACCCTACCAATTCACAGGAATGTCCCACAAAATCTCCACCAATTCCCAGAACATCCCACAAAAATCCCACAAAAATCCCTAAATCTTCTGAAAACTCAACCAAATTCCAGAAATGCCCCATAAAATCAGCACAGTTTCCCACAAAATTCAAGAAAAAACACCACAAAATTCCCTAAATCTTTTCAAAATACCACAAAATTCTTGAAAAGCCCCACCAAATTCCAGAAACATCCCACAAAATTTCCTCAATACCCAACAAAATCCCAGAAAAATCCCACAAAATTCCCTAAATCTTCTCAAAACACGGCCAAAATCCACAAAAATCCCATCAAATCTCCACAAATTCCCACAGAATACATGAAAAATCCCTGATAATTTCTCAGTTCTCTACAGAATCTCACCAAATTCCAGAAAAGTCCCTCAAAGTTCCACAAACATCCCACAAAATCTCCTCAATATCCAACAAAATCCCAGAAAAATCACACAAAATTCCCTAAATCTTCTCAAAACACGACTAAATTCTAGAAAAATGTCCCACCAAATCTCCAAAAAATCCCACAAAATACACAAAAAATCCCTCAAGATCCCGAAATCGCCTCAATATCTCACAAAATCCCACAAAAATCACACAAAACCTCCACAAGTTTCCACAAAATCTAAGAAAAATTCCTCAAAATTCTTCAAGTCTCCTCAAAACCACACAAAGTCCTTGAAAAGGCCCACCAAATTCCAGTAAAATCCCACAGATTCTCCACAAATTCCCACAAAATCTAAAACAAATTCCTCAAAATTCTTCAAGTCTCCTCAGAATCCCACACAATTCCAGAAAAAACACACAAAATTCCAGAGAAGTCCCACAAAACTCCCTAAATCATTTCAAAACCCTACCAATTCACAGGAATGTCCCACAAAATCTCCACCAATTCCCAGAACATCCCACAAAAATCTCACAAAAATCCCTAAATCTTCTGAAAACTCGACCAAATTCCAGAAACGCTCCATAAAATCAGCACAGTTTCCCACAAAATTCAAGAAAAAACACCACAAAATTCCCTAAATCTTCTCAAAACACAACCAAATTCTAGAAAAATATCCCACCAAATCTCCACAAATTCCCACAAAATACATGAGAAATCCCTCAAGATCCCTAAATCGCCTCAATATCCCACAAAATCACACAAAAATCCCACAAAACCTCCACAAGTTTCCACAAAATCTAAGAAAAATTCCTCAAAATTCTTCAAGTCTCCTCAGAATCCCACACAATTCCAGAAAAAACCCACAAAATTCCAGAGAAGTCCCACAAAACTCCCTAAATCATTTCAAAACCCTACCAATTCACAGGAATGTCCCACAAAATCTCCACCAATTCCCAGAACATCCCACAAAAATCTCACAAAAATCCCTAAATCTTCTGAAAACTCGACCAAATTCCAGAAACGCCCCATAAAATCAGCACAGTTTCCCACAAAATTCAAGAAAAAACACCACAAAATTCCCTAAATCTTCTCAAAACACAACCAAATTCTAGAAAAATATCCCACCAAATCTCCACAAATTCCCACAAAATACATGAGAAATCCCTCAAGATCCCTAAATCGCCTCAATATCCCACAAAATCACACAAAAATCCCACAAAACCTCCACAAGTTTCCACAAAATCTAAGAAAAATTCCTCAAAATTCTTCAAGTCTCCTCAGAATCCCACACAATTCCAGAAAAAACACACAAAATTCCAGAGAAGTCCCACAAAACTCCCTAAATCATTTCAAAACCCTACCAATTCACAGGAATGTCCCACAAAATCTCCACCAATTCCCAGAACATCCCACAAAAATCTCACAAAAATCCCTAAATCTTCTGAAAACTCGACCAAATTCCAGAAACGCCCCATAAAATCAGCACAGTTTCCCACAAAATTTAAGAAAAAACACCACATAATTCCCTAAATCTTCTCAAAACACAACCAAATTCTAGAAAAATATCCCACCAAATCTCCACAAATTCCCACAAAATACATGAGAAATCCCTCAAGATCCCTAAATCGCGTCAATATCCCACAAAATCACACAAAAATCACACAAAACCTCCACAAGTTTCCACAAAATCTAAGAAAAATTCCTCAAAATTCTTCAAGTCTCCTCAGAATCCCACACAATTCCAGAAAAAACACACAAAATTCCAGAGAAGTCCCACAAAACTCCCTAAATCATTTCAAAACCCTACCAATTCACAGGAATGTCCCACAAAATCTCCACCAATTCCCAGAACATCCCACAAAAATCTCACAAAAATCCCTAAATCTTCTGAAAACTCGACCAAATTCCAGAAACGCCCCATAAAATCAGCACAGTTTCCCACAAAATTTAAGAAAAAACACCACAAAATTCTCTAAATCTTCTCAAAACACAACCAAATTCTAGAAAAATATCCCACCAAATCTCCACAAATTCCCACAAAATACATGAGAAATCCCTCAAGATCCCTAAATCGCCTCAATATCCCACAAAATCACACAAAAATCCCACAAAACCTCCACAAGTTTCCACAAAATCTAAGAAAAATTCCTCAAAATTCTTCAAGTCTCCTCAGAATCCCACACAATTCCAGAAAAAACACACAAAATTCCAGAGAAGTCCCACAAAACTCCCTAAATCATTTCAAAACCCTACCAATTCACAGGAATGTCCCACAAAATCTCCACCAATTCCCAGAACATCCCACAAAAATCCCACAAAAATCCCTAAATCTTCTGAAAACTCAACCAAATTCCAGAAATGCCCCATAAAATCAGCACAGTTTCCCACAAAATTCAAGAAAAAACACCACAAAATTCCCTAAATCTTTTCAAAATACCACAAAATTCTTGAAAAGCCCCACCAAATTCCAGAAACATCCCACAAAATTTCCTCAATACCCAACAAAATCCCAGAAAAATCACACAAAATTCCCTAAATCTTCTCAAAACACGGCCAAAATCCACAAAAATCCCATCAAATCTCCACAAATTCCCACAGAATACATGAAAAATCCCTGATAATTCGTCAGTTCTCTACAGAATCTCACCAAATTCCAGAAAAGTCCCTCAAAGTTCCACAAGCATCCCACAAAATCTCCTCAATATCCAACAAAATCCCAGAAAAATCACACAAAATTCCCTAAATCTTCTCAAAACACGACTAAATTCTAGAAAAATGTCCCACCAAATCTCCACAAAATCCCACAAAATACACGAAAAATCCCTCAAGATCCCGAAATCGCCTCAATATCCCACAAAATCCCACAAAAATCACACAAAACCTCCACAAGTTTCCACAAAATCTAAGAAAAATTCCTCAAAATTCTTCAAGTCTCCTCAAAACCACACAAAGTCCTTGAAAAGGCCCACCAAATTCCAGTAAAATCCCACAGATTCTCCACAAATTCTCACAAAATCTAAAACAAATTCCTCAAAATTCTTCAAGTCTCCTCAGAATCCCACACAATTCCAGAAAAAACACACAAAATTCCAGAGAAGTCCCACAAAACTCCCTAAATCATTTCAAAACCCTACCAATTCACAGGAATGTCCCACAAAATCTCCACCAATTCCCAGAACATCCCACAAAAATCTCACAAAAATCCCTAAATCTTCTGAAAACTCGACCAAATTCCAGAAACGCCCCATAAAATCAGCACAGTTTCCCACAAAATTCAAGAAAAAACACCACAAAATTCCCTAAATCTTCTCAAAACACAACCAAATTCTAGAAAAATATCCCACCAAATCTCCACAAATTCCCACAAAATACATGAGAAATCCCTCAAGATCCCTAAATCGCCTCAATATCCCACAAAATCACACAAAAATCACACAAAACCTCCACAAGTTTCCACAAAATCTAAGAAAAATTCCTCAAAATTCTTCAAGTCTCCTCAGAATCCCACACAATTCCAGAAAAAACACACAAAATTCCAGAGAAGTCCCACAAAACTCCCTAAATCATTTCAAAACCCTACCAATTCACAGGAATGTCCCACAAAATCTCCACCAATTCCCAGAACATCCCACAAAAATCCCACAAAAATCCCTAAATCTTCTGAAAACTCAACCAAATTCCAGAAATGCCCCATAAAATCAGCACAGTTTCCCACAAAATTCAAGAAAAAACACCACAAAATTCCCTAAATCTTTTCAAAATACCACAAAATTCTTGAAAAGCCCCACCAAATTCCAGAAACATCCCACAAAATTTCCTCAATACCCAACAAAATCCCAGAAAAATCCCACAAAATTCCCTAAATCTTCTCAAAACACGGCCAAAATCCACAAAAATCCCATCAAATCTCCACAAATTCCCACAGAATACATGAAAAATCCCTGATAATTTCTCAGTTCTCTACAGAATCTCACCAAATTCCAGAAAAGTCCCTCAAAGTTCCACAAACATCCCACAAAATCTCCTCAATATCCAACAAAATCCCAGAAAAATCACACAAAATTCCCTAAATCTTCTCAAAACACGACTAAATTCTAGAAAAATGTCCCACCAAATCTCCAAAAAATCCCACAAAATACACAAAAAATCCCTCAAGATCCCGAAATCGCCTCAATATCTCACAAAATCCCACAAAAATCACACAAAACCTCCACAAGTTTCCACAAAATCTAAGAAAAATTCCTCAAAATTCTTCAAGTCTCCTCAAAACCACACAAAGTCCTTGAAAAGGCCCACCAAATTCCAGTAAAATCCCACAGATTCTCCACAAATTCCCACAAAATCTAAAACAAATTCCTCAAAATTCTTCAAGTCTCCTCAGAATCCCACACAATTCCAGAAAAAACACACAAAATTCCAGAGAAGTCCCACAAAACTCCCTAAATCATTTCAAAACCCTACCAATTCACAGGAATGTCCCACAAAATCTCCACCAATTCCCAGAACATCCCACAAAAATCTCACAAAAATCCCTAAATCTTCTGAAAACTCGACCAAATTCCAGAAACGCTCCATAAAATCAGCACAGTTTCCCACAAAATTCAAGAAAAAACACCACAAAATTCCCTAAATCTTCTCAAAACACAACCAAATTCTAGAAAAATATCCCACCAAATCTCCACAAATTCCCACAAAATACATGAGAAATCCCTCAAGATCCCTAAATCGCCTCAATATCCCACAAAATCACACAAAAATCCCACAAAACCTCCACAAGTTTCCACAAAATCTAAGAAAAATTCCTCAAAATTCTTCAAGTCTCCTCAGAATCCCACACAATTCCAGAAAAAACACACAAAATTCCAGAGAAGTCCCACAAAACTCCCTAAATCATTTCAAAACCCTACCAATTCACAGGAATGTCCCACAAAATCTCCACCAATTCCCAGAACAACCCACAAAAATCTCACAAAAATCCCTAAATCTTCTGAAAACTCGACCAAATTCCAGAAACGCCCCATAAAATCAGCACAGTTTCCCACAAAATTCAAGAAAAAACACCACAAAATTCCCTAAATCTTCTCAAAACACAACCAAATTCTAGAAAAATATCCCACCAAATCTCCACAAATTCCCACAAAATACATGAGAAATCCCTCAAGATCCCTAAATCGCCTCAATATCCCACAAAATCACACAAAAATCCCACAAAACCTCCACAAGTTTCCACAAAATCTAAGAAAAATTCCTCAAAATTCTTCAAGTCTCCTCAGAATCCCACACAATTCCAGAAAAAACACACAAAATTCCAGAGAAGTCCCACAAAACTCCCTAAATCATTTCAAAACCCTACCAATTCACAGGAATGTCCCACAAAATCTCCACCAATTCCCAGAACATCCCACAAAAATCTCACAAAAATCCCTAAATCTTCTGAAAACTCGACCAAATTCCAGAAACGCCCCATAAAATCAGCACAGTTTCCCACAAAATTCAAGAAAAAACACCACAAAATTCCCTAAATCTTCTCAAAACACAACCAAATTCTAGAAAAATATCCCACCAAATCTCCACAAATTCCCACAAAATACATGAGAAATCCCTCAAGATCCCTAAATCGCCTCAATATCCCACAAAATCACACAAAAATCCCACAAAACCTCCACAAGTTTCCACAAAATCTAAGAAAAATTCCTCAAAATTCTTCAAGTCTCCTCAGAATCCCACACAATTCCAGAAAAAACACACAAAATTCCAGAGAAGTCCCACAAAACTCCCTAAATCATTTCAAAACCCTACCAATTCACAGGAATGTCCCACAAAATCTCCACCAATTCCCAGAACATCCCACAAAAATCTCACAAAAATCCCTAAATCTTCTGAAAACTCGACCAAATTCCAGAAACGCCCCATAAAATCAGCACAGTTTCCCACAAAATTCAAGAAAAAACACCACAAAATTCCCTAAATCTTCTCAAAACACAACCAAATTCTAGAAAAATATCCCACCAAATCTCCACAAATTCCCACAAAATACATGAGAAATCCCTCAAGATCCCTAAATCGCCTCAATATCCCACAAAATCACACAAAAATCCCACAAAACCTCCACAAGTTTCCACAAAATCTAAGAAAAATTCCTCAAAATTCTTCAAGTCTCCTCAGAATCCCACACAATTCCAGAAAAAACACACAAAATTCCAGAGAAGTCCCACAAAACTCCCTAAATCATTTCAAAACCCTACCAATTCACAGGAATGTCCCACAAAATCTCCACCAATTCCCAGAACATCCCACAAAAATCTCACAAAAATCCCTAAATCTTCTGAAAACTCGACCAAATTCCAGAAACGCCCCATAAAATCAGCACAGTTTCCCACAAAATTTAAGAAAAAACACCACATAATTCCCTAAATCTTCTCAAAACACAACCAAATTCTAGAAAAATATCCCACCAAATCTCCACAAATTCCCACAAAATACATGAGAAATCCCTCAAGATCCCTAAATCGCCTCAATATCCCACAAAATCACACAAAAATCACACAAAACCTCCACAAGTTTCCACAAAATCTAAGAAAAATTCCTCAAAATTCTTCAAGTCTCCTCAGAATCCCACACAATTCCAGAAAAAACACACAAAATTCCAGAGAAGTCCCACAAAACTCCCTAAATCATTTCAAAACCCTACCAATTCACAGGAATGTCCCACAAAATCTCCACCAATTCCCAGAACATCCCACAAAAATCTCACAAAAATCCCTAAATCTTCTGAAAACTCGACCAAATTCCAGAAACGCCCCATAAAATCAGCACAGTTTCCCACAAAATTTAAGAAAAAACACCACAAAATTCTCTAAATCTTCTCAAAACACAACCAAATTCTAGAAAAATATCCCACCAAATCTCCACAAATTCCCACAAAATACATGAGAAATCCCTCAAGATCCCTAAATCGCCTCAATATCCCACAAAATCACACAAAAATCCCACAAAACCTCCACAAGTTTCCACAAAATCTAAGAAAAATTCCTCAAAATTCTTCAAGTCTCCTCAGAATCCCACACAATTCCAGAAAAAACACACAAAATTCCAGAGAAGTCCCACAAAACTCCCTAAATCATTTCAAAACCCTACCAATTCACAGGAATGTCCCACAAAATCTCCACCAATTCCCAGAACATCCCACAAAAATCTCACAAAAATCCCTAAATCTTCTGAAAACTCGACCAAATTCCAGAAACGCCCCATAAAATCAGCACAGTTTCCCACAAAATTCAAGAAAAAACACCACACAATTCCCTAAATCTTCTCAAAACACAACCAAATTCTAGAAAAATATCCCACCAAATCTCCACAAATTCCCACAAAATACATGAGAAATCCCTCAAGATCCCTAAATCGCCTCAATATCCCACAAAATCACACAAAAATCCCACAAAACCTCCACAAGTTTCCACAAAATCTAAGAAAAATTCCTCAAAATTCTTCAAGTCTCCTCAGAATCCCACACAATTCCAGAAAAAACACACAAAATTCCAGAGAAGTCCCACAAAACTCCCTAAATCATTTCAAAACCCTACCAATTCACAGGAATGTCCCACAAAATCTCCACCAATTCCCAGAACATCCCACAAAAATCCCACAAAAATCCCTAAATCTTCTGAAAACTCAACCAAATTCCAGAAATGCCCCATAAAATCAGCACAGTTTCCCACAAAATTCAAGAAAAAACACCACAAAATTCCCTAAATCTTTTCAAAATACCACAAAATTCTTGAAAAGCCCCACCAAATTCCAGAAACATCCCACAAAATTTCCTCAATACCCAACAAAATCCCAGAAAAATCCCACAAAATTCCCTAAATCTTCTCAAAACACGGCCAAAATCCACAAAAATCCCATCAAATCTCCACAAATTCCCACAGAATACATGAAAAATCCCTGATAATTTCTCAGTTCTCTACAGAATCTCACCAAATTCCAGAAAAGTCCCTCAAAGTTCCACAAACATCCCACAAAATCTCCTCAATATCCAACAAAATCCCAGAAAAATCACACAAAATTCCCTAAATCTTCTCAAAACACGACTAAATTCTAGAAAAATGTCCCACCAAATCTCCAAAAAATCCCACAAAATACACAAAAAATCCCTCAAGATCCCGAAATCGCCTCAATATCTCACAAAATCCCACAAAAATCACACAAAACCTCCACAAGTTTCCACAAAATCTAAGAAAAATTCCTCAAAATTCTTCAAGTCTCCTCAAAACCACACAAAGTCCTTGAAAAGGCCCACCAAATTCCAGTAAAATCCCACAGATTCTCCACAAATTCCCACAAAATCTAAAACAAATTCCTCAAAATTCTTCAAGTCTCCTCAGAATCCCACACAATTCCAGAAAAAACACACAAAATTCCAGACAAGTCCCACAAAACTCCCTAAATCATTTCAAAACCCTACCAATTCACAGGAATGTCCCACAAAATCTCCACCAATTCCCAGAACATCCCACAAAAATCTCACAAAAATCCCTAAATCTTCTGAAAACTCGACCAAATTCCAGAAACGCTCCATAAAATCAGCACAGTTTCCCACAAAATTCAAGAAAAAACACCACAAAATTCCCTAAATCTTCTCAAAACACAACCAAATTCTAGAAAAATATCCCACCAAATCTCCACAAATTCCCACAAAATACATGAGAAATCCCTCAAGATCCCTAAATCGCCTCAATATCCCACAAAATCCCACAAAAATCCCACAAAACCTCCACAAGTTTCCACAAAATCTAAGAAAAATTCCTCAAAATTCTTCAAGTCTCCTCAGAATCCCACACAATTCCAGAAAAAACACACAAAATTCCAGAGAAGTCCCACAAAACTCCCTAAATCATTTCAAAACCCTACCAATTCACAGGAATGTCCCACAAAATCTCCACCAATTCCCAGAACATCCCACAAAAATCCCACAAAAATCCCTAAATCTTCTGAAAACTCAACCAAATTCCAGAAACGCCCCATAAAATCAGCACAGTTTCCCACAAAATTCAAGAAAAAACACCACAAAATTCCCTAAATCTTTTCAAAATACCACAAAATTCTTGAAAAGCCCCACCAAATTCCAGAAACATCCCACAAAATTTCCTCAATACCCAACAAAATCCCAGAAAAATCACACAAAATTCCCTAAATCTTCTCAAAACACGGCCAAAATCCACAAAAATCCCATCAAATCTCCACAAATTCCCACAGAATACATGAAAAATCCCTGATAATTTCTCAGTTCTCTACAGAATCTCACCAAATTCCAGAAAAGTCCCTCAAAGTTCCACAAACATCCCACAAAATCTCCTCAATATCCAACAAAATCCCAGAAAAATCACACAAAATTCCCTAAATCTTCTCAAAACACGACCAAATTCTAGAAAAATGTCCCACCAAATCTCCACAAAATCCCACAAAATACACGAAAAATCCCTCAAGATCCCGAAATCGCCTCAATATCCCACAAAATCCCACAAAAATCCCACAAAACCTCCACAAGTTTCCACAAAATCTAAGAAAAATTCCTCAAAATTCTTCAAGTCTCCTCAAAACCACACAAAGTCCTTGAAAAGGCCCACCAAATTCCAGTAAAATCCCACAGATTCTCCACAAATTCCCACAAAATCTAAAACAAATTCCTCAAAATTCTTCAAGTCTCCTCAGAATCCCACACAATTCCAGAAAAAACACACAAAATTCCAGAGAAGTCCCACAAAACTCCCTAAATCATTTCAAAACCCTACCAATTCACAGGAATGTCCCACAAAATCTCCACCAATTCCCAGAACATCCCACAAAAATCTCACAAAAATCCCTAAATCTTCTGAAAACTCGACCAAATTCCAGAAACGCTCCATAAAATCAGCACAGTTTCCCACAAAATTCAAGAAAAAACACCACAAAATTCCCTAAATCTTCTCAAAACACAACCAAATTCTAGAAAAATATCCCACCAAATCTCCACAAATTCCCACAAAATACATGAGAAATCCCTCAAGATCCCTAAATCGCCTCAATATCCCACAAAATCACACAAAAATCCCACAAAACCTCCACAAGTTTCCACAAAATCTAAGAAAAATTCCTCAAAATTCTTCAAGTCTCCTCAGAATCCCACACAATTCCAGAAAAAACACACAAAATTCCAGAGAAGTCCCACAAAACTCCCTAAATCATTTCAAAACCCTACCAATTCACAGGAATGTCCCACAAAATCTCCACCAATTCCCAGAACAACCCACAAAAATCTCACAAAAATCCCTAAATCTTCTGAAAACTCGACCAAATTCCAGAAACGCCCCATAAAATCAGCACAGTTTCCCACAAAATTCAAGAAAAAACACCACAAAATTCCCTAAATCTTCTCAAAACACAACCAAATTCTAGAAAAATATCCCACCAAATCTCCACAAATTCCCACAAAATACATGAGAAATCCCTCAAGATCCCTAAATCGCCTCAATATCCCACAAAATCACACAAAAATCCCACAAAACCTCCACAAGTTTCCACAAAATCTAAGAAAAATTCCTCAAAATTCTTCAAGTCTCCTCAGAATCCCACACAATTCCAGAAAAAACACACAAAATTCCAGAGAAGTCCCACAAAACTCCCTAAATCATTTCAAAACCCTACCAATTCACAGGAATGTCCCACAAAATCTCCACCAATTCCCAGAACATCCCACAAAAATCTCACAAAAATCCCTAAATCTTCTGAAAACTCGACCAAATTCCAGAAACGCCCCATAAAATCAGCACAGTTTCCCACAAAATTCAAGAAAAAACACCACAAAATTCCCTAAATCTTCTCAAAACACAACCAAATTCTAGAAAAATATCCCACCAAATCTCCACAAATTCCCACAAAATACATGAGAAATCCCTCAAGATCCCTAAATCGCCTCAATATCCCACAAAATCACACAAAAATCCCACAAAACCTCCACAAGTTTCCACAAAATCTAAGAAAAATTCCTCAAAATTCTTCAAGTCTCCTCAGAATCCCACACAATTCCAGAAAAAACACACAAAATTCCAGAGAAGTCCCACAAAACTCCCTAAATCATTTCAAAACCCTACCAATTCACAGGAATGTCCCACAAAATCTCCACCAATTCCCAGAACATCCCACAAAAATCTCACAAAAATCCCTAAATCTTCTGAAAACTCGACCAAATTCCAGAAACGCCCCATAAAATCAGCACAGTTTCCCACAAAATTCAAGAAAAAACACCACAAAATTCCCTAAATCTTCTCAAAACACAACCAAATTCTAGAAAAATATCCCACCAAATCTCCACAAATTCCCACAAAATACATGAGAAATCCCTCAAGATCCCTAAATCGCCTCAATATCCCACAAAATCACACAAAAATCCCACAAAACCTCCACAAGTTTCCACAAAATCTAAGAAAAATTCCTCAAAATTCTTCAAGTCTCCTCAGAATCCCACACAATTCCAGAAAAAACACACAAAATTCCAGAGAAGTCCCACAAAACTCCCTAAATCATTTCAAAACCCTACCAATTCACAGGAATGTCCCACAAAATCTCCACCAATTCCCAGAACATCCCACAAAAATCTCACAAAAATCCCTAAATCTTCTGAAAACTCGACCAAATTCCAGAAACGCCCCATAAAATCAGCACAGTTTCCCACAAAATTTAAGAAAAAACACCACATAATTCCCTAAATCTTCTCAAAACACAACCAAATTCTAGAAAAATATCCCACCAAATCTCCACAAATTCCCACAAAATACATGAGAAATCCCTCAAGATCCCTAAATCGCCTCAATATCCCACAAAATCACACAAAAATCACACAAAACCTCCACAAGTTTCCACAAAATCTAAGAAAAATTCCTCAAAATTCTTCAAGTCTCCTCAGAATCCCACACAATTCCAGAAAAAACACACAAAATTCCAGAGAAGTCCCACAAAACTCCCTAAATCATTTCAAAACCCTACCAATTCACAGGAATGTCCCACAAAATCTCCACCAATTCCCAGAACATCCCACAAAAATCTCACAAAAATCCCTAAATCTTCTGAAAACTCGACCAAATTCCAGAAACGCCCCATAAAATCAGCACAGTTTCCCACAAAATTTAAGAAAAAACACCACAAAATTCTCTAAATCTTCTCAAAACACAACCAAATTCTAGAAAAATATCCCACCAAATCTCCACAAATTCCCACAAAATACATGAGAAATCCCTCAAGATCCCTAAATCGCCTCAATATCCCACAAAATCACACAAAAATCCCACAAAACCTCCACAAGTTTCCACAAAATCTAAGAAAAATTCCTCAAAATTCTTCAAGTCTCCTCAGAATCCCACACAATTCCAGAAAAAACACACAAAATTCCAGAGAAGTCCCACAAAACTCCCTAAATCATTTCAAAACCCTACCAATTCACAGGAATGTCCCACAAAATCTCCACCAATTCCCAGAACATCCCACAAAAATCTCACAAAAATCCCTAAATCTTCTGAAAACTCGACCAAATTCCAGAAACGCCCCATAAAATCAGCACAGTTTCCCACAAAATTCAAGAAAAAACACCACACAATTCCCTAAATCTTCTCAAAACACAACCAAATTCTAGAAAAATATCCCACCAAATCTCCACAAATTCCCACAAAATACATGAGAAATCCCTCAAGATCCCTAAATCGCCTCAATATCCCACAAAATCACACAAAAATCCCACAAAACCTCCACAAGTTTCCACAAAATCTAAGAAAAATTCCTCAAAATTCTTCAAGTCTCCTCAGAATCCCACACAATTCCAGAAAAAACACACAAAATTCCAGAGAAGTCCCACAAAACTCCCTAAATCATTTCAAAACCCTACCAATTCACAGGAATGTCCCACAAAATCTCCACCAATTCCCAGAACATCCCACAAAAATCCCACAAAAATCCCTAAATCTTCTGAAAACTCAACCAAATTCCAGAAATGCCCCATAAAATCAGCACAGTTTCCCACAAAATTCAAGAAAAAACACCACAAAATTCCCTAAATCTTTTCAAAATACCACAAAATTCTTGAAAAGCCCCACCAAATTCCAGAAACATCCCACAAAATTTCCTCAATACCCAACAAAATCCCAGAAAAATCCCACAAAATTCCCTAAATCTTCTCAAAACACGGCCAAAATCCACAAAAATCCCATCAAATCTCCACAAATTCCCACAGAATACATGAAAAATCCCTGATAATTTCTCAGTTCTCTACAGAATCTCACCAAATTCCAGAAAAGTCCCTCAAAGTTCCACAAACATCCCACAAAATCTCCTCAATATCCAACAAAATCCCAGAAAAATCACACAAAATTCCCTAAATCTTCTCAAAACACGACTAAATTCTAGAAAAATGTCCCACCAAATCTCCAAAAAATCCCACAAAATACACAAAAAATCCCTCAAGATCCCGAAATCGCCTCAATATCTCACAAAATCCCACAAAAATCACACAAAACCTCCACAAGTTTCCACAAAATCTAAGAAAAATTCCTCAAAATTCTTCAAGTCTCCTCAAAACCACACAAAGTCCTTGAAAAGGCCCACCAAATTCCAGTAAAATCCCACAGATTCTCCACAAATTCCCACAAAATCTAAAACAAATTCCTCAAAATTCTTCAAGTCTCCTCAGAATCCCACACAATTCCAGAAAAAACACACAAAATTCCAGAGAAGTCCCACAAAACTCCCTAAATCATTTCAAAACCCTACCAATTCACAGGAATGTCCCACAAAATCTCCACCAATTCCCAGAACATCCCACAAAAATCTCACAAAAATCCCTAAATCTTCTGAAAACTCGACCAAATTCCAGAAACGCTCCATAAAATCAGCACAGTTTCCCACAAAATTCAAGAAAAAACACCACAAAATTCCCTAAATCTTCTCAAAACACAACCAAATTCTAGAAAAATATCCCACCAAATCTCCACAAATTCCCACAAAATACATGAGAAATCCCTCAAGATCCCTAAATCGCCTCAATATCCCACAAAATCACACAAAAATCCCACAAAACCTCCACAAGTTTCCACAAAATCTAAGAAAAATTCCTCAAAATTCTTCAAGTCTCCTCAGAATCCCACACAATTCCAGAAAAAACACACAAAATTCCAGAGAAGTCCCACAAAACTCCCTAAATCATTTCAAAACCCTACCAATTCACAGGAATGTCCCACAAAATCTCCACCAATTCCCAGAACAACCCACAAAAATCTCACAAAAATCCCTAAATCTTCTGAAAACTCGACCAAATTCCAGAAACGCCCCATAAAATCAGCACAGTTTCCCACAAAATTCAAGAAAAAACACCACAAAATTCCCTAAATCTTCTCAAAACACAACCAAATTCTAGAAAAATATCCCACCAAATCTCCACAAATTCCCACAAAATACATGAGAAATCCCTCAAGATCCCTAAATCGCCTCAATATCCCACAAAATCACACAAAAATCCCACAAAACCTCCACAAGTTTCCACAAAATCTAAGAAAAATTCCTCAAAATTCTTCAAGTCTCCTCAGAATCCCACACAATTCCAGAAAAAACACACAAAATTCCAGAGAAGTCCCACAAAACTCCCTAAATCATTTCAAAACCCTACCAATTCACAGGAATGTCCCACAAAATCTCCACCAATTCCCAGAACATCCCACAAAAATCTCACAAAAATCCCTAAATCTTCTGAAAACTCGACCAAATTCCAGAAACGCCCCATAAAATCAGCACAGTTTCCCACAAAATTCAAGAAAAAACACCACAAAATTCCCTAAATCTTCTCAAAACACAACCAAATTCTAGAAAAATATCCCACCAAATCTCCACAAATTCCCACAAAATACATGAGAAATCCCTCAAGATCCCTAAATCGCCTCAATATCCCACAAAATCACACAAAAATCCCACAAAACCTCCACAAGTTTCCACAAAATCTAAGAAAAATTCCTCAAAATTCTTCAAGTCTCCTCAGAATCCCACACAATTCCAGAAAAAACACACAAAATTCCAGAGAAGTCCCACAAAACTCCCTAAATCATTTCAAAACCCTACCAATTCACAGGAATGTCCCACAAAATCTCCACCAATTCCCAGAACATCCCACAAAAATCTCACAAAAATCCCTAAATCTTCTGAAAACTCGACCAAATTCCAGAAACGCCCCATAAAATCAGCACAGTTTCCCACAAAATTCAAGAAAAAACACCACAAAATTCCCTAAATCTTCTCAAAACACAACCAAATTCTAGAAAAATATCCCACCAAATCTCCACAAATTCCCACAAAATACATGAGAAATCCCTCAAGATCCCTAAATCGCCTCAATATCCCACAAAATCACACAAAAATCACACAAAACCTCCACAAGTTTCCACAAAATCTAAGAAAAATTCCTCAAAATTCTTCAAGTCTCCTCAGAATCCCACACAATTCCAGAAAAAACACACAAAATTCCAGAGAAGTCCCACAAAACTCCCTAAATCATTTCAAAACCCTACCAATTCACAGGAATGTCCCACAAAATCTCCACCAATTCCCAGAACATCCCACAAAAATCTCACAAAAATCCCTAAATCTTCTGAAAACTCGACCAAATTCCAGAAACGCCCCATAAAATCAGCACAGTTTCCCACAAAATTTAAGAAAAAACACCACATAATTCCCTAAATCTTCTCAAAACACAACCAAATTCTAGAAAAATATCCCACCAAATCTCCACAAATTCCCACAAAATACATGAGAAATCCCTCAAGATCCCTAAATCGCCTCAATATCCCACAAAATCACACAAAAATCCCACAAAACCTCCACAAGTTTCCACAAAATCTAAGAAAAATTCCTCAAAATTCTTCAAGTCTCCTCAGAATCCCACACAATTCCAGAAAAAACACACAAAATTCCAGAGAAGTCCCACAAAACTCCCTAAATCATTTCAAAACCCTACCAATTCACAGGAATGTCCCACAAAATCTCCACCAATTCCCAGAACATCCCACAAAAATCTCACAAAAATCCCTAAATCTTCTGAAAACTCGACCAAATTCCAGAAACGCCCCATAAAATCAGCACAGTTTCCCACAAAATTTAAGAAAAAACACCACAAAATTCTCTAAATCTTCTCAAAACACAACCAAATTCTAGAAAAATATCCCACCAAATCTCCACAAATTCCCACAAAATACATGAGAAATCCCTCAAGATCCCTAAATCGCCTCAATATCCCACAAAATCACACAAAAATCCCACAAAACCTCCACAAGTTTCCACAAAATCTAAGAAAAATTCCTCAAAATTCTTCAAGTCTCCTCAGAATCCCACACAATTCCAGAAAAAACACACAAAATTCCAGAGAAGTCCCACAAAACTCCCTAAATCATTTCAAAACCCTACCAATTCACAGGAATGTCCCACAAAATCTCCACCAATTCCCAGAACATCCCACAAAAATCTCACAAAAATCCCTAAATCTTCTGAAAACTCGACCAAATTCCAGAAACGCCCCATAAAATCAGCACAGTTTCCCACAAAATTCAAGAAAAAACACCACACAATTCCCTAAATCTTCTCAAAACACAACCAAATTCTAGAAAAATATCCCACCAAATCTCCACAAATTCCCACAAAATACATGAGAAATCCCTCAAGATCCCTAAATCGCCTCAATATCCCACAAAATCACACAAAAATCACACAAAACCTCCACAAGTTTCCACAAAATCTAAGAAAAATTCCTCAAAATTCTTCAAGTCTCCTCAGAATCCCACACAATTCCAGAAAAAACACACAAAATTCCAGAGAAGTCCCACAAAACTCCCTAAATCATTTCAAAACCCTACCAATTCACAGGAATGTCCCACAAAATCTCCACCAATTCCCAGAACATCCCACAAAAATCTCACAAAAATCCCTAAATCTTCTGAAAACTCGACCAAATTCCAGAAACGCCCCATAAAATCAGCACAGTTTCCCACAAAATTCAAGAAAAAACACCACAAAATTCCCTAAATCTTCTCAAAACACAACCAAATGCTAGAAAAATATCCCACCAAATCTCCACAAATTCCCACAAAATACATGAGAAATCCCTCAAGATCCCTAAATCGCCTCAATATCCCACAAAATCACACAAAAATCCCACAAAACCTCCACAAGTTTCCACAAAATCTAAGAAAAATTCCTCAAAATTCTTCAAGTCTCCTCAGAATCCCACACAATTCCAGAAAAAACACACAAAATTCCAGAGAAGTCCCACAAAACTCCCTAAATCATTTCAAAACCCTACCAATTCACAGGAATGTCCCACAAAATCTCCACCAATTCCCAGAACATCCCACAAAAATCTCACAAAAATCCCTAAATCTTCTGAAAACTCGACCAAATTCCAGAAACGCCCCATAAAATCAGCACAGTTTCCCACAAAATTCAAGAAAAAACACCACAAAATTCCCTAAATCTTCTCAAAACACAACCAAATTCTAGAAAAATATCCCACCAAATCTCCACAAATTCCCACAAAATACATGAGAAATCCCTCAAGATCCCTAAATCGCCTCAATATCCCACAAAATCACACAAAAATCCCACAAAACCTCCACAAGTTTCCACAAAATCTAAGAAAAATTCCTCAAAATTCTTCAAGTCTCCTCAGAATCCCACACAATTCCAGAAAAAACACACAAAATTCCAGAGAAGTCCCACAAAACTCCCTAAATCATTTCAAAACCCTACCAATTCACAGGAATGTCCCACAAAATCTCCACCAATTCCCAGAACATCCCACAAAAATCTCACAAAAATCCCTAAATCTTCTGAAAACTCGACCAAATTCCAGAAACGCCCCATAAAATCAGCACAGTTTCCCACAAAATTCAAGAAAAAACACCACAAAATTCCCTAAATCTTCTCAAAACACAACCAAATGCTAGAAAAATATCCCACCAAATCTCCACAAATTCCCACAAAATACATGAGAAATCCCTCAAGATCCCTAAATCGCCTCAATATCCCACAAAATCACACAAAAATCCCACAAAACCTCCACAAGTTTCCACAAAATCTAAGAAAAATTCCTCAAAATCCTTCAAGTCTCCTCAGAATCCCACACAATTCCAGAAAAAACACACAAAATTCCAGAGAAGTCCCACAAAACTCCCTAAATCATTTCAAAACCCTACCAATTCACAGGAATGTCCCACAAAATCTCCACCAATTCCCAGAACATCCCACAAAAATCTCACAAAAATCCCTAAATCTTCTGAAAACTCGACCAAATTCCAGAAACGCCCCATAAAATCAGCACAGTTTCCCACAAAATTCAAGAAAAAACACCACAAAATTCCCTAAATCTTCTCAAAACACAACCAAATTCTAGAAAAATATCCCACCAAATCTCCACAAATTCCCACAAAATACATGAGAAATCCCTCAAGATCCCTAAATCGCCTCAATATCCCACAAAATCACACAAAAATCACACAAAACCTCCACAAGTTTCCACAAAATCTAAGAAAAATTCCTCAAAATTCTTCAAGTCTCCTCAGAATCCCACACAATTCCAGAAAAAACACACAAAATTCCAGAGAAGTCCCACAAAACTCCCTAAATCATTTCAAAACCCTACCAATTCACAGGAATGTCCCACAAAATCTCCACCAATTCCCAGAACATCCCACAAAAATCTCACAAAAATCCCTAAATCTTCTGAAAACTCGACCAAATTCCAGAAACGCCCCATAAAATCAGCACAGTTTCCCACAAAATTCAAGAAAAAACACCACAAAATTCCCTAAATCTTCTCAAAACACAACCAAATTCTAGAAAAATATCCCACCAAATCTCCACAAATTCCCACAAAATACATGAGAAATCCCTCAAGATCCCTAAATCGCCTCAATATCCCACAAAATCACACAAAAATCCCACAAAACCTCCACAAGTTTCCACAAAATCTAAGAAAAATTCCTCAAAATTCTTCAAGTCTCCTCAGAATCCCACACAATTCCAGAAAAAACACACAAAATTCCAGAGAAGTCCCACAAAACTCCCTAAATCATTTCAAAACCCTACCAATTCACAGGAATGTCCCACAAAATCTCCACCAATTCCCAGAACATCCCACAAAAATCCCACAAAAATCCCTAAATCTTCTGAAAACTCAACCAAATTCCAGAAATGCCCCATAAAATCAGCACAGTTTCCCACAAAATTCAAGAAAAAACACCACAAAATTCCCTAAATCTTTTCAAAATACCACAAAATTCTTGAAAAGCCCCACCAAATTCCAGAAACATCCCACAAAATTTCCTCAATACCCAACAAAATCCCAGAAAAATCACACAAAATTCCCTAAATCTTCTCAAAACACGGCCAAAATCCACAAAAATCCCATCAAATCTCCACAAATTCCCACAGAATACATGAAAAATCCCTGATAATTCGTCAGTTCTCTACAGAATCTCACCAAATTCCAGAAAAGTCCCTCAAAGTTCCACAAGCATCCCACAAAATCTCCTCAATATCCAACAAAATCCCAGAAAAATCACACAAAATTCCCTAAATCTTCTCAAAACACGACTAAATTCTAGAAAAATGTCCCACCAAATCTCCACAAAATCCCACAAAATACACGAAAAATCCCTCAAGATCCCGAAATCGCCTCAATATCCCACAAAATCCCACAAAAATCACACAAAACCTCCACAAGTTTCCACAAAATCTAAGAAAAATTCCTCAAAATTCTTCAAGTCTCCTCAAAACCACACAAAGTCCTTGAAAAGGCCCACCAAATTCCAGTAAAATCCCACAGATTCTCCACAAATTCTCACAAAATCTAAAACAAATTCCTCAAAATTCTTCAAGTCTCCTCAGAATCCCACACAATTCCAGAAAAAACACACAAAATTCCAGAGAAGTCCCACAAAACTCCCTAAATCATTTCAAAACCCTACCAATTCACAGGAATGTCCCACAAAATCTCCACCAATTCCCAGAACATCCCACAAAAATCTCACAAAAATCCCTAAATCTTCTGAAAACTCGACCAAATTCCAGAAACGCCCCATAAAATCAGCACAGTTTCCCACAAAATTCAAGAAAAAACACCACAAAATTCCCTAAATCTTCTCAAAACACAACCAAATTCTAGAAAAATATCCCACCAAATCTCCACAAATTCCCACAAAATACATGAGAAATCCCTCAAGATCCCTAAATCGCCTCAATATCCCACAAAATCACACAAAAATCCCACAAAACCTCCACAAGTTTCCACAAAATCTAAGAAAAATTCCTCAAAATTCTTCAAGTCTCCTCAGAATCCCACACAATTCCAGAAAAAACACACAAAATTCCAGAGAAGTCCCACAAAACTCCCTAAATCATTTCAAAACCCTACCAATTCACAGGAATGTCCCACAAAATCTCCACCAATTCCCAGAACATCCCACAAAAATCCCACAAAAATCCCTAAATCTTCTGAAAACTCAACCAAATTCCAGAAATGCCCCATAAAATCAGCACAGTTTCCCACAAAATTCAAGAAAAAACACCACAAAATTCCCTAAATCTTTTCAAAATACCACAAAATTCTTGAAAAGCCCCACCAAATTCCAGAAACATCCCACAAAATTTCCTCAATACCCAACAAAATCCCAGAAAAATCCCACAAAATTCCCTAAATCTTCTCAAAACACGGCCAAAATCCACAAAAATCCCATCAAATCTCCACAAATTCCCACAGAATACATGAAAAATCCCTGATAATTTCTCAGTTCTCTACAGAATCTCACCAAATTCCAGAAAAGTCCCTCAAAGTTCCACAAACATCCCACAAAATCTCCTCAATATCCAACAAAATCCCAGAAAAATCACACAAAATTCCCTAAATCTTCTCAAAACACGACTAAATTCTAGAAAAATGTCCCACCAAATCTCCAAAAAATCCCACAAAATACACAAAAAATCCCTCAAGATCCCGAAATCGCCTCAATATCTCACAAAATCCCACAAAAATCACACAAAACCTCCACAAGTTTCCACAAAATCTAAGAAAAATTCCTCAAAATTCTTCAAGTCTCCTCAAAACCACACAAAGTCCTTGAAAAGGCCCACCAAATTCCAGTAAAATCCCACAGATTCTCCACAAATTCCCACAAAATCTAAAACAAATTCCTCAAAATTCTTCAAGTCTCCTCAGAATCCCACACAATTCCAGAAAAAACACACAAAATTCCAGAGAAGTCCCACAAAACTCCCTAAATCATTTCAAAACCCTACCAATTCACAGGAATGTCCCACAAAATCTCCACCAATTCCCAGAACATCCCACAAAAATCTCACAAAAATCCCTAAATCTTCTGAAAACTCGACCAAATTCCAGAAACGCCCCATAAAATCAGCACAGTTTCCCACAAAATTCAAGAAAAAACACCACAAAATTCCCTAAATCTTCTCAAAACACAACCAAATTCTAGAAAAATATCCCACCAAATCTCCACAAATTCCCACAAAATACATGAGAAATCCCTCAAGATCCCTAAATCGCCTCAATATCCCACAAAATCACACAAAAATCCCACAAAACCTCCACAAGTTTCCACAAAATCTAAGAAAAATTCCTCAAAATTCTTCAAGTCTCCTCAGAATCCCACACAATTCCAGAAAAAACACACAAAATTCCAGAGAAGTCCCACAAAACTCCCTAAATCATTTCAAAACCCTACCAATTCACAGGAATGTCCCACAAAATCTCCACCAGTTCCCAGAACAACCCACAAAAATCTCACAAAAATCCCTAAATCTTCTGAAAACTCGACCAAATTCCAGAAACGCCCCATAAAATCAGCACAGTTTCCCACAAAATTCAAGAAAAAACACCACAAAATTCCCTAAATCTTCTCAAAACACAACCAAATTCTAGAAAAATATCCCACCAAATCTCCACAAATTCCCACAAAATACACAAAAAATCCCTCAAGATCCCTAAATCGCCTCAATATCCCACAAAATCACACAAAAATCCCACAAAACCTCCACAAGTTTCCACAAAATCTAAGAAAAATTCCTCAAAATTCTTCAAGTCTCCTCAGAATCCCACACAATTCCAGAAAAAACACACAAAATTCCAGAGAAGTCCCACAAAACTCCCTAAATCATTTCAAAACCCTACCAATTCACAGGAATGTCCCACAAAATCTCCACTAATTCCCAGAACAACCCACAAAAATCTCACAAAAATCCCTAAATCTTCTGAAAACTCGACCAAATTCCAGAAACGCCCCATAAAATCAGCAGTTTCCCACAAAATTCAAGAAAAAACACCACAAAATTCCCTAAATCTTCTCAAAACACAACCAAATTCTAGAAAAATATCCCACCAAATCTCCACAAATTCCCACAAAATACATGAGAAATCCCTCAAGATCCCTAAATCGCCTCAATATCCCACAAAATCACACAAAAATCCCACAAAACCTCCACAAGTTTCCACAAAATCTAAGAAAAATTCCTCAAAATTCTTCAAGTCTCCTCAGAATCCCACACAATTCCAGAAAAAACACACAAAATTCCAGAGAAGTCCCACAAAACTCCCTAAATCATTTCAAAACCCTACCAATTCACAGGAATGTCCCACAAAATCTCCACCAATTCCCAGAACATCCCACAAAAATCTCACAAAAATCCCTAAATCTTCTGAAAACTCGACCAAATTCCAGAAACGCCCCATAAAATCAGCACAGTTTCCCACAAAATTTAAGAAAAAACACCACATAATTCCCTAAATCTTCTCAAAACACAACCAAATTCTAGAAAAATATCCCACCAAATCTCCACAAATTCCCACAAAATACATGAGAAATCCCTCAAGATCCCTAAATCGCCTCAATATCCCACAAAATCACACAAAAATCACACAAAACCTCCACAAGTTTCCACAAAATCTAAGAAAAATTCCTCAAAATTCTTCAAGTCTCCTCAGAATCCCACACAATTCCAGAAAAAACACACAAAATTCCAGAGAAGTCCCACAAAACTCCCTAAATCATTTCAAAACCCTACCAATTCACAGGAATGTCCCACAAAATCTCCACCAATTCCCAGAACATCCCACAAAAATCTCACAAAAATCCCTAAATCTTCTGAAAACTCGACCAAATTCCAGAAACGCCCCATAAAATCAGCACAGTTTCCCACAAAATTTAAGAAAAAACACCACAAAATTCTCTAAATCTTCTCAAAACACAACCAAATTCTAGAAAAATATCCCACCAAATCTCCACAAATTCCCACAAAATACATGAGAAATCCCTCAAGATCCCTAAATCGCCTCAATATCCCACAAAATCACACAAAAATCCCACAAAACCTCCACAAGTTTCCACAAAATCTAAGAAAAATTCCTCAAAATTCTTCAAGTCTCCTCAGAATCCCACACAATTCCAGAAAAAACACACAAAATTCCAGAGAAGTCCCACAAAACTCCCTAAATCATTTCAAAACCCTACCAATTCACAGGAATGTCCCACAAAATCTCCACCAATTCCCAGAACATCCCACAAAAATCCCACAAAAATCCCTAAATCTTCTGAAAACTCAACCAAATTCCAGAAATGCCCCATAAAATCAGCACAGTTTCCCACAAAATTCAAGAAAAAACACCACAAAATTCCCTAAATCTTTTCAAAATACCACAAAATTCTTGAAAAGCCCCACCAAATTCCAGAAACATCCCACAAAATTTCCTCAATACCCAACAAAATCCCAGAAAAATCACACAAAATTCCCTAAATCTTCTCAAAACACGGCCAAAATCCACAAAAATCCCATCAAATCTCCACAAATTCCCACAGAATACATGAAAAATCCCTGATAATTCGTCAGTTCTCTACAGAATCTCACCAAATTCCAGAAAAGTCCCTCAAAGTTCCACAAGCATCCCACAAAATCTCCTCAATATCCAACAAAATCCCAGAAAAATCACACAAAATTCCCTAAATCTTCTCAAAACACGACCAAATTCTAGAAAAATGTCCCACCAAATCTCCACAAAATCCCACAAAATACACGAAAAATCCCTCAAGATCCCGAAATCGCCTCAATATCCCACAAAATCCCACAAAAATCACACAAAACCTCCACAAGTTTCCACAAAATCTAAGAAAAATTCCTCAAAATTCTTCAAGTCTCCTCAAAACCACACAAAGTCCTTGAAAAGGCCCACCAAATTCCAGTAAAATCCCACAGATTCTCCACAAATTCTCACAAAATCTAAAACAAATTCCTCAAAATTCTTCAAGTCTCCTCAGAATCCCACACAATTCCAGAAAAAACACACAAAATTCCAGAGAAGTCCCACAAAACTCCCTAAATCATTTCAAAACCCTACCAATTCACAGGAATGTCCCACAAAATCTCCACCAATTCCCAGAACATCCCACAAAAATCTCACAAAAATCCCTAAATCTTCTGAAAACTCGACCAAATTCCAGAAACGCCCCATAAAATCAGCACAGTTTCCCACAAAATTCAAGAAAAAACACCACAAAATTCCCTAAATCTTCTCAAAACACAACCAAATTCTAGAAAAATATCCCACCAAATCTCCACAAATTCCCACAAAATACATGAGAAATCCCTCAAGATCCCTAAATCGCCTCAATATCCCACAAAATCACACAAAAATCCCACAAAACCTCCACAAGTTTCCACAAAATCTAAGAAAAATTCCTCAAAATTCTTCAAGTCTCCTCAGAATCCCACACAATTCCAGAAAAAACACACAAAATTCCAGAGAAGTCCCACAAAACTCCCTAAATCATTTCAAAACCCTACCAATTCACAGGAATGTCCCACAAAATCTCCACCAATTCCCAGAACATCCCACAAAAATCCCACAAAAATCCCTAAATCTTCTGAAAACTCAACCAAATTCCAGAAACGCCCCATAAAATCAGCACAGTTTCCCACAAAATTTAAGAAAAAACACCACATAATTCCCTAAATCTTCTCAAAACACAACCAAATTCTAGAAAAATATCCCACCAAATCTCCACAAATTCCCACAAAATACATGAGAAATCCCTCAAGATCCCTAAATCGCCTCAATATCCCACAAAATCACACAAAAATCACACAAAACCTCCACAAGTTTCCACAAAATCTAAGAAAAATTCCTCAAAATTCTTCAAGTCTCCTCAGAATCCCACACAATTCCAGAAAAAACACACAAAATTCCAGAGAAGTCCCACAAAACTCCCTAAATCATTTCAAAACCCTACCAATTCACAGGAATGTCCCACAAAATCTCCACCAATTCCCAGAACATCCCACAAAAATCTCACAAAAATCCCTAAATCTTCTGAAAACTCGACCAAATTCCAGAAACGCCCCATAAAATCAGCACAGTTTCCCACAAAATTTAAGAAAAAACACCACAAAATTCTCTAAATCTTCTCAAAACACAACCAAATTCTAGAAAAATATCCCACCAAATCTCCACAAATTCCCACAAAATACATGAGAAATCCCTCAAGATCCCTAAATCGCCTCAATATCCCACAAAATCACACAAAAATCCCACAAAACCTCCACAAGTTTCCACAAAATCTAAGAAAAATTCCTCAAAATTCTTCAAGTCTCCTCAGAATCCCACACAATTCCAGAAAAAACACACAAAATTCCAGAGAAGTCCCACAAAACTCCCTAAATCATTTCAAAACCCTACCAATTCACAGGAATGTCCCACAAAATCTCCACCAATTCCCAGAACATCCCACAAAAATCTCACAAAAATCCCTAAATCTTCTGAAAACTCGACCAAATTCCAGAAACGCCCCATAAAATCAGCACAGTTTCCCACAAAATTCAAGAAAAAACACCACACAATTCCCTAAATCTTCTCAAAACACAACCAAATTCTAGAAAAATATCCCACCAAATCTCCACAAATTCCCACAAAATACATGAGAAATCCCTCAAGATCCCTAAATCGCCTCAATATCCCACAAAATCACACAAAAATCCCACAAAACCTCCACAAGTTTCCACAAAATCTAAGAAAAATTCCTCAAAATTCTTCAAGTCTCCTCAGAATCCCACACAATTCCAGAAAAAACACACAAAATTCCAGAGAAGTCCCACAAAACTCCCTAAATCATTTCAAAACCCTACCAATTCACAGGAATGTCCCACAAAATCTCCACCAATTCCCAGAACATCCCACAAAAATCCCACAAAAATCCCTAAATCTTCTGAAAACTCAACCAAATTCCAGAAATGCCCCATAAAATCAGCACAGTTTCCCACAAAATTCAAGAAAAAACACCACAAAATTCCCTAAATCTTTTCAAAATACCACAAAATTCTTGAAAAGCCCCACCAAATTCCAGAAACATCCCACAAAATTTCCTCAATACCCAACAAAATCCCAGAAAAATCCCACAAAATTCCCTAAATCTTCTCAAAACACGGCCAAAATCCACAAAAATCCCATCAAATCTCCACAAATTCCCACAGAATACATGAAAAATCCCTGATAATTTCTCAGTTCTCTACAGAATCTCACCAAATTCCAGAAAAGTCCCTCAAAGTTCCACAAACATCCCACAAAATCTCCTCAATATCCAACAAAATCCCAGAAAAATCACACAAAATTCCCTAAATCTTCTCAAAACACGACTAAATTCTAGAAAAATGTCCCACCAAATCTCCAAAAAATCCCACAAAATACACAAAAAATCCCTCAAGATCCCGAAATCGCCTCAATATCTCACAAAATCCCACAAAAATCACACAAAACCTCCACAAGTTTCCACAAAATCTAAGAAAAATTCCTCAAAATTCTTCAAGTCTCCTCAAAACCACACAAAGTCCTTGAAAAGGCCCACCAAATTCCAGTAAAATCCCACAGATTCTCCACAAATTCCCACAAAATCTAAAACAAATTCCTCAAAATTCTTCAAGTCTCCTCAGAATCCCACACAATTCCAGAAAAAACACACAAAATTCCAGAGAAGTCCCACAAAACTCCCTAAATCATTTCAAAACCCTACCAATTCACAGGAATGTCCCACAAAATCTCCACCAATTCCCAGAACATCCCACAAAAATCTCACAAAAATCCCTAAATCTTCTGAAAACTCGACCAAATTCCAGAAACGCTCCATAAAATCAGCACAGTTTCCCACAAAATTCAAGAAAAAACACCACAAAATTCCCTAAATCTTCTCAAAACACAACCAAATTCTAGAAAAATATCCCACCAAATCTCCACAAATTCCCACAAAATACATGAGAAATCCCTCAAGATCCCTAAATCGCCTCAATATCCCACAAAATCACACAAAAATCCCACAAAACCTCCACAAGTTTCCACAAAATCTAAGAAAAATTCCTCAAAATTCTTCAAGTCTCCTCAGAATCCCACACAATTCCAGAAAAAACACACAAAATTCCAGAGAAGTCCCACAAAACTCCCTAAATCATTTCAAAACCCTACCAATTCACAGGAATGTCCCACAAAATCTCCACCAATTCCCAGAACATCCCACAAAAATCTCACAAAAATCCCTAAATCTTCTGAAAACTCGACCAAATTCCAGAAACGCCCCATAAAATCAGCACAGTTTCCCACAAAATTCAAGAAAAAACACCACAAAATTCCCTAAATCTTCTCAAAACACAACCAAATTCTAGAAAAATATCCCACCAAATCTCCACAAATTCCCACAAAATACATGAGAAATCCCTCAAGATCCCTAAATCGCCTCAATATCCCACAAAATCACACAAAAATCCCACAAAACCTCCACAAGTTTCCACAAAATCTAAGAAAAATTCCTCAAAATTCTTCAAGTCTCCTCAGAATCCCACACAATTCCAGAAAAAACACACAAAATTCCAGAGAAGTCCCACAAAACTCCCTAAATCATTTCAAAACCCTACCAATTCACAGGAATGTCCCACAAAATCTCCACCAATTCCCAGAACATCCCACAAAAATCTCACAAAAATCCCTAAATCTTCTGAAAACTCGACCAAATTCCAGAAACGCCCCATAAAATCAGCACAGTTTCCCACAAAATTTAAGAAAAAACACCACATAATTCCCTAAATCTTCTCAAAACACAACCAAATTCTAGAAAAATATCCCACCAAATCTCCACAAATTCCCACAAAATACATGAGAAATCCCTCAAGATCCCTAAATCGCCTCAATATCCCACAAAATCACACAAAAATCACACAAAACCTCCACAAGTTTCCACAAAATCTAAGAAAAATTCCTCAAAATTCTTCAAGTCTCCTCAGAATCCCACACAATTCCAGAAAAAACACACAAAATTCCAGAGAAGTCCCACAAAACTCCCTAAATCATTTCAAAACCCTACCAATTCACAGGAATGTCCCACAAAATCTCCACCAATTCCCAGAACATCCCACAAAAATCTCACAAAAATCCCTAAATCTTCTGAAAACTCGACCAAATTCCAGAAACGCCCCATAAAATCAGCACAGTTTCCCACAAAATTTAAGAAAAAACACCACAAAATTCTCTAAATCTTCTCAAAACACAACCAAATTCTAGAAAAATATCCCACCAAATCTCCACAAATTCCCACAAAATACATGAGAAATCCCTCAAGATCCCTAAATCGCCTCAATATCCCACAAAATCACACAAAAATCACACAAAACCTCCACAAGTTTCCACAAAATCTAAGAAAAATTCCTCAAAATTCTTCAAGTCTCCTCAGAATCCCACACAATTCCAGAAAAAACACACAAAATTCCAGAGAAGTCCCACAAAACTCCCTAAATCATTTCAAAACCCTACCAATTCACAGGAATGTCCCACAAAATCTCCACCAATTCCCAGAACATCCCACAAAAATCCCACAAAAATCCCTAAATCTTCTGAAAACTCAACCAAATTCCAGAAATGCCCCATAAAATCAGCACAGTTTCCCACAAAATTCAAGAAAAAACACCACAAAATTCCCTAAATCTTTTCAAAATACCACAAAATTCTTGAAAAGCCCCACCAAATTCCAGAAACATCCCACAAAATTTCCTCAATACCCAACAAAATCCCAGAAAAATCACACAAAATTCCCTAAATCTTCTCAAAACACGGCCAAAATCCACAAAAATCCCATCAAATCTCCACAAATTCCCACAGAATACATGAAAAATCCCTGATAATTCGTCAGTTCTCTACAGAATCTCACCAAATTCCAGAAAAGTCCCTCAAAGTTCCACAAGCATCCCACAAAATCTCCTCAATATCCAACAAAATCCCAGAAAAATCACACAAAATTCCCTAAATCTTCTCAAAACACGACTAAATTCTAGAAAAATGTCCCACCAAATCTCCACAAAATCCCACAAAATACACGAAAAATCCCTCAAGATCCCGAAATCGCCTCAATATCCCACAAAATCCCACAAAAATCACCCAAAACCTCCACAAGTTTCCACAAAATCTAAGAAAAATTCCTCAAAATTCTTCAAGTCTCCTCAAAACCACACAAAGTCCTTGAAAAGGCCCACCAAATTCCAGTAAAATCCCACAGATTCTCCACAAATTCTCACAAAATCTAAAACAAATTCCTCAAAATTCTTCAAGTCTCCTCAGAATCCCACACAATTCCAGAAAAAACACACAAAATTCCAGAGAAGTCCCACAAAACTCCCTAAATCATTTCAAAACCCTACCAATTCACAGGAATGTCCCACAAAATCTCCACCAATTCCCAGAACATCCCACAAAAATCTCACAAAAATCCCTAAATCTTCTGAAAACTCGACCAAATTCCAGAAACGCCCCATAAAATCAGCACAGTTTCCCACAAAATTCAAGAAAAAACACCACAAAATTCCCTAAATCTTCTCAAAACACAACCAAATTCTAGAAAAATATCCCACCAAATCTCCACAAATTCCCACAAAATACATGAGAAATCCCTCAAGATCCCTAAATCGCCTCAATATCCCACAAAATCACACAAAAATCCCACAAAACCTCCACAAGTTTCCACAAAATCTAAGAAAAATTCCTCAAAATTCTTCAAGTCTCCTCAGAATCCCACACAATTCCAGAAAAAACACACAAAATTCCAGAGAAGTCCCACAAAACTCCCTAAATCATTTCAAAACCCTACCAATTCACAGGAATGTCCCACAAAATCTCCACCAATTCCCAGAACATCCCACAAAAATCTCACAAAAATCCCTAAATCTTCTGAAAACTCGACCAAATTCCAGAAACGCCCCATAAAATCAGCACAGTTTCCCACAAAATTTAAGAAAAAACACCACATAATTCCCTAAATCTTCTCAAAACACAACCAAATTCTAGAAAAATATCCCACCAAATCTCCACAAATTCCCACAAAATACATGAGAAATCCCTCAAGATCCCTAAATCGCCTCAATATCCCACAAAATCACACAAAAATCACACAAAACCTCCACAAGTTTCCACAAAATCTAAGAAAAATTCCTCAAAATTCTTCAAGTCTCCTCAGAATCCCACACAATTCCAGAAAAAACACACAAAATTCCAGAGAAGTCCCACAAAACTCCCTAAATCATTTCAAAACCCTACCAATTCACAGGAATGTCCCACAAAATCTCCACCAATTCCCAGAACATCCCACAAAAATCTCACAAAAATCCCTAAATCTTCTGAAAACTCGACCAAATTCCAGAAACGCCCCATAAAATCAGCACAGTTTCCCACAAAATTTAAGAAAAAACACCACAAAATTCTCTAAATCTTCTCAAAACACAACCAAATTCTAGAAAAATATCCCACCAAATCTCCACAAATTCCCACAAAATACATGAGAAATCCCTCAAGATCCCTAAATCGCCTCAATATCCCACAAAATCACACAAAAATCCCACAAAACCTCCACAAGTTTCCACAAAATCTAAGAAAAATTCCTCAAAATTCTTCAAGTCTCCTCAGAATCCCACACAATTCCAGAAAAAACACACAAAATTCCAGAGAAGTCCCACAAAACTCCCTAAATCATTTCAAAACCCTACCAATTCACAGGAATGTCCCACAAAATCTCCACCAATTCCCAGAACATCCCACAAAAATCCCACAAAAATCCCTAAATCTTCTGAAAACTCAACCAAATTCCAGAAATGCCCCATAAAATCAGCACAGTTTCCCACAAAATTCAAGAAAAAACACCACAAAATTCCCTAAATCTTTTCAAAATACCACAAAATTCTTGAAAAGCCCCACCAAATTCCAGAAACATCCCACAAAATTTCCTCAATACCCAACAAAATCCCAGAAAAATCACACAAAATTCCCTAAATCTTCTCAAAACACGGCCAAAATCCACAAAAATCCCATCAAATCTCCACAAATTCCCACAGAATACATGAAAAATCCCTGATAATTCGTCAGTTCTCTACAGAATCTCACCAAATTCCAGAAAAGTCCCTCAAAGTTCCACAAGCATCCCACAAAATCTCCTCAATATCCAACAAAATCCCAGAAAAATCACACAAAATTCCCTAAATCTTCTCAAAACACGACCAAATTCTAGAAAAATGTCCCACCAAATCTCCACAAAATCCCACAAAATACACGAAAAATCCCTCAAGATCCCGAAATCGCCTCAATATCCCACAAAATCCCACAAAAATCACACAAAACCTCCACAAGTTTCCACAAAATCTAAGAAAAATTCCTCAAAATTCTTCAAGTCTCCTCAAAACCACACAAAGTCCTTGAAAAGGCCCACCAAATTCCAGTAAAATCCCACAGATTCTCCACAAATTCTCACAAAATCTAAAACAAATTCCTCAAAATTCTTCAAGTCTCCTCAGAATCCCACACAATTCCAGAAAAAACACACAAAATTCCAGAGAAGTCCCACAAAACTCCCTAAATCATTTCAAAACCCTACCAATTCACAGGAATGTCCCACAAAATCTCCACCAATTCCCAGAACATCCCACAAAAATCTCACAAAAATCCCTAAATCTTCTGAAAACTCGACCAAATTCCAGAAACGCCCCATAAAATCAGCACAGTTTCCCACAAAATTTAAGAAAAAACACCACAAAATTCTCTAAATCTTCTCAAAACACAACCAAATTCTAGAAAAATATCCCACCAAATCTCCACAAATTCCCACAAAATACATGAGAAATCCCTCAAGATCCCTAAATCGCCTCAATATCCCACAAAATCACACAAAAATCCCACAAAACCTCCACAAGTTTCCACAAAATCTAAGAAAAATTCCTCAAAATTCTTCAAGTCTCCTCAGAATCCCACACAATTCCAGAAAAAACACACAAAATTCCAGAGAAGTCCCACAAAACTCCCTAAATCATTTCAAAACCCTACCAATTCACAGGAATGTCCCACAAAATCTCCACCAATTCCCAGAACATCCCACAAAAATCCCACAAAAATCCCTAAATCTTCTGAAAACTCAACCAAATTCCAGAAATGCCCCATAAAATCAGCACAGTTTCCCACAAAATTCAAGAAAAAACACCACAAAATTCCCTAAATCTTTTCAAAATACCACAAAATTCTTGAAAAGCCCCACCAAATTCCAGAAACATCCCACAAAATTTCCTCAATACCCAACAAAATCCCAGAAAAATCACACAAAATTCCCTAAATCTTCTCAAAACACGGCCAAAATCCACAAAAATCCCATCAAATCTCCACAAATTCCCACAGAATACATGAAAAATCCCTGATAATTCGTCAGTTCTCTACAGAATCTCACCAAATTCCAGAAAAGTCCCTCAAAGTTCCACAAGCATCCCACAAAATCTCCTCAATATCCAACAAAATCCCAGAAAAATCACACAAAATTCCCTAAATCTTCTCAAAACACGACTAAATTCTAGAAAAATGTCCCACCAAATCTCCACAAAATCCCACAAAATACACGAAAAATCCCTCAAGATCCCGAAATCGCCTCAATATCCCACAAAATCCCACAAAAATCACACAAAACCTCCACAAGTTTCCACAAAATCTAAGAAAAATTCCTCAAAATTCTTCAAGTCTCCTCAAAACCACACAAAGTCCTTGAAAAGGCCCACCAAATTCCAGTAAAATCCCACAGATTCTCCACAAATTCTCACAAAATCTAAAACAAATTCCTCAAAATTCTTCAAGTCTCCTCAGAATCCCACACAATTCCAGAAAAAACACACAAAATTCCAGAGAAGTCCCACAAAACTCCCTAAATCATTTCAAAACCCTACCAATTCACAGGAATGTCCCACAAAATCTCCACCAATTCCCAGAACATCCCACAAAAATCTCACAAAAATCCCTAAATCTTCTGAAAACTCGACCAAATTCCAGAAACGCCCCATAAAATCAGCACAGTTTCCCACAAAATTCAAGAAAAAACACCACAAAATTCCCTAAATCTTCTCAAAACACAACCAAATTCTAGAAAAATATCCCACCAAATCTCCACAAATTCCCACAAAATACATGAGAAATCCCTCAAGATCCCTAAATCGCCTCAATATCCCACAAAATCACACAAAAATCCCACAAAACCTCCACAAGTTTCCACAAAATCTAAGAAAAATTCCTCAAAATTCTTCAAGTCTCCTCAGAATCCCACACAATTCCAGAAAAAACACACAAAATTCCAGAGAAGTCCCACAAAACTCCCTAAATCATTTCAAAACCCTACCAATTCACAGGAATGTCCCACAAAATCTCCACCAATTCCCAGAACATCCCACAAAAATCCCACAAAAATCCCTAAATCTTCTGAAAACTCAACCAAATTCCAGAAATGCCCCATAAAATCAGCACAGTTTCCCACAAAATTCAAGAAAAAACACCACAAAATTCCCTAAATCTTTTCAAAATACCACAAAATTCTTGAAAAGCCCCACCAAATTCCAGAAACATCCCACAAAATTTCCTCAATACCCAACAAAATCCCAGAAAAATCCCACAAAATTCCCTAAATCTTCTCAAAACACGGCCAAAATCCACAAAAATCCCATCAAATCTCCACAAATTCCCACAGAATACATGAAAAATCCCTGATAATTTCTCAGTTCTCTACAGAATCTCACCAAATTCCAGAAAAGTCCCTCAAAGTTCCACAAACATCCCACAAAATCTCCTCAATATCCAACAAAATCCCAGAAAAATCACACAAAATTCCCTAAATCTTCTCAAAACACGACTAAATTCTAGAAAAATGTCCCACCAAATCTCCAAAAAATCCCACAAAATACACAAAAAATCCCTCAAGATCCCGAAATCGCCTCAATATCTCACAAAATCCCACAAAAATCACACAAAACCTCCACAAGTTTCCACAAAATCTAAGAAAAATTCCTCAAAATTCTTCAAGTCTCCTCAAAACCACACAAAGTCCTTGAAAAGGCCCACCAAATTCCAGTAAAATCCCACAGATTCTCCACAAATTCCCACAAAATCTAAAACAAATTCCTCAAAATTCTTCAAGTCTCCTCAGAATCCCACACAATTCCAGAAAAAACACACAAAATTCCAGAGAAGTCCCACAAAACTCCCTAAATCATTTCAAAACCCTACCAATTCACAGGAATGTCCCACAAAATCTCCACCAATTCCCAGAACATCCCACAAAAATCTCACAAAAATCCCTAAATCTTCTGAAAACTCGACCAAATTCCAGAAACGCTCCATAAAATCAGCACAGTTTCCCACAAAATTCAAGAAAAAACACCACAAAATTCCCTAAATCTTCTCAAAACACAACCAAATTCTAGAAAAATATCCCACCAAATCTCCACAAATTCCCACAAAATACATGAGAAATCCCTCAAGATCCCTAAATCGCCTCAATATCCCACAAAATCACACAAAAATCCCACAAAACCTCCACAAGTTTCCACAAAATCTAAGAAAAATTCCTCAAAATTCTTCAAGTCTCCTCAGAATCCCACACAATTCCAGAAAAAACACACAAAATTCCAGAGAAGTCCCACAAAACTCCCTAAATCATTTCAAAACCCTACCAATTCACAGGAATGTCCCACAAAATCTCCACCAATTCCCAGAACAACCCACAAAAATCTCACAAAAATCCCTAAATCTTCTGAAAACTCGACCAAATTCCAGAAACGCCCCATAAAATCAGCACAGTTTCCCACAAAATTCAAGAAAAAACACCACAAAATTCCCTAAATCTTCTCAAAACACAACCAAATTCTAGAAAAATATCCCACCAAATCTCCACAAATTCCCACAAAATACATGAGAAATCCCTCAAGATCCCTAAATCGCCTCAATATCCCACAAAATCACACAAAAATCCCACAAAACCTCCACAAGTTTCCACAAAATCTAAGAAAAATTCCTCAAAATTCTTCAAGTCTCCTCAGAATCCCACACAATTCCAGAAAAAACACACAAAATTCCAGAGAAGTCCCACAAAACTCCCTAAATCATTTCAAAACCCTACCAATTCACAGGAATGTCCCACAAAATCTCCACCAATTCCCAGAACATCCCACAAAAATCTCACAAAAATCCCTAAATCTTCTGAAAACTCGACCAAATTCCAGAAACGCCCCATAAAATCAGCACAGTTTCCCACAAAATTCAAGAAAAAACACCACAAAATTCCCTAAATCTTCTCAAAACACAACCAAATTCTAGAAAAATATCCCACCAAATCTCCACAAATTCCCACAAAATACATGAGAAATCCCTCAAGATCCCTAAATCGCCTCAATATCCCACAAAATCACACAAAAATCCCACAAAACCTCCACAAGTTTCCACAAAATCTAAGAAAAATTCCTCAAAATTCTTCAAGTCTCCTCAGAATCCCACACAATTCCAGAAAAAACACACAAAATTCCAGAGAAGTCCCACAAAACTCCCTAAATCATTTCAAAACCCTACCAATTCACAGGAATGTCCCACAAAATCTCCACCAATTCCCAGAACATCCCACAAAAATCTCACAAAAATCCCTAAATCTTCTGAAAACTCGACCAAATTCCAGAAACGCCCCATAAAATCAGCACAGTTTCCCACAAAATTCAAGAAAAAACACCACAAAATTCCCTAAATCTTCTCAAAACACAACCAAATTCTAGAAAAATATCCCACCAAATCTCCACAAATTCCCACAAAATACATGAGAAATCCCTCAAGATCCCTAAATCGCCTCAATATCCCACAAAATCACACAAAAATCCCACAAAACCTCCACAAGTTTCCACAAAATCTAAGAAAAATTCCTCAAAATTCTTCAAGTCTCCTCAGAATCCCACACAATTCCAGAAAAAACACACAAAATTCCAGAGAAGTCCCACAAAACTCCCTAAATCATTTCAAAACCCTACCAATTCACAGGAATGTCCCACAAAATCTCCACCAATTCCCAGAACATCCCACAAAAATCTCACAAAAATCCCTAAATCTTCTGAAAACTCGACCAAATTCCAGAAACGCCCCATAAAATCAGCACAGTTTCCCACAAAATTTAAGAAAAAACACCACATAATTCCCTAAATCTTCTCAAAACACAACCAAATTCTAGAAAAATATCCCACCAAATCTCCACAAATTCCCACAAAATACATGAGAAATCCCTCAAGATCCCTAAATCGCCTCAATATCCCACAAAATCACACAAAAATCACACAAAACCTCCACAAGTTTCCACAAAATCTAAGAAAAATTCCTCAAAATTCTTCAAGTCTCCTCAGAATCCCACACAATTCCAGAAAAAACACACAAAATTCCAGAGAAGTCCCACAAAACTCCCTAAATCATTTCAAAACCCTACCAATTCACAGGAATGTCCCACAAAATCTCCACCAATTCCCAGAACATCCCACAAAAATCTCACAAAAATCCCTAAATCTTCTGAAAACTCGACCAAATTCCAGAAACGCCCCATAAAATCAGCACAGTTTCCCACAAAATTTAAGAAAAAACACCACAAAATTCTCTAAATCTTCTCAAAACACAACCAAATTCTAGAAAAATATCCCACCAAATCTCCACAAATTCCCACAAAATACATGAGAAATCCCTCAAGATCCCTAAATCGCCTCAATATCCCACAAAATCACACAAAAATCCCACAAAACCTCCACAAGTTTCCACAAAATCTAAGAAAAATTCCTCAAAATTCTTCAAGTCTCCTCAGAATCCCACACAATTCCAGAAAAAACACACAAAATTCCAGAGAAGTCCCACAAAACTCCCTAAATCATTTCAAAACCCTACCAATTCACAGGAATGTCCCACAAAATCTCCACCAATTCCCAGAACATCCCACAAAAATCTCACAAAAATCCCTAAATCTTCTGAAAACTCGACCAAATTCCAGAAACGCCCCATAAAATCAGCACAGTTTCCCACAAAATTCAAGAAAAAACACCACAAAATTCCCTAAATCTTCTCAAAACACAACCAAATTCTAGAAAAATATCCCACCAAATCTCCACAAATTCCCACAAAATACATGAGAAATCCCTCAAGATCCCTAAATCGCCTCAATATCCCACAAAATCACACAAAAATCCCACAAAACCTCCACAAGTTTCCACAAAATCTAAGAAAAATTCCTCAAAATTCTTCAAGTCTCCTCAGAATCCCACACAATTCCAGAAAAAACACACAAAATTCCAGAGAAGTCCCACAAAACTCCCTAAATCATTTCAAAACCCTACCAATTCACAGGAATGTCCCACAAAATCTCCACCAATTCCCAGAACATCCCACAAAAATCTCACAAAAATCCCTAAATCTTCTGAAAACTCGACCAAATTCCAGAAACGCCCCATAAAATCAGCACAGTTTCCCACAAAATTTAAGAAAAAACACCACATAATTCCCTAAATCTTCTCAAAACACAACCAAATTCTAGAAAAATATCCCACCAAATCTCCACAAATTCCCACAAAATACATGAGAAATCCCTCAAGATCCCTAAATCGCCTCAATATCCCACAAAATCACACAAAAATCACACAAAACCTCCACAAGTTTCCACAAAATCTAAGAAAAATTCCTCAAAATTCTTCAAGTCTCCTCAGAATCCCACACAATTCCAGAAAAAACACACAAAATTCCAGAGAAGTCCCACAAAACTCCCTAAATCATTTCAAAACCCTACCAATTCACAGGAATGTCCCACAAAATCTCCACCAATTCCCAGAACATCCCACAAAAATCTCACAAAAATCCCTAAATCTTCTGAAAACTCGACCAAATTCCAGAAACGCCCCATAAAATCAGCACAGTTTCCCACAAAATTTAAGAAAAAACACCACAAAATTCTCTAAATCTTCTCAAAACACAACCAAATTCTAGAAAAATATCCCACCAAATCTCCACAAATTCCCACAAAATACATGAGAAATCCCTCAAGATCCCTAAATCGCCTCAATATCCCACAAAATCACACAAAAATCCCACAAAACCTCCACAAGTTTCCACAAAATCTAAGAAAAATTCCTCAAAATTCTTCAAGTCTCCTCAGAATCCCACACAATTCCAGAAAAAACACACAAAATTCCAGAGAAGTCCCACAAAACTCCCTAAATCATTTCAAAACCCTACCAATTCACAGGAATGTCCCACAAAATCTCCACCAATTCCCAGAACATCCCACAAAAATCCCACAAAAATCCCTAAATCTTCTGAAAACTCAACCAAATTCCAGAAATGCCCCATAAAATCAGCACAGTTTCCCACAAAATTCAAGAAAAAACACCACAAAATTCCCTAAATCTTTTCAAAATACCACAAAATTCTTGAAAAGCCCCACCAAATTCCAGAAACATCCCACAAAATTTCCTCAATACCCAACAAAATCCCAGAAAAATCACACAAAATTCCCTAAATCTTCTCAAAACACGGCCAAAATCCACAAAAATCCCATCAAATCTCCACAAATTCCCACAGAATACATGAAAAATCCCTGATAATTCGTCAGTTCTCTACAGAATCTCACCAAATTCCAGAAAAGTCCCTCAAAGTTCCACAAGCATCCCACAAAATCTCCTCAATATCCAACAAAATCCCAGAAAAATCACACAAAATTCCCTAAATCTTCTCAAAACACGACTAAATTCTAGAAAAATGTCCCACCAAATCTCCACAAAATCCCACAAAATACACGAAAAATCCCTCAAGATCCCGAAATCGCCTCAATATCCCACAAAATCCCACAAAAATCACACAAAACCTCCACAAGTTTCCACAAAATCTAAGAAAAATTCCTCAAAATTCTTCAAGTCTCCTCAAAACCACACAAAGTCCTTGAAAAGGCCCACCAAATTCCAGTAAAATCCCACAGATTCTCCACAAATTCTCACAAAATCTAAAACAAATTCCTCAAAATTCTTCAAGTCTCCTCAGAATCCCACACAATTCCAGAAAAAACACACAAAATTCCAGAGAAGTCCCACAAAACTCCCTAAATCATTTCAAAACCCTACCAATTCACAGGAATGTCCCACAAAATCTCCACCAATTCCCAGAACATCCCACAAAAATCTCACAAAAATCCCTAAATCTTCTGAAAACTCGACCAAATTCCAGAAACGCCCCATAAAATCAGCACAGTTTCCCACAAAATTCAAGAAAAAACACCACAAAATTCCCTAAATCTTCTCAAAACACAACCAAATTCTAGAAAAATATCCCACCAAATCTCCACAAATTCCCACAAAATACATGAGAAATCCCTCAAGATCCCTAAATCGCCTCAATATCCCACAAAATCACACAAAAATCCCACAAAACCTCCACAAGTTTCCACAAAATCTAAGAAAAATTCCTCAAAATTCTTCAAGTCTCCTCAGAATCCCACACAATTCCAGAAAAAACACACAAAATTCCAGAGAAGTCCCACAAAACTCCCTAAATCATTTCAAAACCCTACCAATTCACAGGAATGTCCCACAAAATCTCCACCAATTCCCAGAACATCCCACAAAAATCCCACAAAAATCCCTAAATCTTCTGAAAACTCAACCAAATTCCAGAAATGCCCCATAAAATCAGCACAGTTTCCCACAAAATTCAAGAAAAAACACCACAAAATTCCCTAAATCTTTTCAAAATACCACAAAATTCTTGAAAAGCCCCACCAAATTCCAGAAACATCCCACAAAATTTCCTCAATACCCAACAAAATCCCAGAAAAATCACACAAAATTCCCTAAATCTTCTCAAAACACGGCCAAAATCCACAAAAATCCCATCAAATCTCCACAAATTCCCACAGAATACATGAAAAATCCCTGATAATTTCTCAGTTCTCTACAGAATCTCACCAAATTCCAGAAAAGTCCCTCAAAGTTCCACAAACATCCCACAAAATCTCCTCAATATCCAACAAAATCCCAGAAAAATCACACAAAATTCCCTAAATCTTCTCAAAACACGACTAAATTCTAGAAAAATGTCCCACCAAATCTCCAAAAAATCCCACAAAATACACAAAAAATCCCTCAAGATCCCGAAATCGCCTCAATATCTCACAAAATCCCACAAAAATCACACAAAACCTCCACAAGTTTCCACAAAATCTAAGAAAAATTCCTCAAAATTCTTCAAGTCTCCTCAAAACCACACAAAGTCCTTGAAAAGGCCCACCAAATTCCAGTAAAATCCCACAGATTCTCCACAAATTCCCACAAAATCTAAAACAAATTCCTCAAAATTCTTCAAGTCTCCTCAGAATCCCACACAATTCCAGAAAAAACACACAAAATTCCAGAGAAGTCCCACAAAACTCCCTAAATCATTTCAAAACCCTACCAATTCACAGGAATGTCCCACAAAATCTCCACCAATTCCCAGAACATCCCACAAAAATCTCACAAAAATCCCTAAATCTTCTGAAAACTCGACCAAATTCCAGAAACGCTCCATAAAATCAGCACAGTTTCCCACAAAATTCAAGAAAAAACACCACAAAATTCCCTAAATCTTCTCAAAACACAACCAAATTCTAGAAAAATATCCCACCAAATCTCCACAAATTCCCACAAAATACATGAGAAATCCCTCAAGATCCCTAAATCGCCTCAATATCCCACAAAATCACACAAAAATCCCACAAAACCTCCACAAGTTTCCACAAAATCTAAGAAAAATTCCTCAAAATTCTTCAAGTCTCCTCAGAATCCCACACAATTCCAGAAAAAACACACAAAATTCCAGAGAAGTCCCACAAAACTCCCTAAATCATTTCAAAACCCTACCAATTCACAGGAATGTCCCACAAAATCTCCACCAATTCCCAGAACATCCCACAAAAATCTCACAAAAATCCCTAAATCTTCTGAAAACTCGACCAAATTCCAGAAACGCCCCATAAAATCAGCACAGTTTCCCACAAAATTCAAGAAAAAACACCACAAAATTCCCTAAATCTTCTCAAAACACAACCAAATTCTAGAAAAATATCCCACCAAATCTCCACAAATTCCCACAAAATACATGAGAAATCCCTCAAGATCCCTAAATCGCCTCAATATCCCACAAAATCACACAAAAATCACACAAAACCTCCACAAGTTTCCACAAAATCTAAGAAAAATTCCTCAAAATTCTTCAAGTCTCCTCAGAATCCCACACAATTCCAGAAAAAACACACAAAATTCCAGACAAGTCCCACAAAACTCCCTAAATCATTTCAAAACCCTACCAATTCACAGGAATGTCCCACAAAATCTCCACCAATTCCCAGAACATCCCACAAAAATCTCACAAAAATCCCTAAATCTTCTGAAAACTCGACCAAATTCCAGAAACGCCCCATAAAATCAGCACAGTTTCCCACAAAATTTAAGAAAAAACACCACATAATTCCCTAAATCTTCTCAAAACACAACCAAATTCTAGAAAAATATCCCACCAAATCTCCACAAATTCCCACAAAATACATGAGAAATCCCTCAAGATCCCTAAATCGCCTCAATATCCCACAAAATCACACAAAAATCACACAAAACCTCCACAAGTTTCCACAAAATCTAAGAAAAATTCCTCAAAATTCTTCAAGTCTCCTCAGAATCCCACACAATTCCAGAAAAAACACACAAAATTCCAGAGAAGTCCCACAAAACTCCCTAAATCATTTCAAAACCCTACCAATTCACAGGAATGTCCCACAAAATCTCCACCAATTCCCAGAACATCCCACAAAAATCTCACAAAAATCCCTAAATCTTCTGAAAACTCGACCAAATTCCAGAAACGCCCCATAAAATCAGCACAGTTTCCCACAAAATTTAAGAAAAAACACCACAAAATTCTCTAAATCTTCTCAAAACACAACCAAATTCTAGAAAAATATCCCACCAAATCTCCACAAATTCCCACAAAATACATGAGAAATCCCTCAAGATCCCTAAATCGCCTCAATATCCCACAAAATCACACAAAAATCCCACAAAACCTCCACAAGTTTCCACAAAATCTAAGAAAAATTCCTCAAAATTCTTCAAGTCTCCTCAGAATCCCACACAATTCCAGAAAAAACACACAAAATTCCAGAGAAGTCCCACAAAACTCCCTAAATCATTTCAAAACCCTACCAATTCACAGGAATGTCCCACAAAATCTCCACCAATTCCCAGAACATCCCACAAAAATCCCACAAAAATCCCTAAATCTTCTGAAAACTCAACCAAATTCCAGAAATGCCCCATAAAATCAGCACAGTTTCCCACAAAATTCAAGAAAAAACACCACAAAATTCCCTAAATCTTTTCAAAATACCACAAAATTCTTGAAAAGCCCCACCAAATTCCAGAAACATCCCACAAAATTTCCTCAATACCCAACAAAATCCCAGAAAAATCACACAAAATTCCCTAAATCTTCTCAAAACACGGCCAAAATCCACAAAAATCCCATCAAATCTCCACAAATTCCCACAGAATACATGAAAAATCCCTGATAATTCGTCAGTTCTCTACAGAATCTCACCAAATTCCAGAAAAGTCCCTCAAAGTTCCACAAGCATCCCACAAAATCTCCTCAATATCCAACAAAATCCCAGAAAAATCACACAAAATTCCCTAAATCTTCTCAAAACACGACCAAATTCTAGAAAAATGTCCCACCAAATCTCCACAAAATCCCACAAAATACACGAAAAATCCCTCAAGATCCCGAAATCGCCTCAATATCCCACAAAATCCCACAAAAATCACACAAAACCTCCACAAGTTTCCACAAAATCTAAGAAAAATTCCTCAAAATTCTTCAAGTCTCCTCAAAACCACACAAAGTCCTTGAAAAGGCCCACCAAATTCCAGTAAAATCCCACAGATTCTCCACAAATTCTCACAAAATCTAAAACAAATTCCTCAAAATTCTTCAAGTCTCCTCAGAATCCCACACAATTCCAGAAAAAACACACAAAATTCCAGAGAAGTCCCACAAAACTCCCTAAATCATTTCAAAACCCTACCAATTCACAGGAATGTCCCACAAAATCTCCACCAATTCCCAGAACATCCCACAAAAATCTCACAAAAATCCCTAAATCTTCTGAAAACTCGACCAAATTCCAGAAACGCCCCATAAAATCAGCACAGTTTCCCACAAAATTCAAGAAAAAACACCACAAAATTCCCTAAATCTTCTCAAAACACAACCAAATTCTAGAAAAATATCCCACCAAATCTCCACAAATTCCCACAAAATACATGAGAAATCCCTCAAGATCCCTAAATCGCCTCAATATCCCACAAAATCACACAAAAATCCCACAAAACCTCCACAAGTTTCCACAAAATCTAAGAAAAATTCCTCAAAATTCTTCAAGTCTCCTCAGAATCCCACACAATTCCAGAAAAAACACACAAAATTCCAGAGAAGTCCCACAAAACTCCCTAAATCATTTCAAAACCCTACCAATTCACAGGAATGTCCCACAAAATCTCCACCAATTCCCAGAACATCCCACAAAAATCTCACAAAAATCCCTAAATCTTCTGAAAACTCGACCAAATTCCAGAAACGCCCCATAAAATCAGCACAGTTTCCCACAAAATTTAAGAAAAAACACCACATAATTCCCTAAATCTTCTCAAAACACAACCAAATTCTAGAAAAATATCCCACCAAATCTCCACAAATTCCCACAAAATACATGAGAAATCCCTCAAGATCCCTAAATCGCCTCAATATCCCACAAAATCACACAAAAATCACACAAAACCTCCACAAGTTTCCACAAAATCTAAGAAAAATTCCTCAAAATTCTTCAAGTCTCCTCAGAATCCCACACAATTCCAGAAAAAACACACAAAATTCCAGAGAAGTCCCACAAAACTCCCTAAATCATTTCAAAACCCTACCAATTCACAGGAATGTCCCACAAAATCTCCACCAATTCCCAGAACATCCCACAAAAATCTCACAAAAATCCCTAAATCTTCTGAAAACTCGACCAAATTCCAGAAACGCCCCATAAAATCAGCACAGTTTCCCACAAAATTTAAGAAAAAACACCACAAAATTCTCTAAATCTTCTCAAAACACAACCAAATTCTAGAAAAATATCCCACCAAATCTCCACAAATTCCCACAAAATACATGAGAAATCCCTCAAGATCCCTAAATCGCCTCAATATCCCACAAAATCACACAAAAATCCCACAAAACCTCCACAAGTTTCCACAAAATCTAAGAAAAATTCCTCAAAATTCTTCAAGTCTCCTCAGAATCCCACACAATTCCAGAAAAAACACACAAAATTCCAGAGAAGTCCCACAAAACTCCCTAAATCATTTCAAAACCCTACCAATTCACAGGAATGTCCCACAAAATCTCCACCAATTCCCAGAACATCCCACAAAAATCCCACAAAAATCCCTAAATCTTCTGAAAACTCAACCAAATTCCAGAAATGCCCCATAAAATCAGCACAGTTTCCCACAAAATTCAAGAAAAAACACCACAAAATTCCCTAAATCTTTTCAAAATACCACAAAATTCTTGAAAAGCCCCACCAAATTCCAGAAACATCCCACAAAATTTCCTCAATACCCAACAAAATCCCAGAAAAATCACACAAAATTCCCTAAATCTTCTCAAAACACGGCCAAAATCCACAAAAATCCCATCAAATCTCCACAAATTCCCACAGAATACATGAAAAATCCCTGATAATTCGTCAGTTCTCTACAGAATCTCACCAAATTCCAGAAAAGTCCCTCAAAGTTCCACAAGCATCCCACAAAATCTCCTCAATATCCAACAAAATCCCAGAAAAATCACACAAAATTCCCTAAATCTTCTCAAAAACACGACCAAATTCTAGAAAAAATGTCCCACCAAATCTCCACAAAATCCCACAAAATACACGAAAAATCCCTCAAGATCCCGAAATCGCCTCAATATCCCACAAAATCCCACAAAAATCACACAAAACCTCCACAAGTTTCCACAAAATCTAAGAAAAATTCCTCAAAATTCTTCAAGTCTCCTCAAAACCACACAAAGTCCTTGAAAAGGCCCACCAAATTCCAGTAAAATCCCACAGATTCTCCACAAATTCTCACAAAATCTAAAACAAATTCCTCAAAATTCTTCAAGTCTCCTCAGAATCCCACACAATTCCAGAAAAAACACACAAAATTCCAGAGAAGTCCCACAAAACTCCCTAAATCATTTCAAAACCCTACCAATTCACAGGAATGTCCCACAAAATCTCCACCAATTCCCAGAACATCCCACAAAAATCTCACAAAAATCCCTAAATCTTCTGAAAACTCGACCAAATTCCAGAAACGCCCCATAAAATCAGCACAGTTTCCCACAAAATTCAAGAAAAAACACCACAAATTCCCTAAATCTTCTCAAAACACAACCAAATTCTAGAAAAATATCCCACCAAATCTCCACAAATTCCCACAAAATACATGAGAAATCCCTCAAGATCCCTAAATCGCCTCAATATCCCACAAAATCACACAAAAAATCCCACAAAACCTCCACAAGTTTCCACAAAATCTAAGAAAAATTCCTCAAAATTCTTCAAGTCTCCTCAGAATCCCACACAATTCCAGAAAAAACACACAAAATTCCAGAGAAGTCCCACAAAACTCCCTAAATCATTTCAAAACCCTACCAATTCACAGGAATGTCCCACAAAATCTCCACCAATTCCCAGAACATCCCACAAAAATCCCACAAAAATCCCTAAATCTTCTGAAAACTCAACCAAATTCCAGAAATGCCCCATAAAATCAGCACAGTTTCCCACAAAATTCAAGAAAAAAACACCACAAAATTCCCTAAATCTTTTCAAAATACCACAAAATTCTTGAAAAGCCCCACCAAATTCCAGAAACATCCCACAAAATTTCCTCAATACCCAACAAAATCCCAGAAAAATCACACAAAATTCCCTAAATCTTCTCAAAACACGGCCAAAATCCACAAAAATCCCATCAAATCTCCACAAATTCCCACAGAATACATGAAAAATCCCTGATAATTTCTCAGTTCTCTACAGAATCTCACCAAATTCCAGAAAAGTCCCTCAAAGTTCCACAAACATCCCACAAAATCTCCTCAATATCCAACAAAATCCCAGAAAAATCACACAAAATTCCCTAAATCTTCTCAAAACACGACTAAATTCTAGAAAAATGTCCCACCAAATCTCCAAAAAATCCCACAAAATACACAAAAAATCCCTCAAGATCCCGAAATCGCCTCAATATCTCACAAAATCCCACAAAAATCACACAAAACCTCCACAAGTTTCCACAAAATCTAAGAAAAATTCCTCAAAATTCTTCAAGTCTCCTCAAAACCACACAAAGTCCTTGAAAAGGCCCACCAAATTCCAGTAAAATCCACAGTATCTCCACAAATTCCCACAAAATCTAAAACAAATTCCTCAAAATTCTTCAAGTCTCCTCAGAATCCCACACAATTCCAGAAAAAACACACAAAATTCCAGAGAAGTCCCACAAAACTCCCTAAATCATTTCAAAACCCTACCAATTCACAGGAATGTCCCACAAAATCTCCACCAATTCCCAGAACATCCCACAAAAATCTCACAAAAATCCCTAAATCTTCTGAAAACTCGACCAAATTCCAGAAACGCTCCATAAAATCAGCACAGTTTCCCACAAAATTCAAGAAAAAACACCACAAAATTCCCTAAATCTTCTCAAAACACAACCAAATTCTAGAAAAATATCCCACCAAATCTCCACAAATTCCCACAAAATACATGAGAAATCCCTCAAGATCCCTAAATCGCCTCAATATCCCACAAAATCACACAAAAATCCCACAAAACCTCCACAAGTTTCCACAAAATCTAAGAAAAATTCCTCAAAATTCTTCAAGTCTCCTCAGAATCCCACACAATTCCAGAAAAAACACACAAAATTCCAGAGAAGTCCCACAAAACTCCCTAAATCATTTCAAAACCCTACCAATTCACAGGAATGTCCCACAAAATCTCCACCAATTCCCAGAACAACCCACAAAAATCTCACAAAAATCCCTAAATCTTCTGAAAACTCGACCAAATTCCAGAAACGCCCCATAAAATCAGCACAGTTTCCCACAAAATTCAAGAAAAAACACCACAAAATTCCCTAAATCTTCTCAAAACACAACCAAATTCTAGAAAAATATCCCACCAAATCTCCACAAATTCCCACAAAATACATGAGAAATCCCTCAAGATCCCTAAATCGCCTCAATATCCCACAAAATCACACAAAAATCCCACAAAACCTCCACAAGTTTCCACAAAATCTAAGAAAATTCCTCAAAATTCTTCAAGTCTCCTCAGAATCCCACACAATTCCAGAAAAAACACACAAAATTCCAGAGAAGTCCCACAAAACTCCTAAATCATTTCAAAACCCTACCAATTCACAGGAATGTCCCACAAAATCTCCACCAATTCCCAGAACATCCCACAAAAATCTCACAAAAATCCCTAAATCTTCTGAAAACTCGACCAAATTCCAGAAACGCCCCATAAAATCAGCACAGTTTCCCACAAAATTCAAGAAAAAACACCACAAAATTCCCTAAATCTTCTCAAAACACAACCAAATTCTAGAAAAATATCCCACCAAATCTCCACAAATTCCCACAAAATACATGAGAAATCCCTCAAGATCCCTAAATCGCCTCAATATCCCACAAAATCACACAAAAATCCCACAAAACCTCCACAAGTTTCCACAAAATCTAAGAAAAATTCCTCAAAATTCTTCAAGTCTCCTCAGAATCCCACACAATTCCAGAAAAAACACACAAAATTCCAGAGAAGTCCCACAAAACTCCCTAAATCATTTCAAAACCCTACCAATTCACAGGAATGTCCCACAAATCTCCACCAATTCCAGAACATCCCACAAAAATCTCACAAAAATCCCTAAATCTTCTGAAAACTCGACCAAATTCCAGAAACGCCCCATAAAATCAGCACAGTTTCCACAAAATTCAAGAAAAAACACCACAAAATTCCCTAAATCTTCTCAAAACACAACCAAATTCTAGAAAAATATCCCACCAAATCTCCACAAATTCCCACAAAATACATGAGAAATCCCTCAAGATCCCTAAATCGCCTCAATATCCCACAAAATCACACAAAAATCCCACAAAACCTCCACAAGTTTCCACAAAATCTAAGAAAAATTCCTCAAAATTCTTCAAGTCTCCTCAGAATCCCACACAATTCCAGAAAAACACACAAAATTCCAGAGAAGTCCCACAAAACTCCCTAAATCATTTCAAAACCCTACCAATTCACAGGAATGTCCCACAAAATCTCCACCAATTCCCAGAACATCCCACAAAAATCTCACAAAAATCCCTAAATCTTCTGAAAACTCGACCAAATTCCAGAAACGCCCCATAAAATCAGCACAGTTTCCCACAAAATTTAAGAAAAAACACCACATAATTCCCTAAATCTTCTCAAAACACAACCAAATTCTAGAAAAATATCCCACCAAATCTCCACAAATTCCCACAAAATACATGAGAAATCCCTCAAGATCCCTAAATCGCCTCAATATCCCACAAAATCACACAAAAATCACACAAAACCTCCACAAGTTTCCACAAAATCTAAGAAAAATTCCTCAAAATTCTTCAAGTCTCCTCAGAATCCCACACAATTCCAGAAAAAACACACAAAATTCCAGAGAAGTCCCACAAAACTCCCTAAATCATTTCAAAACCCTACCAATTCACAGGAATGTCCCACAAAATCTCCACCAATTCCCAGAACATCCCACAAAAATCTCACAAAAATCCCTAAATCTTCTGAAAACTCGACCAAATTCCAGAAACGCCCCATAAAATCAGCACAGTTTCCCACAAAATTTAAGAAAAAACACCACAAAATTCTCTAAATCTTCTCAAAACACAACCAAATTCTAGAAAAATATCCCACCAAATCTCCACAAATTCCCACAAAATACATGAGAAATCCTCAAGATCCCTAAATCGCCTCAATATCCCACAAAATCACACAAAAATCACACAAAACCTCCACAAGTTTCCACAAAATCTAAGAAAAATTCCTCAAAATTCTTCAAGTCTCCTCAGAATCCCACACAATTCCAGAAAAAACACACAAAATTCCAGAGAAGTCCCACAAAACTCCCTAAATCATTTCAAAACCCTACCAATTCACAGGAATGTCCCACAAAATCTCCACCAATTCCAGAACATCCCACAAAAATCTCACAAAAAATCCCTAAATCTTCTGAAAACTCGAC